>NC_049173.1:55846053-56149462 GCF_009769625.2 Cygnus olor | reverse complement strand
TAGAGGTCATCAAATTCCAAAAAACACACCTTATCCACATCCTAGATTTTAAGAAAACATTTGGGATTGCTTTGGAATACCCAACCAATTTATGATACGACAACAGAAATAATTAACATTACTAGGGCTTTATATAAAGGTACAGAGTACAACATTAAAATAAATTCAAACCTAAGTTTAGCCATGGTGTTAGTCAAACATATTCTCTCATTTCTTCCATGTAGCATTAGCTTTAACTTCTTAAGAAGAAAGTGTAGATGAAGAATAAACATTCTAACAACAATATAGTTTTAAAAGCTAAGACTTTGTTTATGGCTTTGTTATTCCAAGAGCTCTGTCCAAGATACAGCTCACTGTTCATGTAGCAAGAGATGAGAACACTGATTCACATCCAAAAAAGATGGGGTTAAAAAAAAAAGTTATGAAAATCTAATCTAACAAATGCACAGCAACTCCTACTTCTAGCAGTGCCTTAGAAAACCAAAGAATAAAAGAGATTACTAAACCCACACATAACGCACCAGTTAACTCGGATACCCAGATGTAAATAATATCAAAAAGTAGTATGACAGAAGCTTCATTCACCAGTTAAAGTTAGTTAAATAATTAGACGTGATTAAAGTTTAGTCAAGGGGTATTTCCTTTTTAACATATGGAGGCAAAATCATGACGTGCCAGAAAAAGCACTATCTAATTGAAAGCAAAAGCCTCAGTAAAATATGACATGGAATTAAGTGTCTGTTAAAATTCAAGAGCTATTCAGCAACTGAATTATCTGGGAAAAAAAAATGGAAACAGAAACCAAAGGAGGAAATAAGTAGCCTTCTCCCGGCATGTACCGTACACGGCATGGCTATTGGGTGGCTGGATAACACACTGCGACCAACAGCCTGAACCCTTCCCTTGAAGAGCAGGTGGGACCACCCTTATGAAAACCAACAACAAAAAGCCCACATAAACAGATGTCAGACCCTGCTCCTGCCTGCTCAATTTGTGTAATTGAGGTAGGGATTAAGTCACCGGAGTCCAATGGCTTGGGGAGGTCTATAAATTGTCTTTCAAAGTTTCCTGACATCTAACCGTATAATGTACCTAAGCCTACTGACAAATTCACTTTTCTCAATTATCTCTCAGAGATCATTTAGAATTAACTGACAAACTTCAAAGATACACGCACCACAAATTAAAAAACGTGACTTCTATTTATGCTCTGAAAATGCCAGCAGGCCAGAAGCAAAAACTGAAGGGGAGGTATTGTTTGGTTTTATTATGCTATAAAATAATTCCTAAGAAATTGCAACCTAAATAGGAAAAAAAAAGATTAGTAACATTTTACAAAAAAATTAAGACAGAGACTAAGGTATGTCATGGCAAAGCCTTGGCTTTATGAGTTCATCGCCATTCAATAAGTATTGTGAAAACTGCCTTTAGACCTTAGGTTTCCAGAATTCATGTTTTGACTGGCGTTTTTTTAAATTGGCATTTCATAATAGGCTTCTTAGGTATCTGATGAGAACAAAAAGGGGCAATTCTCACACTCGCCCTTCCAGAAGGTAACTACAGCTTATGTTTGATAGACTATTTGAAACTTTTTTCCCCACTGCAATTGCCAAAGCCAGAGCTGAATTAACATACAGTTAGTTGACCAAGTTAAACTATCCCAGCTTCTAAATTTCCCTCATTTATATGTAATTTAATGGGAACCGTAGGAGGACTACATTTGTGTAAGCTGTTTGTGGTTATTTCATTATCATGCAACAGGGCCTGTGAATGAACTGCAACTGCATGTATAAGCTGAATTTTTTCCGTGGAATATAACTTGCTCAAATATGAATGCACTTTGACAGCACACATTTTAAAAGACATCTTATTAACCCATGACCATCCCTTATCAAATATCACATTCTTGAAGCGTAGATGATTCTCTTGAATATGAAAAATATTAAATTTTGGCAAAAACAACATATTTTAGTCTCAGAAATTTCAAAGTCACTTTTTCCCCTTAATCATTGTAGAAGAATCCAAGCCAAGGTCATGACAATGCTTAGAAAATTTGAGTCTGAATAGCTCAAGTCCATCAGAACACATTATAGGTTTAAAATTTTCATATTGAAAGATGTTTCCATATTTTCACTTAGAGTGTAGTGTAATGCAGTTCAAACAACCAACATATTTCTTCGATCTATGGAATTATAGGGGATAACATCTCACCGGCAACCTGAATAACAAATGTAACCAGTCATTCAAATCCCTAGATGTAATTATTACTGTGCTGGGTATACTGTTGTGTCATGCCTCTTCTTCCTTTTCTCTCCACAATCAATCTCACGCTTTGTGATCCTTTGAAGTGCAAGGTGGGGATGGGGCATGGGGAGCTTTCCCAGCCCTTTCTGTAAGATTAGTTCCAAATGGTGCTTTACCTAACACGAGCCAAGTGTCAAGGAAGACCATGATAAAGATCACCCAGTCTAAAGGAAGACAGATTTATTTTTTTCAGATGCTTTATCTGTTCACTTTCTGGATTTCCAGATACATAACAAAAATACAATTTTTATGCAAATGCTGAAAACATTGAGAAATAATTTTACACATAGCTCACTGCAGGTAAGTCTGACTCTCCAAAGTCCTTCATGATCATTTTAAAGAAAAATTAGGTCTTTGCCTTTATGATAAAGACTGATTTTCTGCAAGTTCTCCAATTAGAAACCACAAGGAAGCTGCTAGAGCCCTGGGAATTCTACACTGGCGTAGAATTTAAAAGTGTCCGTGATTTGAAAAACATGTTGGAATGTTAATCTACACAGCCAAATTTCCAAACCAGCCTTAACTCACTCTCTAAGGTTGTGAACAAAGCTTTACTTTATACTTGAAGCATTTGGGGCCAATTTACATACACGTGCCCAAGTGGGAATACATGCTTATAAAAATAAACAAATTCAACATAATTATGATATCTATAAATTGGAGTCTAAACTTGAAAATGACTAATGTTTTTCCCCTTCTGCATTGCAGTCTTAACATGTGGCACTATATTCACAAGTACCATTTCAGAAATGTTTGCTCCTTTTATAAGTACAAGACTCACTATTGGTATCAAATCCTGTAGTTCTTACTCATTTATTACTTCCTTCAAGCTGCTAACACTAAATCTGACTTAAGAAATGGACAATTGAGCCAAAGATAGTTTGTCTAAGTTATATTTTCTCAAAAACAAACAAACAAAAAATAATAATAATAATAATAATGCTAAGGTGTATGCAAGTGCCTAATCTTATGCTCCTGTTCCAGACATTTCCCTAACAGTCTATACAGAAAGCCCCATAAAATATCTGTTGGAAAGTTGCAAAAATTTTTATAGGTTACCTTAGAGACTTAAAATAAATAATAATAATAACAGAATACATTTCACATAAGAAGCAAAATCCAGCAAATCTAAAAATGGCTGTTTATACTTTCCTTTCAAAAACTATGTCCTTCAATACTGAGGCTGGAGTAACGGTAAAATTTTATGAAGAAAATCCAGTTTGAGCAGAGGTTTTGCGAAGAATCTAAGTATTGGCATTTCATTTAAAAACTGTGTTAACTAAATATCCCCGTGGGGGGGGGGATTGGGAGGGGGGGGATTGGGGGCGGGGAGAGAGAGACATGATTTCTAGCTAAATGGTATTATTAGAAGTCAAAATTCCGTTCTCTTCTTTACCCTATTTGCAGTCTGAATCATTAGCATCTTTTCCAAAGCAGGAGCTAACAAGCCATTAGTTGCTTAAATATGCACTACTTTTTCCGTCATAGTTACAAGATGCAAATTTTGAGTATTTCTGCAAGTTCAGGAAGGGGCAGAGAGAGAGGTATGCAAGAGAATCCCTGTCTCAGGTTCACTTTCAAGAAGAGCAAGGACGGTTCACGTGGTGATTAAATGTCCACATCTACTCCAGCTAAAAGAGAGAAGAAACCATTCTTTCCCCAGGACAGAGCATCAGCAGGAAGAATGACCTTGGAGAGACAGGATGCTTCAGAGCTCTTTCCAGTGCTGCGTAGCACTGTCCTCAACATGGTGCGTAAAGTGCACTTAAAAGCCGCTATGCTGTTCAACACATTCACCTGGAAAGTGCCAGGCAGACAATCACAGAATATCCTAAGTTTGTTGAAAAATCTCCTGTTACCATGTGGTAAGAAACAGAACCCTGTGCTACCATGCAATCCTCCTGCAGGCAGGAAAACTTGAGTTGTAAGAATTATTTGCTCAAGCACATAGGGTTTGTCCACATGACCATTTGCAGGCAAATCTTCCAGTATCTGCAAGAAATCTGGTAGCAATCCAGTTGTGCATATGACCACAAGCTCAGCAAGCTATTGACATGTCTGAGAAAGGTACAAGGAATTCGCTAACAAACAGCTTTACGGTCTTGTGGAAATGATTCCTTCCAGATGGATTAGGGCTCATGAGTCATTTCACAAGATTATTCTTTTCCTCTTCTAGCCACATCAGGGTGTCACTATAAAGACTAATACACAAAAAGACAATGCTGTACTTGATTTTTGTCCCTCCCGCGTAACTAAGAGCCATATCTATACTGTGTATGATTAGAAATTGGCTCCACAAGCTTTAGCTGAAAACAAATGTCTCCAGAAAGTACAAGTGTGCAGACAAGCAAATTGCTGCCACAGACCACAGAGAATCTGTTCATAGCCTGACCACATCCATGCAATTCTTGGCTCGAGCGTCAGGTTTACAGCTCGCGGAGAGCACCTGAACAGGGGCTATGAGACCACCAGACCTGCCAAGGCCGTGCAATGCTTTCCTGTGCCATGCAGCGCATACGTAGTTGCCTAAGTGGTAGCTGGGGAGGCTTTCCTGTGGACTGACAGGCTTGAGGCATCAAGCTTACAGAATACCATATTTGCTGCAAGTTCATTCCTTCTACTTGACACAGGTAACCTTGAGAAAATGAAGCCTGCAGTAAAAACAGGTGTGCCATGTTGATCAGGTCACACTTTCAGTTTTGGCCATCCAGGGTATAAGAGGAGCAAGATCCACGTGCTTCAGAGGAAGATACTTCAAGGCAAAGATAGAGAGAAAAAACTGCCCAAAGAAAGTATTTATTCTTAGCCCTTTCCCTTTGAACTTGAATTACACCTTCAGGCATGGAAAAACTTAGAACCTTTCCAAATGTAAAAAAATCGATGCAATTCTCTCTGCTGTACCTATGGATGTTCTCATAGCAAGCACGCAAATCTGATTCTGTTTAGGAATCTGGTAGCCATATTCTTAATTTAAAATACCTTGTTGTTTAACGTTCAAAAAGCGTTACTATAATTCAGAAAGACCTAATGAAAGAAAGCTATAAATGTACTGATTTTCATTGCATAACACCTAAATCATTTGAGGAAAGACTTTATTAAGGCAGGATCTTTTCTTCTTCAAGAAGAAAAATAAAGTTATCTGGTTTCACTTTATTCTTCCCCTTTCCTTTTTTGTTTCCTCCTTTACTTTTTTTTTTCTTTCCTCATTTCAGTGTGTTCCTTGGAGATTCAAATGTCATTTGCTACTTCTCAAGAGCTTCCAGGATTCTGATAATTTCTCCATTCACTTAATTCCCTTGATGCAAAAGAATAATTGAAAAGATAGAACAAGAATAAATGTATCTTTTGTTCTTGTAAATTGTTAGGGCAACCTAAAGCTGTTACTCGATTCTGACTCTCAATGGACTGGGAGATCAGTCAAATCCTAAACCAGATTCTCCTCTCCAGGAATATGACATTTACTAGATATCCTTGTGGCCTTGTTGCAGAGCAGAAAGCAAGCTCTTTGAGGCCGTAGATTTGCAAGCTAAGGTCTGTCTCCTATCAATGTTTACAGAACCATAGCTTTCCATGTTCCCTATGAATGAGCCGAGTCAAATAACATTTCTTGTTTTCATAATGGAAACTACCTAATACTGATCACAGCTCAGCAAGTGGGATAGTAATACAGTTTGGCACAAGATGAGCTCAAAGCACTTTACAGTGTTCACAAATCAAAGCAATAATGTACAGTGAATAGTATTCCCAGGTAACAGATGTGGAAAATGAAAGCACAGAATGTATTCTCCCAAGAGCAAACAACAAGCTTACAGTTGAAATTGAAAGTGAATATGGTCCCCAGTTTATAATCTTGTTCTTTTGCCATTAGTCTCTTCTTTCAATATTGACAGAATTTAAGTCATTTCCCTGCCTTCTAGAGTCCTTTGCTTTACAGAATTCTGCCTCTACTTCCACAGATACACAATTCTCTTTAGAAGCACAAACATGTGGAAAACTTCAAACAAACTCTAAATTTTTGGTTGTGTAACTGAACAACGGTTTCTTAGTTGAGATCCAACTTCAATATTAGATATTAAGGGCAAGAAATCTTCACCCAAAATCTCAGTCCAGATCTCTTAATTATAACTCTCAAAACACATACAGTGCACTCCCTTGGTCAAAATTTCACCGTAGGCAAATCTGCATGACTCCAGAGACGCCAACGCTGTAACAGTGATCTGCACCCTCCAAGTATCAGATTCACTAAGTATATTTCCTGGCACAAGGGAAAGCTTTGGATGTGGAACCACTGCAAAATACACTTCAGTTACTAGGACTATGGGTAAGAGGTGGGCACAATTTCTTAACGTTAGGAAATACATGAACTTGTGCATGAATAAATTGCTGCTTTCCCAGACAGTTTCAATGGAAATACACATGCACCTATGAGGGCAAGATTTAGTGTTTTATACACAACAGCTTTTTTTCAGTGTACATTCAGTTTAATGACATTAAACCAGGATAATCTCAGCTCCCATTGGAAGAATGAAATTAAATGAATAATTGAATTAAATAGTTTAAGACTTCAGAAATATTTGCATCTGGATTTATTTTGTACTTGTACCTCTTTTATATGCCAAATTACATCTAGATTGTGACTTCTTGAAAATGAGGTTGAATTTTAGATTTAGATTTGTTTTTCCAAATTATTTCTAGAGGAGATTTGAGTTGAAATTTATCTGATTAACCTCTGAGAACTCTGAAACAAGGAATGATTCAGCTTCAAACTGTTTTAATTCATTTGCCATGAAACCATTGTTTGCAGCGGAATATTCATAAATACATGTATGGCTTCAAGGATGGTGGGCAGACTATTACACCCTGCCTATTAAAACGGTGATAACTATTAACACAATTTATCCATGTTTACTTTAAAATCTTAATTAACGGGCTTACTAAACTAAGCCCAAGCAAACGCGGGCTCTATGCAGAGTGCACATGCCTTGATGCTTTAAATTTGTTTGTACAGCTGTGAGATTCTCAAATTAATTATCTGTCAGGAAAAGTAAAAGACTGCCAGGAGAGCATAGAGATGAAATCCAAGCCAATGGGAGAAAATTAAAAAATGGCATCCTGTGACATGAATCACTTTTACAGAATAACCTCTGCTATAATAGTAAGTCTGTAGTTTCTAGACACAGATCATTAGCAGCAATACACGTAGTTGCATCAACTTACTACCATTTAAGTGTCCAGCATTTATTAAGATGGATATCAGTCATCTCCATGTCATTTTGTAAATGTACATAAGACATTAGTAGTAGTAGTAGTAGTAATTATTATCATATTATATATATTATTAGTAATTATTATTATTAGTAGTAGTAAGATCTCCAAAGAACTGAAAAAAAATATTTCTCTAAGCAGATATTACATAGTCACACTACTCAAACACCACACTCCCCATTCAAAACTCAAAGTTGTCTGAAGCAAAGGATCAGATACAACATCAACATTTTCTGAACCACTAGGTTTTGAAGCATGGTTTAGCTGCTGAACACGGAAGAACATTATCTTCTGGGACTTGCAAAAGAATCTAGCACCTAACATCCTTTGAAATGAACAATTGTTACCTTTCTCATCATTAGAAATGGAAGTGTTTTTAATAGCCTGTTACTGTATGATTAACTAATCTAATGCCAGAGGTCAGGGAGTTAGACTCGTGACAGAAACACTCAGTATCTATTCTGACATCCCAAAGTACCTGTTAAGACATTAAGCTCAGGAGGGCACTGAGCAGAAACTGCGTAAAAAGCACCAGAGGCTGCCAAACTCCAGTGCTCTCAATCTCATATAACTGTTCTGGATAATAGATACCAAGCAGAGTCTGACTCAGGTGCTATTTTTAGCTATAAGGCTTCAGTCCTAAAGGCAAAATGGTATTCCATGTGTATATAGAACTACAAGTACAATTTAATTTAAATTGATTTCTGTGAAGCGTGATCCTTGTGTAAGGATCCCTGCACAACCAGCAAGGTGTTCAGCCCCCAAAAGTGATAACCCACAAAACATAAGAGCAACCCTACTGGATCAGCCAAAGGTCCACCTAGACTAGACCAGCCTTAAGTAGGTACCTTCCAACCTAGGAAAGACTAAGACAACAGCAGACACATGATACCTCTCAATACTTTCTCAGGCTCCAACTACTTGATGATATGGGGACTTCCTGGGTTTGATGGGTTTTCCGCGTATTCAGACTTCTAAGGTCTTTCTTATTTGGTGTTTTCCTGAACCCAGGTCAACATTACGAGTGGGTAACATTCATTGGCAAGACACTTCCAACCACTTCATAAACAAGAATCCCCTTTTGTTTGTTCGGCTTCTACCAGCTTCATTAGATGTCAGTTTTGTATAGGAAAAACTGGGAACATCTGCCACACCCTTCATGATTTTGCAGGTTCCATCAAGTGTACCCATTCTGCTTCTTTCCACACTGAAGAATCCTAACCTACGTAGACACTCTGCACAAAAAGCTACTCACTTGATCTTTGTTGCCTTCCTATGACTCTTAAGGAAGACTTCACTCATCTGTTCTACACTTCTTAATCTCCTTTTCAGTTTCTTAAAGCTGTATTCCCAAGTGACATTACCAGCAGTTTCCTAACTCTGGAAAATGTTTCCAATATCCTGAAGCTTCTCCACATGATACAAAAAGGAAGGGTTTATATCAATACCAGCCTCTTCCTTCCAGATTTGGAAGACCTGATATTATGGGAGACACAGCCTTTTTGGTTTATGCTTTCCCAATTTATTTCACGCTCCAAAAGGCTAATGCTGACCTCTGGGGGCCCTGAAAGATGAAGAGCATTCAGTCCTCCCTCATGAGAGGAAGTCATGCAGTTACGTTAAGAAACCAACTGCAATACTGACAGTGAATAGCAACTTACTGCACAAGTAATTAATTCAGAGGCAATAACCTCTGTCAGTCTATAGACTGAACTTAAGAAATTATGGCAAACAACTGGCCAGTCAGTGTATGCAGAATTAGTTTTGTATTGTATCCTTACACATGTTGCTGTAGCTGCTCAACTAGCCAGACAGCTCCAAAAAGCTGCGAAAGCAAATTCCTGATCAGCAGTATATATCAAACAGGACAGGGTATGTCATCTTCCTCTAAGACGAAACTAAAACCAAAGTATTTTATGGAGCTCTGCCATCTAGGAAGTAGCTTATAAATGAGGAAAAATTTGACTTATGAAAACAAACCAAATCTTCAAGCTTGTGGAGAGACTTAGTAAGATTCCCCCATCCCCATTATCTTTATCTTCAGCCTTATCCTGTCTCCTTCACTCAGTTGCAACCTGGTGCTTCCTGCAAACTGATCCTTCTGGCAGCCACTCATTTACTATCAGTCTACTTCTATCTTAAAATAAATAAACAAACAAACAAACAATTCCAGGTTACATATATGAATAAAAAAGCATGATATCTATTTTGATAGAGGCTGCCTCTATAGAACTTCCAGCCAGTGAAGTCATCTGCTGCAAAGCACCTGGTTGAAAGACCATAATGGTTATGTTTTCCTGTGCACAGAGAAATGACCAAATGGTTCCAAAATTCTGTATGTATTGTTAATGGAGAGCATAATAACAATAATTCAGAGGACGATTGTGGAATTTTTACTATGCTAAATTTCATACAGTATAATCTTCTTATAAATTTCCTTGGCACCACGAGTCAGATTTTCCAACGTGTATACAAGTCGTATTGCCTGGGACTGCTACACAGGGAATTACAATCTGAAAGGATAAGTAGTTCCCTAATAACCTACAATGACACAAAGCTATTATGCTGACATTTCTTTCAATTCTTACTAGACTAAATATGAAATAATATACATTGAGAAAATAGCAGTGGAGCATGTTTTCCATTTCGTTGTATTGCCTGTTATACCAGTTTGATGAATAATGAAGACCAAAAATCTTAGTAATTACAAATGTTGAAACAGCTTCTAATATAACTTCAGTTCAAAAAAAAGGGGATCAGCTATTTGATATAAAGAAGGCCATATTGTCCACTGAAGAAGTTAATCTAAGAGTGGGGCACTACCTCTTTCCAGTGGCAGAACACAGAAGTACCAAACACTGATATATTTCTGGGTTATCTTTCCAAATGGCAGCTCTATCAAAATGATCCAGCATCAGATAAAGGTCTGATGATAGAAAACAAAACAAAACAAAACAAATATCTTTAAAATGAATATTTTGAGTTTCTGAATATCCACTGGAATTTTATAGTTGTTGGTTAATTTACATCTATCATTTTCCTGACAGTTTTATATTAAAAGGACATGGCTTTCAGAGATGTCAATCTTAAAAAAGAAAGTAAAATGGCTTGCCATTCAGGATTTAATTGACTTTCTAGCATGCCAACTGGGCAAGATATGAAAAGGGATTATTTCAGAATTCTGTAGCCAAGTTTACCTTTGGGTTATTCACTGAAGCTTTTAGTAGCTTTTGTTATCAACAATACCTTTTCATTTGCTTATTTTTAAGAAAAAAGAAAAAAAAAGTAATAGCTCTTTCTGCCTAGATAGCTCCCAACCTCAACCAAAAATACTGCCTTATTTGTTTCCTTAATTTGGGAATTATTGTGAAGCTAACAGACCACTCCTTAGGTGAAGACAAGCTGGATCATATTATAAAGAGCAATTCAGAAGTCATCCGGTATTTCTACTAGCCAAATCTTGACTGCAAGGTCAAATATGAAATATGAGTTCCAGCTGTATTTTCATCCTTGTGGGAGAAATTTTCCTTCCATCTCTGATTTACTTCTTATCACTTCTCCTCACAGCTATCTCCTCCTTTTTCTTTAGAGGAAGGAAATAAAATACAAAAATGAAAAAGCCTGCCTTAGTGTAGACATTTTTTTCTACAACAATTCTAAGCCTGGAAACTAGAAAAAAAAACAACTTGAGCAGCTGCTGTTGACAACACTGTCAGTTCTCAAAACTGCTGATAAAACTTAACGGTGTGCCTGGATTTCTCCTCCAGACAAGTTATGAGAACATCAAGAAGAGAAGATGCATTTTTTGCTTTCTGTTCTTGGGTGGTTTTTGTTTGTTTGTTTGTTTTAAACCTCCTGTGTATTTGCCTTTTTAGGTTTAAAGAAAGATGTATCTGTTTCCAAAAGAAGAAATAAAAACACTTTCAGAGCAAATGAATTAATGTAAATGTCAACCATCTCATCTAACTTCTCTCAAAAAGACACTTGCTGCACTCTTTAATTTCTTCCAATAAAGTCAGCCTATGGTTGTGACCAAGCGAGATCTTAACCTGATCTTTGCACAGCTCTTCAGTGTCTTCTGAAGGTTTATGTTTTCCACATTATCTCTGCAGCTCTTGACTGAACTCCTTCCAGTACACCACAAGACCTTTAAATTCTAGACACCAAAAGTAACCATAGAATTTTATTATCGGCCTCCCTAGAGCTGTTTATGGAGGAAATGGCACCTCCCTTGGCTACTTAATATACCCTTCACAAATACATACAAGGATCACGTTTTCTCTATTAGCTACCATATCACACTGCTAGATGCCTTTCAATGTCTTATTCTCCACATGTTAAAAGTCATTTTTGAGTACCCTCCTCTTGTAATTACTTTAGTAATTACCAAAGAAACATTCATTTCCCACAGTTTTACATTACTCTCTGCCCATTTGCAGAAACTCCATAAATAAAAACTCTTAACTGCACAGAAAAGTTCAGTACCAAAACAGTCGAGATATCTCAGATAATGATAATACATGCTAGAACATTTAATGACACTTACTTTACCAGGCTTGTTTGCCTCAAAGCTGTTTTCTTTAAATTTCTCCTGCAGGGTCTCAGCTAACCGACAAAGTAAGGCACCATTATCCAATTTCTCCATAAAGGTTTCTGCTGTTATTTCTCTACCTGAACAGCAAGCAGAAAGTTAGCATAGCAAAAAGTGTGCAACAGTATTGACTGCACTTATTAAAAAAAAAAAAAAAAGACATTCTAAATACATCGACGACAACTTGAAAAAACATGCTTTAACTGAATAACTTGCATTACATTCAACACTTAGTGAATAATCTCACTACTATCTTACCAATACATATATAGCAAATTATTCAAAAATAACATGCTTTTGGGGGGAAGGTATGTTACCAAAAAAAACAATTCCAGCCTATAAGAAAACACATACCTCATTTTACATAAGAAATTCCAGTGCTTTTAGCTGTCTTTTTTACCTGTGCAGCAGGTAGATGGTTTACACCAGTACACGTGGGTAGCTATGGCATAAGAGTTGCTAACACTATTACTGCAGCTTATTTTGCAACAGAAGGAGCGAACTGTGCAAAGAAGGAAATGACACTTTAGCGAGACTTCAAGACTTGATCCTGCAAAAATGTGACCAAATACTAATGACTGAAAAGCCCCTTCGAAAAACATTTTTCAGAAGAAATGTTAGATTCATTTAAAAAAAAGAGAGAGAGAGAATCACAAAATTTCATGTCATGTATCTACTTGCCACATAAATTAAAACTTTCACCCAAAAAAACAGAACCTATAGTTTGATTTGATATTACCATTCTGGCTGATAATATCAAATTATGCTGGCTGGAGCAAAGCCAACTGCCTTCCATGACTCCGCCACTGCATCCTCCTGCAGGAGGAGATCCCGAGTGTCCCACAGAGAGACCTGCCTTCTGACAAGGCTGGACAGGCCAGTTGAGAAGAGAATCATTTGCCACCTCAAACTGAACTCCCAGCATCATGACATCATTTTCAAATTAAATTATTTATAATTCTTGTTGAAGCTTTTCATATTTTTACTGGAAAAATTTGCCTTCTCTTTGGAGACTCTTTGGACCAGCAGCTGACTTGTTCAGCATTCTTAACTTCTACTAATACCAAGAAAGAAACAAGACTAATTCTTGCTTTTCCCATTAAGACAGAACTTAGTTATTCGTTTTTTGTTTGTTTGTTTTGGTGCTGTTTTTGTTTGTTTGTTTGTTTGTTTTTGTTTGTTTCTTTTTTTTTTTTGGGGGGGGGGGTGATATTTTCCTATGTCATTTGGAAACTGGAACACTATCAACTCATTTTTTCATAGGCTATTACACAGCAATCCCAAACAACTAGTTGTGAGATTGGTTCCCTATCCCGTTCACATCCACTCCTGCTACTCAAAACTGATTTAAAAAAAAAAAAAGTAGGTAGAAGTCTGCCCACTGCTGGCTGATTTTTTTTTGCCACAGGTTTTTGACCAACAAGCAGCTGCCTGACCAAATCAGTTTTCTACTTTTCCAGTCAGTGTGGGAAAATTTATTTTCCATGAGATGTCTGGAAACTGAAAGCATTAGTGTGCTTAGAGCTGGTTCACAATGTTTTTGCCAAAAAAAAAAAAAAAAGGAAAAAAATAGGAAAATTATGAAAAGATTAAAAAGAACTAAAGCTTTTTCATTGAGAAGGGAAAACAAATATTCAAAAATAAAAATGAAATACATAATCAGAAACTATTATTATATTCTAACATATTGCGATTACATTGTAATCTGATAATCAGTGTTCACTTACAACATTGAAGATAGCAGTATTATAAGGCAATATCAGTAAAAATGCTAAAGGAAAGGTTATTTGTCTAGGCTTTTGCCTGAAAATTGTTAGATACTTCAGCATCCTTTGGACAAAAAAAATGCCTAGTCTTTTCAGTTTGGTCAGTAACAGAATAAAGATTAAGACAAAGATCTTTTCAGCAATTCATTTTCAGATACAACAACAGACTTACATTTCTGGTTGAAGTTAAATCTTCTTTTTCAAATGCATTCCCCAGAAATATCTGTTTAATGTCAAGTTGGTTCTGTTTGTTTGTTTGTTTTTCCTCTCCCCTCCCTTAATTCTCTCTGCCCTACAGCCCACTTTATAGCTCCCATACACGGAAATTACTTCTCCAGGCAGAAGAGCAGTAGCAGCACTGCAGACATTGATCACCGTGGTAGCTTATGCATAACTGACATGATTTTAGCAGTGCCTCTAATTCAGCCAAAGCCGGGTCTCAAGATGTAACAGGCCACAGACACAAAATTTGAGCATTTCAGCACCTCAAAAAACTCCATCACCATTCTAGCCTCTGTTTTTTTCCCGTTTGCGCCATCAGCATTTATGGCAAAAGGTATAAACCAACAGAAATCTGAAATTGAAATATTACTATGTTATAGGAACTGCTTCATTTTTAATGAAGTATTGGAATTTCTTAATAGACTCATTTTCTCTTTTAAAAATCTATTTCAAACATTTCTAACCTCTGCAAGGTTTTAGTTTTGTTCTGGAATGTGCAATTACCTCTTGCATGGGTAAAAGAGAAATCATATCCTACCAATCTATTCTGTCCTATAATTTATAGATGCGATTTATAGATTTTACTGGTCAAGCCTTAAAAAAAACAAAACAAAACATAACAAAAACCACAACACTTAAACCTGTTTAAAGCTATCTTCTCTTTAAACAGACATGGAAAAGATCTTCTATCTTCTGCTGATATTTAACAATATGTTTACACTATTTTTAATGCTGAACTGCATTAGCAGTTTGGTCACTGCATATTGTATGCTAAGCTGGAGTATTTTATTTCTGTTCCCTTTTATGAAAGCTGAAAGAACGAGTTTTGGATTGAACATCTGTATCCAATGAAAAATATATTAGGTGTCAGCTTTCAATTCACTGTATTTTATGGCTCCAAGAGGTGGCATTTCTTTGCTAAAACAGACACTCTGACATATTTAACAGTTGAAATGTATTGATTCAAATGAGAGTAATGTTCATAGCCTGAGGAAAAAAACAGCTCTGTGTATTTGTATGGAAAAAACATTAAACTCCATTAAAAAATGTATAACTCCCCCTATAATTACAAGAAAGCAGTTGCAATGTTTTTATAGAATGGTAATAACATTAAATATAATAAAAAACAACACTAAAAGTATGAAGAAAAAAAAAAAAACAGGAATATGAAGTCTTTCTTAAACCTTACAAGCATTGCTTACCCTCTCTTACACTACAGTGACCAGATACCCCTTAAAAAAGAAGCTCTTTTTCCTGAATGCCTATTGCTTGGGAACTGTGGGCAGCTATCTGCAAAGCCACCCAGCCCTGGGGTCCTCATACAAGCAGACTGGGAGGTCTGTGAAAGAATGACTGCAAAGAGCCCGTATCCTCAGCCTCTTGGGCACACGCCCTGGGTAAAGCATTCCCTGTTGCCCCCCTTCCTCCCCACACAACCAGAACCTTCAGAAAAAGGTGGAGGGACTCAAATACTAAAACAGAGGTATCAAAGTCTAGTTGGTTCCTCTATTCTATCCCTGAGTTGTTCCATACTCAGTTTAACCCTTACAATGCAAGACACTGGCTCCAGCCCAATAACTAGCTGATAAACTATTTGAAGTGAAGATTGGAATGATAAAACAAAAGTAATAGTTTAGAAGCAGAAACATCTCTGAAACATATCAGCAGGAGGATGATCTTGTACTGCACTGAGGCAGCAGTGGAAGTATTCCTCTTGACCCTCCACTTGTGTGGCATTCATACCAGAGACAACAAAAATTTGAGGAAAACAATGGCCAATGATTTTATGCACATAAAAAAACCTGCCTCTTTTCTGACAAGAAGGCTGTTGTGTATCCTAGAATAGCAGAGAGCAAGAGGAATAGTGTTGATAGCCTTGACAGTATTGTTTACTTGAAATGGAATACATAAACAACCCCAGTGGCATGCTGATGCTAAAGAAAATTATCGTCTCTCAGCTAAATAATTTACTCAGTGCCAGCAAAAACACTACGAGTATCAGTACCATCAATATCTCAATGTTCAGAGATATTCATTATTTCCCTGTATTTCCCACTGGCGTGAGCTGAACACACAGATGTTGAAAATAGAGGTACTGTTACAAAATCCTCTTAGATGGTAATATAACTGAGCTGAAGGAGGTTTTGCTTAAAACTCAGAATCTAAGAAATACCATTTTCTTACAGAAGACTTCCAAACCTTCATCCCCCAGACTTTATGCCTCCTTCCACACAGCTTTAAATTCCAAACCTGGTCTCAACTCAATGCCTCTCCGACCTTCCTCACCTCACTATTGCTTTTCTCGAGGTCTACTACATTTCTTCATCCAGGCAAGCAACTTTTACATGCCTCATACAACATGCAACTTCTACAAGTCCAATTCCTCATTATCTGACAATCTCCAGCTCCTTACCGACAAGTTTCTGAAGCCCAGAAGTTCTGATAGCAAGAGGTCTCAGCACCGAAGCCCAGACATGTTCCCATAACCAGGGAACATCTTAAAGGCCTATTTTGTAGTTCCATGTTCTAAATGAAGCGGGATGGAATAAGCTATGGTATTGGAATCTCCTGCATCTGGTAAACAGACCCCAGGAACAGGAATTTTTTCACAATAGCCAAAGGGGAAATGGGGAAATTTGCACTTTGTATCTGTCCTAAACTATCAACTCATCACGAGGCCTGCTCCTTCTGATGGCAAACCTTTTACCTCTCCAGACACCTAAGATAAAATGAGACAGTATTGGAGAGTACAGAGGGCAGCAAACCCCTGTTGCCTTCAAACTGTCATTTTGCCTCCACTAGAAGATTAGTGTGGCCCAACAGCTGTAGTTCCCATGCGAAACTCGCTCAAGGTGAAACAGGTTTCAGTGTCAGCAAGCGGATTCGACTAAACTTGCATTATCTATCCAATTCAGAGTGCATCAGCAGTGAAAGCATTGTGCTTACTGTGCTTCATTGGCTCTATATACAATAAGTACAAGGCTAAGGAGATGATCACGCCTTGCAAGACAATACATCTCCTCAACTTTGCCACTGCAAAATCTCTCAGCTGAGCCAGCAGAGCTCAGCAGAGAGAAGTGAGGCTATAAAACAGAACATCCATAGAACATCCAGCATGTAATCCCATGCCTGCCGCAACCCTGAGGCGCCCCATTTTGCAAAGGCTATGTCATAAAACATCACGAGTCAATCCCATCGGAAATATGGATTTCATCTGAGATGTCCCTCTTCTAGTCCCTGGAATGCAGGCAGCTAAAATCTATTCAGCAATGTAGCTGTAATGACAAACTGTTCTCTCAAAAGCTTTGAGTTTCTCCGACGTGAATCCAAAAATAAATAGCAAGATGTGTGCAAATGTACTAGATACTACCCGAAAACAACCTCCATGCTAAACTACAGTAAAATGTCTGATGTCTCAGGGTTAAAATTCTTAGAAAGCTATTTTTCAGATTCATCATGTATCCCAGTCTTCCCATTTGTCCCTCATATAAGGTCAAATTCTAGTTGTGATGTCTAATTTATATCTAATATCAAAAGCTGTAATTCGTATTATAAAGGTCAATATTCTTTTCATCTTTTCCAGTTTGCAATTTTGAACCCACACAAGGCTTTGCTAGTGCAAAATTAACTGCCACTAACACTGCGTAGGACATATTTGCTGCTCCACAGAATGCCAAAAATGCCGTCAGTTGATCAAACTATATCTAAGAGGTTCAGCCCTGTTCTTTACTAAATTACTTTGTACTATTTTTGAAAAATTCTACATTTATTTGAAAAGATTATTTGTCCTTCTTGATCCATAGTACAAAGGAATGAACAAAATATTATGAAACAACACGTGAACAAACATGACAAAAATTAATTTAAGTACATCCTAGTTTTTACTATAGTGTAAACTGGGAAGTCATATTGTGCTGACATTTAAATAATAAAGTGACATAAAGATACTTAAAAGTAGACAACAAGTTAAAGCATATAGCAAACTAGGGTATGGATATACAGAACATTTTATCCTACAGCAATATGTGCATTTGTCCTTCCTCTCATGAAAGTTAACCACAATTATATAGTAATTAAACCAAATTTGAATTCTGGGTGAATATATTTACATGAATATAATTCAGTTACACTTAATTTATTTTCAGTGTGAATTTTAACTTAATTATTAATTTGAATAACAATGTCTACATAGGAATTCAAAGCACTTGAACAAATCACTGTAACTTAGTTCTTCAAAATAAACTCTAAGAAAAAAAAAAGCTTGGATGTGAGAAGGTGTGGGGGAATGCATTAAGCAAATGAACTGTGTATGCTGCTGAATTAAAAGAAGGCTGAGCCCATTTCGTTATACAGTGCAGAGTTCAGTATCCATATGAAAAATCAGATTGTTAATTACAGTTGGCATTTCAGAGCCTCCTGCTGGTTGCTACTTTCCTACTAAAAAAAAGTGACCTCATTCCTAAACTTGTCACTGGGAAAGCTCTGTTAGGAACTGCTAACAAACTTCTATTTGTTTTCACGTGGCTCACTAAAACTTCATTGTTTAAAACATTTCAACAATACATTAAATCCTTGATGGAACGTGCTTCTTCTGATTCAAAAAGCAGTCTTCTGGATCGCTGTCATGTGGTAATTGGAATGAAAAGGCAGGATTTCTCGATTTTGCGCTGGCATTGCCTAGATAACTTAATATTTGAAACTCATTAATTTAAATGGAAGTACCACAATAAGATGTAATTTAAGGTGCCAGTTTTAAAGTTTTGAGTTCATAACTATTCCAACTCTAAAATGGGTATCACCTATCTACAAAATATTGTGGTCCTGAGTACATTCTACTGACACCTAATTTTTCTACTACACTTCTCAGAGCATAGCAGTATTGCCCTTCCTCTCAGAAAAGATGAACTGCAGCAATGTAGAACATGCAGAGAAAAGGCACTTCGTTATTGTAGGATATCACTGAAAGGGTACAACTACAGCAGCTGCCAAGACAATACATTGCCTATATTCTCACCAGAGGAGACTTGCACAAAAAATCCCAAATTTTAAAATGCTCATCCAAATTGTCCTCCAAAATAAGATAAGCAAGATTTTCAGGTAAACACCTCATCTAAAATAGCATCGCCTGTTTTTTGAACAAGAGGGGGAACCGTTGCTGTGTTTCTCTTAGTGTCATCTTGAGGATGAGGAATTTATTACAAAAATCAGCTATTTCCCTGATGTATTCCCTGTATATTCATGAGCAATATGCTTCTGCTTCACACAGCAGGAGGTAGAGCCAGAACCAGTAACTCCCCAGGTCCCAGCCATAACCTGGGGTCAGGCCCCTCTACACACAAGCTTCTGGAAGACTTCGCACACATTGCACTGGGCAGCAATTATCAATCACTAGACTGCTTGGTCACCAAAGAACTATTTAACAGGTTCTTCCATTCAAGACATCCATTACACCCATAGTTTGTAGGAGGTCTCCCCTAAAATTATAAGACACACTTGATGGCAATAAGTAGCACCATCCAGCTTAATAGTATTAATGCAGAAAGCACATGCAAAAGAAAATTGAAAGGGAAATTTGAGGAAGAACAAACATGGAGGGAATAAGAGTTCAATCATGCTACCGTCCGAAACACTGTGGAGGCAAACTACTTATTAGCTTTTCTGACCATGCTAACAATTGTACTAGGTGAAGGTAGCTAGCTAATCAAAACCACCTTTATTTCTGAAATGCAAAGATGTCTGAAGATCTGCATTTTCAGCTGAGAGTGCATAGAGTTCTCTTACTGTCCAGTGATTACATTACTCCTATTGTATCTTACCCAGTAGGTTTGTGAGCCACAGGGCCAAATCCTCTTTCATCGGCAACAAGTTGGCCTCATGTCTACTGGCAAGCCACTGACTGTATTGATGCATATCAGAGAGGCCAGGCCCACGTGCCTTCGGGCTCAGAGCAGTGCACATTGCTTATCCACTTGTTGTACCTGTTTGATAATCAAGAAGAAAAAAAAATACACTCCATTACACCAAATAAAATTTGACAGGTTCTCTTTTTAGAATTGTAGTAGACAACAATGTTAACTATGAATGTAAGAAATCAAATGTCAGACAAACGCTTCAACTGAAGTCTTGTTTTGTTAATGGCTCACATTGCCACTGATTAAATCACATAGATAAACGTCTACTTCATTTGTACTCATCAAGCTACACATGTTGCCATCACAAAACCAAATATTCTGCAAGGAATGATTAAAATCAAATGAAAATAAACACACAAAGCTAGCAACTCACTACAGTGCCTGATCCAATATCCATTCAAAACAAATGGAAAGCTTCAAAGATTGTTGGACCAGACCCAAGCAAAACATGTGAACAACTGAGTTACGCTACTGCAGCAAACTTACTAACAATTAACAAATGCAGTTACCAGGTGGGATCCATGTATTCCGCAGCTTTAGAATAACTAAAGGAAAAATACCATGTGGATTTACTGAATAACATTATTTCTTCAGAAAGCAGCACAACAGCCAGCACTGATCACCCACATTTCCCACTTCCACCTTTTACACAAAGACTCCTCTGCTTCAGTGACAACTTCTGGAAACTTTCATTTCAGGTAAGACAATACGTCATGTGTTAAATATTAGTCAAGTGTTCAGACTCCTGCAGCGGCCAGGGACGTTAGGCCCATTGGACCTATATCCCTGTTCCTGAAAGACTAATTCTCCCATCTGTGGCATTCATGTGCTAAGAAAGAAGGTTATTTCTTTTCTGAAAAGAAAATCAGACCTGAACCCTAATGCTTGCAGCAATGACTGGGATGCTTTCTTGCCTGGCAGGCAGTAGCCGCCTACTGAAAACCCGGTTGCACCAACAAGGCCTTATGAAGGTCAAATGAGAAAGATTATTAATGGGCTAGGGGGTAAAAGTCCTAAGGATTTGTTCTTTGCCTATTGTCCCAGGTGACCCATGCTAACTGTGGTTATATGTGGCAGCTGGCTTCAGCTTATGAAGCATTGCAAACACTGTTTCTTTCTGGCCGTTGCATACCTTTCAAGTCAGGTAAGAGGTAATAGTGACTTAAAAAAAAAAAAGTCCAATTTGTTATACTATTCCACTGTGGTTTGGAATAGCAAGACTTAAAATAAATTCTTTGCCAAAAGGAAAATGTTTACTGAATGTAAAAAGTAATTGCATTTCCATAAAACTGTGCTGTAACCTGCATTTCCAAACACATAAAAAGCTATTTGGGATATTTTAATATTTACACTAAAATACTCCAGCCTTTTTTAAACCATACCCTGAGTAACTAAACTTCTTGTTCACAAAAGCATCTGCTTAGCTCTTCTTGAGAGTACCTCGATTCCCACCCTAAACCCTGAAACTTTAGTTGTCCTTGAAATAGTTGGACACAGCTTTCACTATGACTCTACCTCTTACTGAAATCAGATGGTTTTCAGTTGGGAGGTGGGGAGGGGGGTGGGAAAGAGGTAGCAAAAAAGGTTTTATTCCTTAATACAAATACATGTTTCTGAATTATCATTATATTTGATATTTTTCTAACAAGAAAAATCCTTAAGTATCAAAATTCCTTTGGAAGCCAAGCATCTTAAGATAGACTAAAATATGTAAACGAAGCACAGCTCGGTTCTGTAAACTGACTTGTTACAAACATCAGCTTGGATTCGTGTTTTTCTGGTTGATTACATTCAAGTTATACCTGTTCATTTTGTTCAAGGGGGGAAAAAAAATAGGCTGTTGGCTGTGCAAAAAGTTATCAGGAATGTCACTCACAAAATGGATTCCTTCTGACTAAATGATGCGAACAGCTTCAGAGTTATAATGACAGTGTATTTAAAGCTGTTTGAAGTCACTTGGAACCACACAACTGATGCTTCAAATCACTGCTTCTCTTTGGACAGATGGAAACAGAAGCAACACAGAAAACTAACACCACCTTGTCTTCAAAGACTACGTGGGAAAAATCAGGGATAAATACTTGTTACTTTCTTTGCAGAAAAAAGTAATTTTAAAATAATTTGTGTGTGATTTCTGGAGTCTATCAACTCCACTGATGAGGCAAGAAGCAGAATTGAAACTAGTTTATTCTCGTTAATTGTCTTGGAAATTGTACCAGTTAAAATAATAAAAAAAAAAAAAAAAAGAAAAAAGTTTGTTTCATATACAATACACAAATAAAGCACGGGAAAAATGCATCGTTTTCATCAATTTCCCAGTTAAACACCAACTATGTAGCTGACTATTTAGGAAACAAAGTCCTGCAATTTGTTTCTTTTGATAAATATATTGAAAACCATATATCCAGGAATAAGAAGTACCACTGTTCTAAAGGAAACAACTACACATTGCACCTCTTCACTGGAAATAATTTAAAGATTCATACAGGCTTTGAGGAGAGGGTTGGAGTTGATGACCCTTGGAAGTCCCTTCCAACCTACACTATGCTGTTTCAAGGAGGCCCACAGACATTTCATGGGACCCTAAGGGATGGCACACACCCTGAGCTGGGCTGTGCTAACAGGAAAACCAGGGAGACAAAATCCTGTCCTTTCACCTCAGGAAAGCTGCACCTACATTTTCACTCCTAAGACCTTGTATGTGAAATGTGGAGTTAACTGATAACCACCATTAAAATATGCCTGACAGACAGCCTCAACACTGCAGTTGGCTTCCACCAATGGGGTGGGACTAACTCAAAAGTGGAAAAACTACCTTTTTTTTTGTAATTGTTGTTATTGTTTGTTTGTTTAAAGAACAGAGAAAAGGGAGCGAAGTCTCCTGGTCCAGCTACGCGGAGATGATTTGGGTTTCCCTGTCAGTCTGTGAAACAAGCGCTGCAGTCTGTTTATGCTTCAAATTGTTCTCTGTGGAAATGCAGAACAGAGAAATGACAGATCTGAGATGTTATTTGAGTTCAGGTCTAAAATACAGAGCTATCTTGAAATATGCTTCATACTGACCTGTCTCTTGTCTTACAAAACTCAGCAACCAAGCTGAATGACATTCAGGAAACTTGGGCCTCAGTGCAGGAAGGAAAATGGGAGGATAAAGAGCTCTGACTTTGGAGGATACATAGATGTTTGAGTTTGGTAATAACTTGGCTAGTAAGAAGAGCTAAGATCCAGCACAAGAACAGTGGTCTGAGTTTGAGGTGGTTTTCACAAGACACAGGTTCTCAGAATGGGACAAGTTGGAAAGATGAGGAAAGACAAAAAGGGCTATAAACTGAATGATTCGGGCATCTCTACACTGGGATTAGGTCTGCTTGAAACAGGAGCCCTGAATTAACAATAATTACTAAAACTGCATGATTTGCAGCTCTGCTAATTTGCAGAGCTGACAAAGTTAGGACAGTAGAAGGAGAAAGTCAATACTGATGAAAAGTCTCCGCTGAAAAGAACCCTGAATAATTGCAGATGAACCATGTAGAATCCAACTTTATCTCTTTGTAAGTTTAATTTCGTGTCTGAGAGGAAGAAATTTTCTTCTTCTTCCCCACTACTTCCCCACTGCTGCTGCTGCTCTGCAAGCCTGCACTACACCTCAGTAAAATACTTCCTTGTTAGAATCAGAGCAAGAAAGTCCTACCTTGGATTTTTAAAATAAAAATAAGCCTTCAAGGAACAGAGCATAACTACTCCTGTAGCACCTGTAGCTCCTGTCACAAATTCTACAAGAGATAGCTGTGGTACAGCTATCAAATTGTGACAGAAGCTATAAACTCCTAAATATTCTTTATGCAAACACTGACTGCTACTGAACCTCTAAGTTTAACTCAAGCCTCCACAATATTTCAGTACTGAAGCACCTACACTCCATCAGTGAAGTACCTGCACCTCAGCCTAGAGAAGAAAACGTTCTGGGGAGACCTTAGAGCAACCTTCCAGTACCTAAAAGGGGGACTACAAGAAAGATGGGGAGAGACTCTTTATCAGGAAGCTTAGCAATAGGACAAGGGAGAATGGCTTTAAACTAAAAGAGGGTAGGTTTAGTTTAGATGTTACGAAAAAATTCTTCACTCTCAGGGCAGTGAGGCACTGGCACAGGCTGCCCAGAGAAGCTGTGGCTGCCCCCTCCCTGGAGGTGTTCAAGGCCAGGCTGGATGGGGCTTTGGGCAACCTGGGCTGGTGGGAGGTGTCCCTGCCCATGGCAGGGGGTTGGAACCAGGTGGTCTTTTAGGTCCCTTGCAACCCAAAGCATTCTATGATTCTATACCATCATCTCACCACCTTAAGACGTATTAAGATATTTACTTTTTGGTGAGGCAGTGAAAACTGTCATGACAATATAGCATTGGCAATATCGGTAAGAGAGATTACCTAACTTGCCACAAAGGTAAACCGTAGCATTCAAGGATACATGGCTACAGCTGAGGAGGCAATCCGCTTTGGCTCCAACAACTATTTCATCCTTTCCTTTTGGCAGACACAAGGTATGAACAAAGTAGCCAAAAAAATATTGTTTTTCTTAATCTCACTACTTTCTAACAGCAACATCGAATCACCATATATAGAGCTCTTTAAAACTAGCCAACACAAACATGTCAAATATCTCATTTTATATGTTACACCTCTCTATGAACTGTTGAAGCTGACATGAGATATGCCTAAGTATCTTTAAAACTTACCTCTAAATGTTTTGTTCCTCAAAAAGCAATTTCTTCCCCCCTATTCTGAAGGCAAAGTAGGAAAGGTCTTAAACTACTTTTCATTCTGTTTTGTTACAGGTCACATTTATGCAGCACAGCCTTTTTCTTTCTTTTTCCTTTTTTTTTTTCCAACCTCTGTCAATAAGAGAAAAACATCTCAAATTCTCAGACCTATTGTCTAGCTGAAGAATTCAATGTAGGATAGTTTACAGTACACCCAGTGTCTTGTAACAGATTCAACACACTAAAAGGTTATATTTTTCTCTGCTTGCTTCTACCAAACAGTGAAGTTTTTATTTTGCTTTACAGTAGTACATTTAGTTTTCTGTGTATTGTAGCTGTCTGCTTGTGTTTTGCCAGCAGTGTAACTTATACTATCTGCTGATTGTTGTTAGTGATCATCAGATGAAAGCAAAGAGAATCAAACAAGTAATCTTCTGTAATTCCACTGGCTTTTGTTGGGGTTAACCGGTAGAACAAAAAGATTCGAGAATAATGCACTCTGTATTTAAAACACACAGGAGTCAAAAACTGTGTGGCCAGTCTTACTTTCTGGATTAAACAATTAAGCGCCCACAGTTGCATATCCCTGGATTCAATTCCATTCCTGATTCCAACCACCTTCCTTTATGAGAAAGTTTTCATGACACTACTCTTCCAACAAATTGGAGCATTATTAGAATGAAAAGATTGTTTACTCTATATTGTAAGAAGCGTGTACGAGTGTAGGTGTATGCATATATATGCACATATAAAGAAAATACATGTGCCCCAGCCTGTGAATTCATCAGGCAAATCAGTAACTTGTTACTCCCAACTACCCACCTAGCACATATACATAATGGTTTATACAGAGAACCTGCTGGCTCTGCAGTGCTCTCTGTTAGATGAGTTTCATTGTTGCTTCAGCCTTGTTCCTAATTATGGCACGTGCATTTAGGTCTCAATAAACAAAAGGAGGATTTAACTTTTTACTTGCTGCATGATACAGTCCTGCCGGGTCAGGGATAAAGTCTTTCTGAGTCACTTCCTCTTTACAATTTGTTTTAAGAACTAGTATAGAAATGAAATATCTAGCAAAACAAGCATTTTTCTTTGTATTCAGTTAGAAAAGAATAAAAAGATGTTAAAATTGTATAGGAAGGAAAAAAGCATAAAGCAAATACTGTGTTGAGATCTATCAGATCATCTCTTATGCAAAGGTCCTGTATGATGTCCCCTTTGTACCACACCAGCTTGATCTAAGTTGCATCACAGACCCGTTGCCTGACAGTACAACAGAGATGTGTTTAGGCCCTCCTGCCTAGCAGGCAGGGCAATGGACTGGCTCCTTTCAGCTGGCAGCCAGAGCAGAGTTACCCAGGACTGAAAATCTGTGCACATGCCAGTTCAGTGGCCTACTCACTCTACAGAGCTGGAACAGAAGATGGCATAACTCAGTCTTGGAACCCAGTGTCCAAGGCAATTTCCTCAACCTTTCACAGAAGTAAATACTGAGGCTTTAAGCTTGTGAAATGATGTTTCCCCCACTATGGTAGGAGAAAGCATGTTAGCTATCTAGTCGTAGAAGAGAAGATACCATGCACACACACAACTGTGCAATAGCTTCACTGTCAGTGGTAGAGATAGCAGACAGCAGCTTAGATGAGAGCAGCAATACTAGACTGCGCATTGGCTTTGATGGAGGGGTATCGGCTATAACTGCAGACAATCTCCTGCTGTCTTAGGGAGAAGGTAATGCTATTGGAAAGCAGCCATCCTGGAAAGAGAGGAGACAGAGGATCAAAAGCCAGCACAGAGCTCATGAGTATCTGGCAAGGGTCTCTGCTGGATCTCCCTGCTAGTCCTAATCACCTCAAGCAGATGGAAAAGAACAGAACTTTTGAAACTGTACTAGAGTTTAAGTGGACTGTGTAAAGCATTCACTTACTGTAAGCTGGGTGCAAAAAGAAGCTTAAATAAAAGATCCCATGTTCATAAATAAAGTTGCAGTAACAAAACACACTTTTCTACGAGCAGAAGTGATGCTACCCACAAAGTGGGATTTGTACTTGCAATCACCCCTGTCGCAGCAGCAAGTGCCACTTGCACACACAGCATGCCTAAGCATAAGCACACTCACTGATTTTTGTCTTGCTACCTTGGTGTTGACATGTTTTTCAGATGTGGAAAGAATAATATAAATCCACAAACTAAAGAATGCTTTTTGTTTTTTCCACATCCTCAACCATATACATATGTGTGCACACACACTCATGTATGCAGAAGCTGGGGGTGTGGGCGGGAAGATGAGAATGCCTTCCTTAGAAAGCCACAGGGTAACTAACAACTTCTGTAATTGATGTCTTTGGTGTCAGGAAACTTCTTAATGGTGAGATCTGCTAGACGGGTATAACTTGAAGTCAAGTTGTGAAAGCTCCCCTACTTGAAATACTTCAAATGGACTAAAAGAAGCCATAGGAATACAAGCAGAGCCCCATCACTCACTGGTCAATGTGAGACAGGCAATTTTTGTCACCTGCAGTTTTCAGCTTAGCACAGAACAGTCATCTCTTTCCTTCTGCCATTCTACATGTGTAAAAACAAACACAGTCACTTGTAAAGTTATGATTCTACCTCTCACAGCTCCTCTTCAAAAGCTAGTACAGAGCTTTCCCTTCTGTAAGGCACGACAGGTCGTTCTTATCTGCATCATCTTAAATGTGTGTATATGTAATCTCGGTTTTCTCAGTACCATAAACAAGAAGATAAAACATAGGCTCACAGATGCAGCAAGCGTATTTTTAAAAGGAAATTCAATTTTTCTAGTTATTTTATTATCCTTATAAACTATACCACAACCAATTTAGCCCAAGGTTTCTGGAGCTTTCCCAGATTGACTTGGAGCATAGTGTACGTATTCGGGGGGAGGGGCACTGGAGGGGAACCACCATCTGAAACTCATTAATCAATTAGAATTTTTAAGGGCTTACATCAAAATGTGATCTACACTGATAAAGTAAACTTTAATCACAAGAAGCCTTTGTCCTTTCCTTTATGAATATACTCGCTACAAACGCGCGCGGCGCTCGGAGCGGAGGATGCAGAACCTGGCAGAAGCAGCGCACTGATACTTTAGACCTGTAAGGCCCTTGGTCTGAGGCCAGACCAAAATGAAGTTAACCACACAAAAATCTGAGCTAATCATTGAAAGCCTAGACATTTCCAGGACTATGCCTGGTAGAAACAATTTTGTTGCCTTGATAACGTCTCCTCTTCCAAAAGGAAAGCAACGAGTCTTTCTCACACAGACCAAAACAAAACCTGAGGAATGTTCAATATCTCCCTGCTCATAAAATTACAACTTCTGGAAACCAAGCTGGTTCCTAACACAGTCCAAAAACTTTCAAGTTGACTTCTCTTTGCCTGGCTCTTACCACATGTTTTTCTGCTTATCTAAGCAAAATAGCCATTAAAAATTAGTACAAAAGAAGTTTCCATCTCCATCTGAGATCTCAGCTAGAAAAGGAAATACTTCCAGACAGGCACATACACACGCACCTGGCATAAGCACATCTCACAAGGGGTGGAAGTGCACCTCTTGCTGCAGGCACACTATGCAGACAGTGTTACAAACTGACCCTCATCTGCATTGCATTTAGTTATGAAGTTCCATTTCCCTGTTCCGTCCTGAAATTAGTGTGAGGCTTCCACCGAGAGGTTTCCTGCGGAGCCAGAAAGGTACTTCAGGCAGTAAGCGTGCCACATGAAATAAGACCGTGGACAAAAAGAAAAATAAAGCGACCAAGTGAGTCAGTGAGAGCTGCAAGCTTGGGGACAGCACTGAGTCTTCCTCACCTCACTTCCTTCAAGGTTTGGGTTGGCTGTGGTTCCAACCAGGGTACTGCACTCCAGTGGCGATCAGGTGGCCTATCGAACCCCACGATATCAATTCTGGAGTGCCGGCTCCTTTCCTATTAAATCGCAACGCACACCACAAAACCGTCACCAACCCACGACACCTGGCACGGCACCTACCCCGCGGGGAAGCAACCGTTCGGGAGTTAACACGCGGCAGCGCAGGACAGACAGTGGGTTGGTTGTTTTTCATTTCCAAGTCACGTCAGAGGCGTGCAGGAGCTGCACGGGGAGCCCGCGGCGCATCCTCCCCGGTGCCCCGGGAGCCGGCCCTTGTGCCCCCGCGGCGCACAGCCCGGAGAGCCGGGGCTCAGCGGGGCGCACCGCTGCCGCAGCATCCTCCCGGCAAGGCTTTGAGGTCGCCCTGAGAGCTGACCCCGGAGCCCGAGGGCACCGGCAGGCGCAGCCGGCTCCCGCAGCCCTTCCCATGCGCTTCCCCCCAGCTCCGCCACCGTGCCGGACGCGTCCCTCCGTCGCCTCCCCTGCGGCCCCAGAGCCCGGGGGGGGACCCGACCCGCGCCCCCGCTCACCCGCCGCGGAGCCCGGCTCGGCGCTGGGCTGCGATCGTTCCTCGGCGGGGCCCCTCGGCGGCGCGGCTGAGCTAATGCCTTGGCCATCGGCGCCGCTCCCGGCTCTGCCCCTCGGGGGCAGGACCAAGCGCGGCCGCCGCGGGGTGCCCGGGGGCGGCCACGGCAGCGAGCCCCGGCCGCGGGGCTTCGGGCGGACCCCGCCGCGCCCCCGAGCCGCTTGCCAAGCCCGGGAGCCCCGAGAGCGGGAGGGGAAGACCCCAAAAGCCCCAGCTGGCCGCGGGGAAGGCGGCTGCAACAGCAGCAGCCGCTGCTGTCCTTCCCTCTCGCAGCTCACCTTCCCGCGGCGCTCCCCTTTCTCTAACCGCGGAGGCAGGGGCCAAGCGCCCGGAGCCGCCCCGGGCTACCGGAGCCGGGGCAGAGACCCCAAGGGGCGGGCACGGCTCCCCCCAGCCCCCGGAGCCCCCCGGAGCCCTCCCCGTGCCCCGACCTGCGCAGCCCGGCAGCAGCCGCCCGCCGCTCCTCATGCTCCTGTCCGCTCCGCCCGGGCTTCTCTCTCGGGGAAAGCCGCCTTTTTGGTTTCTTTTTTCTTTTTTTTTTTTTTTCCTTCCCTCCTCAGAACCCGATTTCCTATATTTCAGCAGTCCGCGCAGCCTGAACGGAAGTTAAATACTTACTTTTTTTCAGAGGGACGGCAAAGGCAGTTGACACTGATTTACCCTTGAAATGCTGAGATATTGTATTACAGCCCTTGGCAGCAAGTCACTGCCGGGGTCCATTTCTCTTTTATTATTATTACTCCCTTTCCAAGACTCTTGATTGTGGAAAAGAAAACGAGAGAGAGAGAGAGAGAAAGGAAGTCTTCCTACCTAAGTAAAAACTCTCTTTTTCATTAAGTCAGATAGTTGTTGCTGGAACTTTTAAGCACTTAAGAGCACCTCTTTTGATTGTCACGTTTTGATTTTTTTTTTCCTTCTTCCCCTCTGGCTAAAGGAGCAGGATTTCAGCTTTGTGTCTTGGGAACTCTGCTTTGTTCCATATGTCTCCAAAACGATTTTGTGCCACCTTGCAGTCCATTTTGAACAAATACTGTATGCTGTTCCTCAATTAATCATTCTTATATTACGCTTTTAGAAGAGTGATGGATAGAGGTTTTGCTTGTCCATGTATGTCTGGGCTTCGTCTGCCCAGCTGAATCCCAGCTAACTCTTAGCACACCTTCAGTGCAGTCATTATTTCCTTCTCACCTTATTTAATTTTCGTGACATTTCAACATTTTGTTAAACGTCAGAGATAACCTTCTCCAACTGTTGTTTATTCACTTATTCCCTGCACAGAGAAGCCCCTTTTGTGAATTCAATAGCGGGAAACAGATGTTCAGACTTCTGCTTCTCTTAATGCATGGATGTAGATTGTCTTGTTGAGTTTCCTAATGGTATCATGTTATCACTTTCCGTAAGAGTGCTCCAGTCAACCAGCATGCTTATTTTTTTCTTTCACAGTGTAGATCCACTTAATTAAATTGTTCTAGCCAGAGCACATTACGTATAATTATACTGAAAGAATTGTCTTAACCCGATTGCTGAAAAGTACATCAAGCTGACCCTTATTTTTCATTTGCATTCATTTCTTTGTACTCTGATCTGCTGGGAAAATTTGATTTGCACAATTAATGCCGGGCTATTCCTCAATAATTGCACTGTAAGCAAATTCCTCTTCTCTGAGCAGCAGATGTTCATGTGGCCAATCAGAATGGCCACATCTTTTGTTATTTGTTGTATTCCTATGCTCGTATTATGCTGGTCTGATGGACTATTAACTGCTGCGATGAGTGCTACTTAAATGAGAGCATTTCATCAGCATGCTGATGTATTTAAGTATGAAGAGCTCTAGCCATGTACTAGATGGGTAACAGAATTGCACAGAATCCTAGTTTTGTTCTGGGTAGTAAAATGTGGATGGCCCTGAGCATGACAGATTCCTTTGGTTGGTCCAATTTCTCAGTCAGGAAAAAAAAAAAAAAAAAAAAAAGAGAGAGAGAAGAAAGCCCTCAGATTTCCCAAAAATATGCCAGAGAAGGGGAGAAAGACAGGATAGAGTGAGAATCGAACTGATGAGCAAACTTCTGTACGCACTTTATTATCTTGCAGAAGTTTTATCTGACCTTGAGAAACTATTTTTTTTTTTTTTATAGTAATGAGCAACAGCTTAAATACAATTTATATGTCACCCTAATAGGAAGAGCAGCTTGAGATAAAACCAACTTTGTTACGCCGTTCTGCATAGTTAGAAGTCCTGCGACTTCATAGCAAACTTGGAAAGCATTTCATGAAGAAGCAGTTATGTCTCCAGTAAAAGCTTTAAGATTCATGTGTTCTCTGGAATTACAGGACTCCAAACAAGTTTAGGAGTTTCACATAAGGAGTTTAGGTGAGTTAAGTTAATTACACGTAGGGAGTTAAGGTGAGGCTTTTCCAGACCTCATGAAATAAATCTTGTACACACATTTGCATGTGAAGCAGTGAAAAGGACTGAAAGGGCAGTTGTAAGATCTCAAAGCCCAGGTTGGTTGTGCACTCCTTGATGTGTTAGCTTGTCCCGAAGAATAACCTAACAGATGCTGATAGTAGAAGAGCAAACATTCCCAGATGAATTATCTATGTGAATCGTTTTCTCCTTATTATCATTTTGCTCATATTTCTCTCTTACTATCATTCCATAAAGAATCAATAGCAGACTAGCCAATGCAACACCATTACCAGTGTTAAGAAGAACAAAAACCTGTGACTTAGATCAAATCTTATGCATGCAAGACTGAGTGGAACACAGTGCCAAGTATACATCTGAAATGTACATTAAATGAATGCTACGGATGTTTCACCAGTGACACCACAGTTACGAGTGCACTGAGCTTCACACTTGAAGCAGGAATACAACTTTTCTGTTTCATGCTTTACGATTTGAATTTGGCTTTCAAATTTGATACAACTCCCCACAGCACAAATACATTTTTTTACATAAAGTTATTTCAATAACATTCTTGCTAACCTTTGTAGAGGAAATACACAAACATTTCCTTGTGAAATGTTAGCACTTTGCTCACTTTTTTTCCACATATACTAACTTCTCTCTCCACACCTTCAACTTCCAACATCCATACATTCTGATCATATTTCTGACACTCCATACGTTTGATATGATATGAGTGGGCACATGAAGACGATGACTTGAAGACAGCCTTGGAAAGAAGAAAGAGAAGGATGACTTACAGAGACTGAGGAAGGTAGAGCTTGTTTGGAAATCATATGGTCACACAGAAAACCTGAGCAAAATCGTTACCATAACTAGGATAAAATGGTTCCATACATATAATTTTGACTGTAGAGATAGACATAGAGGTGTCTAATCTGCTTACATGCAGCAAATTCAATCCAAAGATGTGAAAAACTTCGTATGTTTTGGGACCACAAGTCAGGATTCAAAAATTCCAGAAATTTTACTCCACCTTGGTTCCACACTATAAACCTAGACATGCGGATAACTAGACGTGAAATTCTGGAGCACGAGGTCAACAAGGACGATTACAATGGCATATTTTCCTCCATGAAATTCATCAGCCCTGGTCTAGAAATGTCTTAAAATCAACACACCTGGTGGCCAGCAGATGCTATATCATTCTTGCAGGTCAGCTACCGGTGGGAAGAGAAAATTAACTGGAGCAAGGGGTTATCAGTACACAGCCAGCTCAAGCAGCAGTCACTAAATAGGAGGAAGAGAAGGGAGCAGGAAGAGGGAGAATGTGGAGAGGCATTTGGAGTTCTCGGTGGGCAGAGAAGAGTCACAGGCATCATGTTTGCCACATCCCTAGACTTTGAACCTTCCCGGTTCAACAAGAAGTCAGAGTCCTGCAGCTTGGCATTGGAGCAGGCTCACACTTATCTATTAATATTTCAAGAGGATTCTAACCCCCAAGTACTCCTCCTTCACTATGTAACCGTGGTCACAATTGACTAGTCTAATATCAATTATATATAATGGATATAACGTAATTTATGACAGACATCCCAATTCTATATAGACTCTTAAAGCACGTAGCTATACAGCCATTAAATGGGACATTTTGGTTAGCTAAGAGAATAGAGAGAGCAACTGACGCACAGTGGCAGAAATGATGAATAAAGTGTATATTTAGTACAGAATGTCATACCTGTTGACTTTCGTGCTTTTTACCACTTAAGGGACCATGGGTAAAGCTGAAATGAATTCAGCCATGAGTGATTTTCCATTTTAATTATCATGGAAATAAGGCCTGCTCTAAGTTAATTCTATCCTCCAATAATTCAGTTCAATGCACACAGTGATTTTATAATCAATTGTACTTTGATCAAATCTGCAGTGGAATACCCATTTTAAAGCTCTATTAAAACTCTGCAAACAATTCCTTCAGTACAAGAGTAAAATGCTTTGTTCTTCCATCTTGCAAACTTACTATGCTAGAAATGTAATTTAATCAACGTACAGTTATGTTACCTTCGACAATTACAACTGTCATGAAATTCTTTGCTTTCTATTTTATATGTGAAACCAACAGCTATAATCTGAGAAAAACAAGTTTTTGTCATGGTAAGCTTAAATAAAAGTTAACTGCTTACTCTGCATCATGTTTATTAAAACATACCTATTGTTAATCTTTCGGTCAGTGTCAGGGTAGGCATCTAGATTAAATTAGACCCAGGAACAGTTTTCCATCATTATGGAATACACACACCTGAATTGATGTACCATGCACCAGCATATATAAACTGCTTAGAAGCTCAAGGTGCATAGTACAAGCCTTTCGGGGACCCATCTTACGGATATGCACCGCTGGCAAGAAGCTGTCACAATTCTGATTTTTACAGAGAAGTATTTTTTGACTGAGGTCATAATAGTTTACTCATGGATACAGAGCTTACAGCTGTCATTCCAAGAAAACTACACGATGATTAGAAGGAGAAATTCCATGTTCTGTTTGACAATTAGATTATAACAGTATACTCTGTCTCCAAACAAACCAGTACCTTAAATATTAACAAGAATGACAGATTGTTATTTTATTTTCTTAAATAGGAGGATCTCAGATATCACATTGATAAGGATTATTTAAATGACAACGGAGATTACATAGGCCTCTTGGCACTTTTATTCCTTCCTGAAGTAACTGAAACTGAAGAAGAAAACTCCAAGCCATGTATGTAACTGCACTCCTGTCTCCATGAGACAGTATAGCAATTTCAAGTGACTCAGAAGACTATACAACTGAAACCAACTCAAATACCTCTCAGCCCAAATGTAAACAGTGATGGGAAAATGCATATTTGATTCTCAGATTTTGCCTACTGCTTGGTCAGACAAATTAATCATACTTAATTCAGTGCATCATCTTTTCTTTTCTCACACACCTCTCAGAAAGTAAATTTATCTGTAAGGAGAGTTCTGCCACAGGGTGAGATGAACTTATTGATATTATCAATTTCATTCTGTTCTCTATATTCTGTCAGTGTTACTATGGACTAAAACAGCTTGAATTTGAAACCAGTTTTATCAACATTTTCTGTTTGCATATTCACTATCAGAATAATTTAAAGAAATAACAATTATATCCACGTTGCTTAGTATATACAATGCTACTGAGCACAAATAAACATAAATAATCTCTTCTACTTTCCATACATATTATGGAACAGGACTTTGTAGTTGGTTTCTTCCTGTGATGGACAAATCATTAAAATAAGATGCTGTTTCAAGTCAAATTAAAGCATCAGAATTTAGCTACTAAGAGCACAAGAGCACCAGTGAGAAAAAGAGGATTCAAGAATGCCAACAACTACCAAAACAACATTGCTTTGTTGTATCAGAAATGTTCTGGGGTTTATATATATATATATATATATATATATATATATATATATATTAAATCAGATTCTTGTATAGTGACTCAAAAAACACAAAATAATCTTCATAGGATTTAACTGACAGATGCTGTGCTTTGGAAAGCAATTTACAAACAAAAAGCAAACATTCCAGATGCACACAACAGTTTTTTCAAAGTAACAAATTTTCCAGACCAAGAATATCAGAAGACCAATTCATTACTTAAGAATTCAAAACATTTTTAAAACAGAAAATGTTCTAAAAGACTAATAACACCTGCTCCCTCCTGGCTGGTCAAAACCCTGCCTTCCCTCATTTTCTCTTCACCTTTCAATGTCTTGCTTCTCATAACACATACCTAGGTTTCCTCTTATAATCATTAGTATTTCTTGCCTCAATTTCTCCTCCCAGTAACTTATTCCCTATGTTTATTGGACTGCGTATGAAATTATTTTGGTCACTGGAGCAACTTTAAGAGTCCAATTCAGGATCTTATTTTCATATGAAAACCCCCATAAAGCAGCAGATTTTTTGGCTATCTTCCAAGTTCAAATCAACTTTTTGCAGATTGCTCTGTTCATGAAGTAAAAAGTAACAGACAATTCTACCCCATTTGAAGTGATGCATGCTCACAACATGCGTAACTCTAGTAAACCTGCCTTTGTAACAATAGAATTCAAAAGCTTTATTGCCTGTCCAACAATCTGGAGGAAAGAGAGGCAGAGCGGTCCTTACAGGAGAAAATTTGGCGCTCTTCAAGTCTGATTTTCTTTACATACTACCTTCAAAGCTTTTCCAGCCCTTCTCCTGGTGTTTCTGACACTACTTTTCAGCAATTCTTCCTCAACCTTATACTTTCTCCACCAACATTTCAAATTCATTCTCCTCAGAAGCTATTGTTTTTCTTCCCCTCTTTGAGATACTATTGCTATTCTTTTCCAGTTCCCTTTTCCTCTAACTGCTCAGTTCACTCGATCTTATACCTTAGGGAATGCTTTGATTCCAGCACTCCTTTTCATTCTTCTATGGAAGAAGCATCATGGAAGCATTCCTAATGGAAAGAACATTATTCCCTATGTCACATTGCAAAATGAGACAAGATGAATGCAGGCTCATTTAATAAGTTATTCCTGTCTCGTGGGAGGTTAGGAGACTTGGTTTCTTTTGCCAGCCCTGCAAACTAATCTGCTGTACAAGTTTCATCAAATTACTTTTTATTTCAGTTTTCCCATCTGTAAAATAGGCGTATGCATAAAAACTTCCCCTTGTAAAGTAGTCCAACATTAACAAATGGAGAGAATTCTATAAAGATGGGCCCGATATATTAATTTAATTTATTGAAGAGTCCTGCACATATTTTCTTTCTCTGTCTTTCCTCCTTCTTTACACTGCAAACTGTGTATCTGGTAATATGCTATTAGAGAAGGGAAGTTAGGAGGTTTGGGAATAGCTTTGGCTCTGATACTCGTTTGCTATCATAAGAAAACAAGAAATCTGTGATCTTGGAAAAGTTACTTAACCTTCCAGACACTTCAGATTTCTGATCTATAAGATGTAATATAAATATGTCATGGCAGTTGTGAGGTAAGAGACTCAAACATTTTGATGCCACAGACTGAGAATTCAACAGAAATGAGAATATTACTTCTTTAAATGTATTACCTCTTTTGCAAGCATTCTTCTTGCTGTGTAGAAGTTGCTCAATTCCAGCATTGGCCCTGCCTGTGACATTATTCTTCATGTTGGGACATGTTGTGGAATGACAGTTTCCTTCAGCAGAATCCTCCCAGATCCCAGCATTGCTATCTGAAATGTGATAAGATAATATCTAATTGCTGTCAAATGACTAGCATTTATATTTTCAGTCTGTTTGTTTCAGACAACAGTAGGCTTATACAACCCTGGAAATTTCATATTTAGGAGGACATTATTTTGCATAGATGTTACTTCAGCATCTGCAATCCACAGATCATCCTCCTCCAGTTTCTCTCTCTTCATTTGGAATGCCTTTTTATCCTTGCTGTTAGCCAGACCAATATCAAAATAACTTTGTTTTGTTCAACAGGTTTCTTGTTCAGCCCAAAAGCAAAGAAAGCATCAAACCAGTGTACTCTTTGGTTTCCTTTTAGGGAGGAGCCTGACATATCTCTGTTTATACTATAGCCGGGGCCTTGGGCATGTTTTCCTAATTGGAGCTGGCTGAAGCTTTTCTGCTTTCCTGCTGCCTGTCATAGGCTGAATTACAAACGATGGTGAGACCGGTTACTCAACTCCCTTCATTAATGACATATGTTGCTGAAACACATTGAGAGAATTTCAGAAAGATCAAATTTCAGACCAACCTTGAAACCAGATGCCTAAATCCAATAATGAGGCAAGAAAGCTATAGATAGAAAGCTAGTGTTTTACCTTGTGAACACTACAGTCATGCTTGCAAATGAGACCAGGGTCAGAATTCCAATATTAAGAATCATCCTCTGTCATCTTTTAATTTAGCATGTTGGCTCAAGTCCAAATAAACAGCACACAGAATAATTAAATCAAGAAATAATTCGACAAATGTGAAAAAACACTCGTGCAAAATATCACAAGCTTGGTGAGTGAGAAGAATTAGGAACAAAAGAGACCAAACAACTATGACTGAACATTCAGATCAGGTATCCGATAGTATGAGGTATGTGAATGCTGGTAACTCTGTATGGAATCTGCTATCAAGTGCTGCGCTACTTATCTGTGGCCCTCAGGCTTTATTCAACCAAAGGGCAATGAAGCTGGTGAGGGGTCTGGAGAACAAGTCTTACGAGGAGCGGCTGAAGGAAATGGGGTTGTTTAGCCTGGAAAAGAGAAGGCTCAGGGGCGACCTTATCGCACTCCACAGGTACCTTAAATGAGGCTATAGGGAGGTGGGGGTTGGTCTATTCTCCCACGTGCCTGGTGACAGGACGAGGGAGAATGGGCTAAAGTTGCACCAGGGGAAGTTTAGGTTGGATATTAGGAAGAACTTCTTTACTGAAAGGGTTGTTAGGCATTGGAACAGGCTGCCCAGGGAAGTGGTTGAGTCACCATCCCTGGAGGTCTTTAAAAGACATTTAGATTTAGAGCTTAGTGATATGGTTTAGTGGAGGTCTTGTTACTGTTAGGTCAGAGGTTGGACTAGCTGATCTTGGAGGTCTCTTCCAACCTAGATGCTTCTGTGATTCTGTGAAAAAGATGGTAAAGACAGTACTTTGACATACTTCAGTCTTAGTTTACACAAATGGTAGGGTCTAAATCTGTCATAAGGACTATGTTATTTCCATACCAGCAGTTAATCATGTGAAATTTTGATCAGAAAAAAAAAAAAAATATATATATATATATATATATATATATGAGAGGGAGAGAGAGAGAGAGAGAATTATCTACTAAGACATGTCCAGTGATCCACATCTTCTGCTTTATCAAACACTAAGTCTTACTGGACATAGACAGAAATCACAACTTCCCTACGGTAGCTTTAATTTTCATTATTCTAATAATAAAAATTAGATTACAAACACAATAAATGTGATAGTCTAAATGGAGCAGATAATCATATTTCACATTCTACATATAGTCTGAATTCATGGGATACTTTTTCATTAAATGCTATAAAATACAGAAATAAAGAGAAAAGTTAAAGAAGCCAAAAGATTTACACTACTTTGAAAACAAAATCAAATACAAAGAATGCCAGACACACAATGTGTAAATTTTGGAAAAAGGATTCCAGAATCTCTCTCCTTGAAAAGACAGTGAAAAATTCTCAAATCTCACAAAGACTCCCGGTTTTACAAAGTTCAACAACTCTCCCCTGGGGCTTGGAACAATGAACTGGGTTTTGTTGAAGATGGCAGCCATTTGCATGAAGACCAGTTACAACTGAGGTGCTCTGTGAGCTGTTAAGAACTGAAGCACTGAATCTGTTTTGAGACAAATTTAAGAAGAAATTCATGACCAAATCTGACCAAATAAACTTCTGTTAGTATTACAACTGGAGAAATATTCAGAACACGACTGAAGTCACTGTTTGCAATTTGCTAATTAAACCAACACGTAATAAAACTAACAAAACTGAAATCACATCTGTGTAGTTGTGGGGTTTTTGTTTTGTTTTGTTTTTAAACCAATACCTTTGTCAGTACTTCCCAGCAGACTAGTTAATTCAAACGATCTGAGATAGCGGTGCATTAGCCAAAGTAGCAGGTTAGGCAGACAAAACACGTTCATCTGCACACTGTATATCTGTAGTACAATTTACTTTGAACCAATGTAGCGTGTATAACTTGAGCCTTACGTGTTTAGTATGAAGCCTAAGTACACATCTTGAATTCATTCCCCTGTGAAAATTTTGTCAAGACTGTAAAAGAAAAGGACTTGGAAACCAGGAATAACAAAATACTGTTAGAAAAGATGATATCTTCCACCAGAGGAACAAACAACGAAATAATAAACAACGGTCTCCTTAAGCAAAACGAGAAAAACATCTTTTGGTTCTAAGCCTACTGTCTGAGAAACCATTGCATCCTACCAGGCCGTCTCTACATTTACAATTCTTCCTCTTTTGTAGTTCTTCCCACACCAGCCACAGAAAATAATTTTCCACCAGGCCATTTATTGCAACCCTCTCAACAGGAGAGAGACAAGACCTTTTCTTCTTTTCTGAGCCCTTTGAATTGATCAGGTTAGCAAAGAGCAGTTCAAACCAGTGAACAATCACTAAAAGTATAAAGGGAGGTTAATTTTTTTCCAACAGAAGGCTGGAAAGTGTCTTACTTGAAGTCGAACCTCCCAAACAAATGCTTTGCTTAGAACAAAAATTTTGGGGGGGTAAAGGTAACCATACATCCTCAATGTTACTATACAATTAGAATGCTTTTAGAAAATATTTCAGTTTTTAAATGTTATAAATAATTTCATTTTAAATCGTCATTTAAAAACTAGGTAAGAAAATTAAACAAGATTGTTTTCCTTTTGAAACTAATATTTTTATTTATCCCAAGTCATTTCATTTAATAACTTAATTCAGTAAAAAAATTTAACCCCTCAAATTACTGTTTAACTACCCAAGTAAACAGAAGCAAATTTAATTTTGAGATTAAAAATCTACTTAGATTTCTCCCACAGAAATGTTCTGGACTATTCTTTCAGATGAATCATTTCTATACTACAGCTTGTAGCATCTGTCCATTAGGAATGAAGTATTTAGGTGAGTTACACACAGAGTATACACCATAAATATAATTCCTGTCTAAAGCTTCAATCCTGAATATCTTCTGGGTGCACGGGATGCTTTTGTTAGACAAATGAGGATCCCTAGGCTAGACGCAAGAATTTCTATTTACACACAAATTTTTGAGAGATTTAAAGACCCCTAGGCATCTGGTTCCCATTGACTTGCTATTGCATCCAGGTACGTGACTCCCTTAGGTGTTTTTGAACCGTCAATCGTAGGCAAGTTAGGTCTAGAAGACTAGCTCTGAACTGTCCCTTTTCTAAATACTGCTAAATCCATAGATCCAACTTTTCCTAAAAATAAAAAGGAACTGATTCCAGTCCTTAAGGGTCATAAGTTGTTAGTTAACAGAACTTCTTTTCTGAACAATTGATGAGCATCATCTTTTCACAGAAATAGAGACACAAATAATAATACTCCATTGTGTTATTTTCTCTGTGCAGGGTGCACAACTCCAATAGATTTATTAGAGAGTAATTATTGGAGGAGTTTCAAATGTATTTCTCTAAAACAAAGGAGGCTATTGTAACATTAAGAAATATGAAGACGCTTGCAGCAGTGGTTTCAACTGAAAATAGTGTTTTCATTAGAAGTAATTGAACTAATATGAATTTGATTATTTCCAGGTTTAATACGGTTACAATTTTATTTAAAAAAAAATAAGGGGGGGGGGGGGGGGGGAAGGGGGGATCTTTAATGAAGCAGATCTTTCATTTAGACCTTTATCTTAATTCCATGAATTCAACTTCACCCATCACCTTCATGCCATCCACAGCTGTGAACCACAATGATTTTTTTTCTGATGGCTTTTAGATTTATGCAAATATCCTGTGTGCTACCATCTCAACTCTGTGTTTTTTTGTTTGTTTGTTTGTTCATTTTTCCCATTGCTCTTATTTTCTGTAAGTATAATTCATTGTTTTAACACTGATAATTTCCTGTCTTATTCAGGTAGCCAGCAGCAATATTTCAGGTTCAGCTATGAACTAGCATATTCTAATAAATATATTATGTGTATTGTGATGCTTTTTGGTTATCTAGCCCTTAACTTTGGTTTAGCATCGGACTAGGAACAAACTCATAACCAAAAGAATATGAAATTAATATAAAAAATACAAGTCATCACTGTTGTAGAGTACTGTAACACCAGATGAAAATATTTGGGTTTCCTGGCATTTCTACTAGTTAAGTACCTGTATTTTCACAGAATCATAGAATGGACTGGGTTGAAAAGGACCTTAAAGACCATCTAGTTTCAACCCGCCTGCTCTGGGTAAGGTTGCCAACCACTAGAGCAGGCTGCCCAGAGCCGCATCCAGCCTGGCCTTGAATGCCTCCAGGGATGGGGCATCCACAACATCTCTGGACAACCTCTGCCAGTGGTGCCTCACCACCCTCACAGTGAAAAACTTTCTCCTCATTTCCAACCTAAACCTTCCGTCTTAGTTTAAAGTCATTCCCCCTTGTCCTATCACTACCAACACAAGTAAACGGGCATTCCCCCTCCTGTTTATAGGCTCCCTTCAAGTACTGGAAGGCCGCAATGAGGTCTCCCTGGAGCCTTCTCTTCTGCAAGCTAAACAAGCCCAGTTCCCTCCACCTTTCTGCATACGAGAGGTGCTCCAGCCCTCTGATCATCTTAGTGGCCCTCCTCCTGACCCGTTCCATGAGCTCCACATCCTTCTTGTGCTGGGGGCCTCAGGCCTGCATGCAGTACTCGAAGTGGGGTCTCACGACGGCAGAGCAGAGGGGTACAATCACCTCCCTCTCCCTGCTGGCCACCCCTTTTTTAATGCAGCCCAGGACATAGTTGGCCTTCTGAGCTGCAAGCGCTCACTGTCGGCTCATGTCCAGTTTCTTGTCCATCAGGACCCCCCAAGTTCTTCTCTGCATGGCTGCTCTAAACTTCTTCTTCTCCCATTCTATATAAATACCCGGGATTGCTCCAGCCCAAGTGCAACACCTTGCACTTGGCCTTGTTGAACCTCATTAGGTTCTCATGGGCCCACTTCTCCAGCCTGTCCAGGTCCCTCTGGATGGTGTCCCTTCCCTCTCTTGTATCGACTACACTGCTCAGCTTGGTGTCATCTGCAAACTTGCTGAGGGTGCACTCAATTCCATTGTCTGTGTCGTTGATAAAGATGTTAAAGAGCACCGGACCCAAGACAGACCCCTGAGGGATGCCACTTGTGACCAGCCTCCACCCAGACATAGAACCGTTGACCACAACCCTTTGGCTGCCACCAGCCAACCAGTTCTTTATCCACCTAACAGTCCATCCTTCAAATCCATACCTCTCCAATTTAGAGAGAAGAATGTGGTGAGGGACCATATCAAAGGCTTTGCTCAAATCCAGGTAGATGATATCCATCGCCCTTCCTTTGTCCACCGATGCCGTCACTCCATCACAGAAGGCCACCGGATTGGTTAGGCAAGATCTGCCTTTGGTGAAGCCGTGCTGGCTGTCTCAAATCACCTCTCTATCTCGTGCAAGCCTTAACATGTCTTCCAGGAGGATCTGCTCCATGATCTTCCCAGGCACAAACGTGAGGCTCACCGGCCTGTAGTTCCCCGGGTCTTCCTTTCTCCCTTTCTTAAAAATGGGAGTAATGTTTCCCTTTTTCCAGTCACCGGGGACTTCACCCGACAGCCATGATTTTTCAAACATGATGGAGAGTGGGTCGGCAACCACATCAGCCATCTCTCTCAGCACCCTGGTATGTATACCATCTGGCCCCATGGACTTCTAGACATCCAATTTCATCAGGCTATCCCAGACTTGTTCCACTGTCACAGTGGTATGGAATCCACTCCTCTCACCCTCTCCTTGAGGTTCAGGGTCCTGACAGACATAGAAAACTTGACCAACAGTGTAGACTAAGGCAAGCACTTATTGAGTACCTCAGCTTTTTCCATGTCTGAGGAAGACAGTTCTCCCGTCTTGTTTATCAGATGGAGAACACTCTCCTTGACCTGTCTTCTCCTGCCTATGTATCTGTAGAACCCCTTCTTGTTATTCTTCACATCCTTGGCCAAGTTCAGCTCCATCTGTGCCTTGGCTTTCCTGATCCCGTTTCTGCACATCCATTTTCTGCAACGTGTGGGAAAAACTTGGTCTTACAAGAAGACCTTTAGGTTAAAAACTCTGGAGCCAGGAACGAAGTTCAAGTCTGCCCTTTCTGCAGAAGATATCGACATCAGGACAATAGGGCATTTATGGTAGTGGTTTCTGTGATCCTACAGGCTTACCATCAGGACGGTCTGGACTAAACCAGCCAGAAGCATTTCACAGAGAGGTACGTAACTCATTATTAACAAGTGGCCCTCAAGAGAAACTGGAATTGTTTTACTGTGTAACTGAACCTATAAGAAGCTGTATTGGTTTTAATGATTTGCGTTCGGAGTATGCTAGATATAAAGATAACAGAAACCAGTATTCCATTCTATTTCTTCAAATAAACAACCAACCTTTATACTTTTCTTAAATAGAAAGAAAAGGCCTGTCAAAGTTTTGGATTAACACCTGCTTTTTTTTTTTTTTTTTTTTGGTCATGGTATGTTCTTCTTGACATACTGAAATGGAGAAAAGTAAAATCTTTGAATCATTAAAGAGATTAACATATAGCCCCCCCAACCCAGAAAATTCGCTTAAATAATGATTCTTACTATCCCACTCTCCCACATTTGCCTAACAGTGAAAAGGATGTTAATATGGAAAATTGAATTTCTCTGTAAATATTAACCAACGAACTTAGCAAAGACTGAAAAAAATGTATATGTTCTGTGGTTTCCATTTCCTTGGCTTTATTGTTTTTATGTAAATTCTCCCAGGACATTTCAGGTTATATGTCTGGAAACCCCAGCCATCCAGCAGAGGAAAGGTTGAGAGAATAATGAGAAATGTGCTGGAAGAATTCACATAAAAGCTTTGGAGACATGAAAATGGAAAGAACAGATACTTAAAAGCCATACTGCTCAAAAAAAAGAAATGTCTATCCAGCACGTGCATGTGTGTGTGTTAATGTATCTACCTCCGTGTACACAGCGGCAGGTACTATTCTTAAAGATACTGTACAGAGCTATGAAGGAGCACTATTAGTGCATCTGGTTATTTACAATGTTCTCAGGATATTAGGCAATGCAAGTGAAAAAATCAAAGTGAGATGTTATTAGAACCTAGGTATACATAAAAAAAATAGCTCTACACATAGTTGTCTTGCACTGAATTTTATATATATATATATATATCTAAGTGAAAAATATAACCAATTCCAACGTGAAAGCGTGTTTATAAGATCTCCCTGTACTCTTATGAATGACAGCAATTTAACTGTCATGGAAACACACAATATACGGATAGGAAAGAATTTCTTTTACATCCTATTCTTAAGTGCATGGACTTCTGTTCCAACACTATTAAAGACATTTCATTGTTAAATGTGAAGCCTAGTAATACACTAGACTTAGCTTAGCCCTCATATGCTTGACTTCATACAAGCACCACAGTATTTTATATCCAAGTTACAAACCCTTAGCTATAGACAGTGACGTTTGCCACAAGCTTTATAGAGCTATTATCTTCAAGGGATTCCAGTAAGATGCCCTCTGAAACAGATACCTCCTTAAGATACTTCTTAGCACATACCCTAAAAGATACTGGGGGGAAGTGGGGAGTACCATGAAGGAAGGGGCTCAGACTGCCTCAAAGGCTGAGTATGTACAACTGATCCTATAAGAAAAGTAGTTAACATAAGTAATTAAGACCTTTCATAGCTTCAAGGAAAAGAAGCCTGGAAAAAGGCAAGTAGAGAAACATTCTAATCAATACACATCAAATCCCCGGCCACAACACACAGCAAATGAAAGTACTCTTTAAGTTTTCACAAACAATGGCAAATGATCAAAGCACACGGCTTAACACCTTAAAATTCATTAGCTAATCAATGTTAAATGACTGCATGCATGCTCTCATTCCACTGCAAATGCAAGTTAAAATGCTTTAGCTCAAACAACCTTAGGCAAAACCAGTCATAACTAATACACATTTTGGGCATTTGGTTTAGGATTACACAAGTGGTTACTTAATGTGGCTCCTCTGGTGAGAGGGAGCTTCTTAAGTCTGCAACTGCTTCACCACTTCTGATTATTCACAATTAAAAAACCGTGGCACAGCTTGCCATGTAATTCTACTTTTTTTTTTCTTTATTTTTTTTTTCTCCAGAATACTTAAGAGCAATACACAAGCTTATTAGCCTGTCCAGGTCCCTCTGGATGGCGTCCCTTCCCTCTCTTGTATCGACTACACTGCTCAGCTTGGTGTCATCTGCAAACTTGCTGAGGGTGCACTCAATTCCGTCGTCTATGTCGTTGATAAAGATGTTAAAGAGCACCGGACCCAAGACAGACCCCTGAGGGATGCCACTTGTGACCAGCCTCCACCCAGACATAGAACCGTTGACCACAACCCTTTGGCTGCCACCAGCCAACCAGTTCTTTATCCACCTAACAGTCCATCCTTCAAATCCATACCTCTCCAATTTAGAGAGAAGAATGTGGTGAGGGACCATATCAAAGGCTTTGCTCAAATCCAGGTAGATGATATCCTCTGCCCTTCCTTTGTCCACCGACGCCATCACTCCATCATAGAAGGCCAGCAGATTGGTTAGACAAGATCTGCCTTTGGTGAAGCCGTGCTGGCTGTCTCAAATCACCTCTCTATCTTGTGCATGTCTTAACATAGTCCTTCCAAAGCTTCTGAGGCTCACACTGATCTATAAATTTGTAGGTTCAATACTTTTCTGATGTGATTTAATCACACACTCATTCTGTTCTCATTTCAAAAGCACATCACGGCTTTGCTATTTTTTGGGATTGGAGAGATGACATTTTGACATAACATTTCAAAGGATTTCACCAGAAGTTGGGAAAGGGGTGACATGTTCTGCCAGGTACAGGCTTAACTAAAACCTCAATTTTACATAAAATGTGTGGTACAAATAGTAAGATATTTTACAAGAATGGTCTGTGAGTTCACAATCATCAGCATACACAAGTCACTATGTAATGACTGGTGGCTACGATGCAATTTGATGCAGGTAAATTGCCCTCCCCGCAGTTGGTTTTTTTTTTTTTTTTGGTTCTTGGTTTGTTTTCTTTTCTTTCCTTTTTTTTTTTTTTTAAGAAAAAGATGTTAATACAAGAAACATATTACATGATCATACATCTTGCTCAATTTACTCAATGGCTTTTGTATTATGAAATAATATATGTAAGGAAAAACCATTTTGGAGTTTTCTATTGCTAAGCATACTGAGTAAACAGAATGCCTTTCCCTTTTATTTTTAGGAGGGACAGTATAATCTTGTTATAGCCAATACGACTTCTGAGAGGAAGGTAAATACAACAATGGACTGCAGACCTCTGGCTTGCTTGACCAATTTTGCTTCAAAACTGGTATTTCCTGCCAGAATGCATTTTGTTGGCTCCTTAACCAGAATAAAGAAACTCACTAGTTTCACAAAAATTTCATACAAATCTTTTACTTGACTTCTCAGCTTCAACAAAACAGTACAGTAATTCATATAAAATACAGGGCTTGTGAAACTGTTTTGCAGTGTTTCATGGAAAAGCGGGTTTGTGTTCAAGGAGCTGTGGAAATGACTACCCTGATTCTGCATCAGGCATTTTTCATACTTGCTCAACCACCGTTTTGGCTGTGCATCTTATCAGTCAAAAGCTGTAACACAGATACATTTACCACAGCCTAACACAACAGTAGATAAAAATTCTCAAAGATGCTATTCTTATTTTAACACTAATTTTACACATTAAAGTGAAGAATAGACATTATAAAAAATAAATAAATAAATAAATAAAAAGCCCAACCTATCCCCTGTTCACACTATCATAGCTACCTGGGAGAAGCATCTACCAGAAGAGTTAAACAGTCTGATGTGCTGCAATTTTAAGTCTGTCCTCTGGCCTACCATACAAAATACGCTTTTTTTCCACCAATTTCTCTCTCTTTTTTTTTTTTTTTAAATCAGAAAAAACAGCCACATGACTTTTCAGCCTGAGAAATGAAGTGGTAATTTTTCAGATGAGGTGACAAATGCTGGTTACATGCTTCCCCAGTCTCCTTAAAAGAAAGCCTCATGTACTCACATGTGTAGTCTGTACAGTCTCCCTTGAAATATCCACATGGCTTTCATTTGTCAGACAAAATAAGGAGACCGTACAGTTTATCCTACGTGAAACACACAGCTAAACACATCCTAAAACAATGTAAGATATTTCTACAATCATCAATGGCCGAAGCAAACTGATCTTACGTGATCACAAACACTTGTGTGAAGCCCAGAAGCAGACCTTCAATTTTTCTTCAAAAAGAAATCAAGCTAAGCAGGAATACACCACACAAAGCTCTCTGAAAATCCACTCAAGACTCTATCCCCACATTTATGTGCTCCTACTACATCCCCTGACATCCTAACCCAGTATTTCTCATTCCTTTCATAGAATCATTATGGTTGGAAAAGACCTCCAAGCTCACCTGGTCCAACCATCACCCTACCACCAATGTCACCCACTAAACCCTGTCCCTAAGCACCACATCCAACCTTTCCTTAAACACCCCCAGGGATGGTGACTCCACCACCTTCCTGGGCAACCTGTCCCAATGCCTGACTGCTCTTTTTGAGAAGAAATGTCTCCTAATTTCCAACTGGAACCTCCCCTGGCGCAACTTGAGGATGTTCCCTCTAGTCCTATCACTAGTTAGAATCATAGAATATCCCGAGTTGGAAGGGACCCAAAAGGATCGAGTCCAACTCCTGGCACCACACAGGTCTACCCAAAAGTTTAGACCATCTGACTAAGTGCACAGTCCAAACACTTCTTAAACTCCAACAGGTTTGGTGCAGTGACTGCTTCACTGGGGAGCCTGTTCCAGTGTGTGACAACCCTCTCAGTGAAGAACCTCTTCCTGATGTCCAGCCTAAACCTTCCCTGCCACAGCTTGACACCATTCCCACGGGTCCTGTCACTGGTGACTAAAGAGAATAGGTCAGCGCCTTCCCCTCCACTCCCCCTCGTGAGGAAGCTGTAGGCCGCGATGATGTCTCCCCTCAGCCTCCTCTTCTCTAGGCTGAACAGGCCCAGTGACCTCAGCCGCTCCTCATATGTCTTCCCCTCTAGGCCCTTCACCAACTTCGTCGCCCTTCTCTGGACACTCTCCAACAGTTTCATGTCCTTTTTGTACTGTGGTGCCCAGAACTGCACACAGTACTCGAGGTGAGGCCGCACCAGCGCAGAGTAGAGCGGGACAATCACTTCCCTCCACCGACTAGCTATGCCATGCTTGATGCACCCCAGGATACAGTTGGCCCTCCTGGCTTCCAGGGCACACTGCTGGCTCATGTTCAACTTGCTGTCAACCACAACCCCCAGATCCCTCTCTCTGGGGCTGCTCTCCAGCGTCTTGTCACCCAGTCTGTACGTATAGCCAGGGTTGCCCCATCCCAGGTGCAGGACCCAGCACTTGCTCTTATTAAACTTCATGTGGTTGGTGATTGCTCAGCTCTCCAATCTGTCCAGATCTCTCTGCAAGGCCTTTCCACCCTCACCCGAGTCCACAACTCCCCCAAGTTTAGTGTCATCAACAAGTTTGCTCAAAATACCTTCTAGTCCAACATCCAAATCATTTATAAAAACATTGAAGAGGACTGGCCCTAAAATGGAGCCTTGAGGGACCCCACCGGTGACCATCCGCCATCCTGATGCAGCCCTATTTACCACAATCCTTTGAGTCCTGCCCGTCAGCCAATTGCTCACCCGTCGCATGATGTTTTTGTTTAGCTGTATGCTGGACATTTTGTCCAATAGGATCCTATGGGAAACCGTGTCAAAAGCTTTGCTAAAGTCCAAAAAGATCACATCAGCTGGTTTCCCTTGATCGACTAGATAGGTGATCTTATCGGGAAAAAAAAAAAAAAAAAATCAAGTTAGTCAAACAGGACCTACCCCTTGTGAACCCATGTTGGCTGGGACCAATGACTGCATTGTCCCCCAGGTGCGCTTCAGTAACTTCAGGGATAATCTTCTCCATAATTTTACCAGGCACTGACATGAGACTGACAGGCCTGTAATTGCCAGGGTCAGCTATCTGTGAGAAGAGGCCGACCCCCAGCTCCCCACAACTTCCTTTCAGGTAGCTGTAGAGAGCAAGGTCTTCCCTGAGCCTCCTCTTCTCCAGACTAAACAACGCCAGTTCCCTCAGCCATTCCTCACAGAACTTGTGCTCCAGGCCCTTCACCAGCTTCGCTGCCCTTCTCTGGGCACGCTCCAGAGCCTCCATGTCCTTCTTGTACTGAGGGGTCCAAAACTGAACACAGTACTCGAGGTGCGGCCACACCAGAGCAGAGTACAGGGGGGCAATCACCTCCCTGGTCCGGTTGGCTATGCTATTCCTGACAAAAGCCAGGATGCCGTTGGCCTTCTTAGCCACTTGAGCACGCTGTCAGCTCATGTTCAGGCAAGCATTGACCAGCACCCCAAGATCTTTTTCCTCTGCACAGCTTTTGAGCCACTCTACCCCAAGCCTGTAGCGTTGCATAGGGCTATTGTGACCAAAGTCACAATAACTTTACTGACATCATCTCTTTGCCTTACACTGCACATCCTGTCTTACACTGCTTACTTTTGTAAGTGCCTCCTTGCTCTTCCACTCCTCTTCCTCTTATAGAAACCCAACTCAGCACTACTGTATAAACAATTCAAAGTAATACTTGCAAAACTGCTCAGCGATAGTATTGAGTTACAACAGACAACATAAATTGATAGAAAATAACTACAGAAGTAACAAGAGCTGATACTGAATAATTCTGCTGGTACAATGAAAAGCCCTAAGACTACTCAAGCTATTACTCTACTAGAGCTAAAACAGAAAAGTGAAGGTACTAGCACTTAAAAATACAAGGAAATAATTAACCTGTGAGAAAGAAACCAAGTTTATTCAATTTAATTTGATTACTAGATGGCAACAGCATCAGCAGATCAATAGGCTCCATGCTTGCAGTGGAACAACTCAAAACACACTCTGTGAGTGGCCAGGCATTCTCTCTCCCCCTCCCTCCCCCTTGTTCCCCCTCTTCCTCCCTCTCTCTCTCTTCCCCCCCCGTTCTTTCTTCCCTTCCCTTCCTTTTTCTTTTTTTTCAAAAAAAGAAAGTAGCAGAAAGGGATTTCCTTCAACAGTAAGTGTAGAACAAGAATGACTATTTTAGAGACTATTGTTGTGTTGTCATGTAACCATTTACCATATGAATCATAACTGTCTCAGCATTACCTTGTTCATTTTGTTTGTTCCTTAAATTCATCTTCTAATGTTATCTTATGCAGAATGCTGTTACTTCTTTGGATTAGTCTTTATATTTTTTATTATATACATCAACTGTGCCCCATCATGACTCAAGACTCCAAATGCAGCTGCAATACCTAGAAATACATAAACATCTTTTTTCACAACCTTTTTATTATAGAGATGTCAGTCTGTATCCCACTGTTGAAAAAAATACTGATATTTAGACTTCTTATCCTAATTTGAGACAGAACCAAGAGTTGAAATATTTAGAGTTTTTCATACAGCAGCAATTCCATTTTTCAGGCAGCTCTACAGAGACCTACTTACTGTATGTAACTAGAGCTTGTGTGCTCCATCCTTCCTTTTATTTTCATTAGTTTCTAATATGCTTTGGAATAGACAGACATGGCAGATGACAGGAAAGTATAAACTAACTAACAATAGAAGCAATAATTCTATTGTCAATGCAACACCTTAGCATATCTTATGTTTATTACTCTAGAAATAATCAACAGAAAGCTTAAAAGATTTTTCAGTAGGAAAACATCTCATTTAGAAAGAGAAGAGATACAGTTAATTATAGTGTATTCATAGATACTGAGAGATACCATTCTCCTTCAACAACAATGGCCACAAGATTTCACTCAGTAATTTTTGTACTAGGCCCTTAACTTACAGGTGAACTCCATCCTTTCCTAAATAGACAACTGAAATAATAGGATAAGGGCACTCAGGTGTGAAAGGGTACGTGTTTTCATGAGAGTACTTAAGACAGAAGGTTCCTAAACCGCTATCCTTGAACAGTCTAGGAAAAGGTTTCAGTAGCAAAGGGTAGTACCCGTGCTTCTGTTTAGATTGTTTTTATTTTTAGGTTGATTTATTTTGGAAGCATTATGTTATTAAAGCTGGTTTTCAATGACTAGAAGTTGTCTTTAGGATTGGGGTTTGTAACCAGGGAACAATTGATTTGTGTTAGAAAACCCAAAGAAAGCTATAGAATGGCTTAGATTCTAAGGGATCTTTGAGATCATTTAGCTCTAACTTTTCTGACAGAGGTGGGGATGCTACACACTATATCAGGTTGACCAAGGCCCTATCTATTTTGGCCTTGAATGTTTTCAGGGATAAGGCATCCACAACTTTTCTTGGTAACCTCTTCCATTGCCTTACTACCCTTACAGTGAAGAATTTCTGCCTAAATGTCTAGACTAAATATATTCTCTTTTAATTTAAAACCATTCCTCCTTGTCCTATCATTATCTACCCTAGCAAATAGTCCTTCTCCACCTTCTTGATAAGCCCCCTTTGAGTAATGAAAGGCCGCAGTGGGGCCTTTACAGGGCCTTCTCTTCTCCGGGCTGAACAGCCCCAGTTCTCTTGGCCTTTCTCCATAGGAGAGGTGCTCCAGCCTTCTGGTCACCTTTGTGGCCCTCCTCTGGACTTGCTCTCACAGGTCCTCATCTTTCTTGTGCTGGGGGCCCCAAACCTGGTTGTAGTACTCTAGGCAAGGCCTCACAAGGGCAGAGTAGAGGGGGAATATATTCAGCACTAGGGTGTAGGGAAGAACAGAAAATCAAACAGGGCATCTACTTAAGAAGAGCATTATTCTTTGTCCTTGAGGTTTGGGTTCTGCTACTGTTTCCAGACAAATTCCATGTGCCCATGAGGAGCGCCCCAAACTGTAGGCCTGCAGCCTCCCCAGCCCTCAGGAGCTGCCAGGGCCGCACGGAAGGTGCTGGAAGCAGGCCGGGCCTGGTCCTGCTGCGCTGTGAGGCAGTGCTGTGTGTACAGCCCTCAAAGGCACGAGGACAGAGGGAAACGCGCTGTTCTCCGTAAGGTGCTCTTCAGGACACGGGCACGAAGGAAGTCCCTCTGAGCTGCTGATCCCACAAGTATGCCAGTTTGCGCTATTTTTTTTTTTTTGTGCGCTGTGGAAAAATGGCCTTCAGCTCCTGCTGGCACAGGAGGGAAGGGAAGGGATGGGAAGGAGGGCCTTTCTCCTATCGCTGAGTGTGGGGAGCAGTTATGGCACGTTTACACCATGGTTTGTGTGAGGTGTTGGTCAGGTTGCCCCCAGGGGAGATGCCTGTGAGGGAACCTTCCCGAATTTTTGGGGGTTGAGAGGACGGGATGGCAGCTCATGGCTCCCTCAGCACCAAGAGGACTCTGTCTGAGACACAGACATGGTGCTTTGGGAAGGGTGGCCAGTTGGGGCATGGCTGACAGGATGTAGGCTGTAAGTGGTGAGGCACCGTAGGGTGCAGGTGAGCTGGGTTCTGCTGTGGGCTGTCTTCAGAGCAGGGCTGGGAGCCAGCCCCAGCAGGGACAACATGCCTGCCCTCTGGCCACATGGCCACCCTTCGGGCATGCGGCTGCTCCAAGAGATGCCAAATACCCCCACACAGGGTGCCTGTGAATAGCTTTAGTTTCTTTACATTGTGTATAGGAGCCACAAGTGCGTTTTGTTTATTTTTTAACGTCCAAATTGACTCGTCGTGGACTGTGGTAAAGCTCCCTACTCGTCCCGTGCTGAGGGTTTTCCTCCCGTAATGGCCGCGGTGCCCGCCCCATTCCTCTTTAAGGGGAAGGCAGCGGATTGACGCCCGACTCGGCCAATGGCGTCCCTAACCCCCCTCCCTCGCCGCCTTGGATCGGCCCCGGTCTCTGGCGGGAGGCGGGGCTGGGGCGCGGCGGCGGGCTCGGCGGCAGCGGGGATATGGAGGCGGTGCTGGGGCAGGTGGCGCAGCTACCGGCGCTGCTGGCCGTGTGCAGCTCCGCGCTGGTGCGTGCCTGGGACCCGCCGACCCTGGAGCGGGCCCTGGACTGGGGCCGCTACTTCCAGCATCTCCACGACCGCCTCCGCGCCCGGCCCCGGCTCCGCCACGCCGTGGGGCAGCGGCTGCGGCGGGCCCAGCCGAGCGCTCCGCTCGCCTTCGGGCAGCTGGGGCGCTGCGCAGAGCTGCTGGGCCTGGCGCTGCTGGAGAACCGTGCCCTGCCGCCCGCCGCCTGTCGCCGCCTCCTCCAGCGCCTGCTGCAGCCCCCCGCCGCCCGGCCCAGCCGCCTGGCGCTGCTGGCCCGCAGGAAGGCCGCCTCCCGCCTGCTGGAGCCGCTCCGCAGCTCCCCGCCGCCGCCGTCCTTCGGGGGCCCGGAGCCGCGGCTGGCCGCCGAAGCGGGGCTGCTGCTGGGCCGCCTGCGGGACGAGCCCCCGGGGGAGCCCCGCTGGCTCGGAGGGGTCCTGCAGCAGCTGCCCCAGCCCAGAGCCTTCCGGGTGGTGGCGGCAGCGCTGTTGCTGTTGCGGCAGGGGGGAGGCCCCCGGCAGGAGGAGGAAGCAGGGGCTGACCCTCTGCTTTCCTGGCTGCTGGAGGACGTGGAGAGGTTTGCTGCCTTCTGTCAGCAGCTCCCGGGCTCTCTTCTTGCTTCGTTAGCTGCTCACTATTCGCAAATAAGCAAACGTTATTTGGACCTCTTGAGTGACTGGGGAAGCTGCTTGCTGTATGACCCCTTGCAGGGACAGTGGGTTAAAAGCTGCCCCGATGAGGGTGAACTGTCCTGGGAGGAGCTGAGGGAGCGCTTCAGCTGCCTGTGTAAGGGACCTGTGCCGCTCAGGGGACAGACCCAAGCTGCTCTCAAACTCCTGAAGGGACGGGATGGAGACTTTCAAGTCCGTGGCCTAAGTGTGTGGACTGACTTACTGTTGGAAGTACAGGAAGATTTGAGGAAACGAGCAGAGCACTGATGCGTGAACACAAAAGCAACACAAAAAACTTTTGAAATTCGGCAATTCTGATTAACTCTGTATTTGATACGAAAGGCAGGAGCACTATATGTTGATCTGGGTTGGAAACAAATATTGATGGGACTGATGATAACACTGTTTATGATTGTATGTTAAGCCTGCCAGGAAGGCCTGGTGCTTCTTCGTAATTGCACTGCTGATTCTCCTGCTCACCAGCAGGAAATGGTTTTCTTTTCAGTGCTTACTTCTCAGCTAATAAAATGTATGTTTGCCAACAAAAAACTGAGTTACTTTTTTTTCAAGTATTACAGTTCAAATGTGTTTTGGTCATGGTAGTCCTGTTTCTTTTCTTGCTGGAGGCTCACCAGATGTTAAAAGGGGAAGGTGGAGTTTAAAACCTGAAAACCACAAACTCATGGTTAATTCAGTAGTAGTGGACTTCGTGAGGCTGTCCTGGTGGCTTTTTTTTTTTTGTGCTTCTAGGTCTTGCGTATGACAGCCTCTGGGTGTAAGTGAAGGTGAGAGAAAGCTAACTGGAAAGCTCGTTGAAGTGTCCTCAAACTAGCAAGCTTTATTAGCTACCATACTATGTGCTAATATGCAAATCATGTCCAAGGAAAACCGCAGTAAAATATAGGATGCTCTGTTCCTGTGTTGTTCTTCCCTTTTCCATAGTCTGTTACATTAAATGTTTTTTGGTTTTCTTTTGCACAGTAAAAATGAGTGGGACAACAAACTTTGTTAATTAGATGAAAAAAAATCTTATGTTTAATCACATTCTGTGGACAGAACTTGGTTACGTAATGAAGAAATGACCAGATCACCATCGTTTAAACCAAGTATTGCAGAAGTAACGAAATCTTGCGCACTAAGGTCTATAAGCTAGTGTTATCAGCGCAAACAATGCGAAATGAGAATGCTCCATGAAGATGGGGAAGGGAACGCAAATACCACAAAAAGACGTCTTTGCTAGTCTTCTGTGTGGAGTACCTGACAATGAGTTGGTGTAGCCAGTGTTCCTATAGGTCCAGGATGAGTTGCAACACCTGTCTGTCTTCTGTTGCTGAAGTCCCTTTAGGAAGAGTTAGGTGCTTTGCTTCTGCTTAAAAGCTTTAAAAAGAAAAATAAACTAATTGATTGAAACTAATTAGTGTAATATTCTGTGCTAGAGTGTACAAATAATATGTAAAACTATGGCAGGTATTTCTGTGCCACAAGGCAAAACAGGAGCAAGGAGGGATCTCGTGATTTTGGAATGGAAGCACACAGCACAAGGAGATGAATGTGGTTGAGTTGGGAAGAGGGAGTAAGTAATGCCTCTTGTAACTTGTATGGAAATAAAGACATGCATAACGAGTCCTTATCCTTCCCCCTCCCTCAAAGCATGAGTGCTGCTCAATGGTAACACTTCAAGAAGTTAGAAGGACACACTGGTCTTCTATCAGATGTATGACTGTTTTCTTTGGCTTCCTTGCTACAGCATGTCAGAGAGGCAGCGAGGTTGTGGAGATCTGCAGATGAACATACAGCAGCTGCGGCAGTCACCGTTTGGCTCTTAATTGGGGCTGTTCTGGTGCTTGTGGTGGTGGTCAGTCTCAAAAGAGCGTGGTGTCAGGGGATCTCAGGGCTGAGTCAGTGTTTCTGTGGTTGTGAAAGGAATATGAACGCTGTCTATAAGCATTTAAAACTGCTTAGAGTATAAAGTATGAAGTTTGAACTTAGGTTGTCTAGCCACAGGTCCCTGTGTTATATAGTTCTGGCATTTGGTGTGGAAACTCTGCACTTGAGCATACTCTTAACGCTTTTAACAGGCATAGGGTATTTTGTCTGTTAAAATACTTCTTGCTATCAGAGGTTCCTGATGAATGATATACCTGAAGATGCTAGTCAGTTGTTCCCTCCTGCCCTGCTACATGTGAAGTATGAATATCAAATGTTGCGGTAACATAACAAATGTAACATTACAGCGACAAACCTTACCAGTGCTCCTTTTGGCTTGGAGATCTAATGGGAAAGGTTGGGCATAAGCTCCTGGAATTCCTTCTCTTATTGAAGGATAGATGGTCCTACCCATTGCAAGATAGATTGTTCCCAGGTACCTGAGCCTCTGACAGATTTCAATGAGACTGACATCTTGCTTTTGCTCATCAAGATAGATGTTTCTTAATCTCTTCAGCATGTTGGCAATGAGTTAAGACAGCTTTTAACTACTAGGATAAATCTGATGCTGGTAGGGAGTTTGTACTTGCACTATTTCAGCTCTTGCTCTTGGAACAATTTAAGCTTTCTTTTGCAAAATGCAATTGGTAAAGGCAGATGTCTTCCAAGTAATTCAGCGTTGCACCTCTTCCTAGCTAAGCGCACCTACTGCAGTAGCTAGGAAGTAGTGGTAATGGGTGCTTCAGTGTGATCCTATTGAGAAAATAACTAACTGGGGAGGGGAAGGCAAGGGAATTGAGAAATAAAAACACAGAAACTGGCAGTATCGCTTTGATTTGTGTCTCTATGGGCCGTTGTAGATCATAGCTTATTTCTACTCCTGTCCTTTCAGGAAACATGAACAGTAAAAGGGTAGGCTAGCCAGAGGCAGGCAGAAGCACCTGGTTGTAGCAATCTCAGAAAAATGTTCCAATCTGTCCCAAATACATTATAAAGAGGTGCCAGATCCACGATTACCGAATTCCAAAATACATATGGCACTTATTGAAATAAATGCACCAGTTCACATCCCCTATTGTTTCAGCATGCTTGTTGCATTTGCCAGGTAGCCATGCGGCAAATGACCAAATGTTTTGGAGCTCCTTTTTTAATAGAAGTATAAACAGGAGAGGAAAAAAACATGATGTTTGTAATCTTCCCCTTCCATATATTTGCAGCTCATTTTGGCCTGCTGAGGCTTGCAGCCCAAAACTTGTAAACTCTTCACCTAAACAATGTGAACTGTCATGGGAGGTAAGATATTAGAAATGACAGACAACAACCTTTTCCCCAACACGTCCTTTCCACTATCTACTAAAAGACAAACCTCTCTAGTATATTCTATATTAAAATGAGAAGAAACTGTTGAAGAAAATGAGCTAGGTATCAGGTGTTCTTTCTCTTCTATTCCTGTTTTAGAAGATGGGCAAGAATTGTGACACCTTGCTTTTTATCACGGTTCAGGAGGATTTTAAGAGCAAGACAGATACTTTGCTACAGCAGATATATTTTTTAAATGTATTTAAGGAGAAGCTTTACCCTTGGTCAGACAGTACCATAACTCTCCAGGAGTGAGGTAATAGGATGCAACTGGTTACTAAACTGCTTTTTTTTCTTAATTGTGAAATGGATTTTATCTGGTAATAACCATCTTAAGCAAACTCAAGGAAAAACAAATTACGTGTTTTTTTCTAGTAATTCGTTGTATACAGCTGGTTACTGGAATATAGATTAATGGTGTAGAATAAATTGTTCACTTAGGAAAATATACAGGAAGACTGGTACCATTCACGTCAATATGAGCTTCATTGACTCAATAAGGTGTTAAATTCCAAATCTGTGGTTCTAATGTGAAGCGCAATTATACAATAAAATGAATTTGTTTTGCATGTGAGGCCTCTTTGCACATCCCCGACTATGAGAATAACAATCTGATGTTCCTGTTCATCAGCAACAAGGAAAAGGGATTTCTTCCCTGTAAGGGAACATTCTGGGGGTCAGGGTGCATTAGAAATACTGTAGTAACTTGGTTATATGGTAATAGTCATTTTAGATATTAACTAGAAAGCTGAAGTTAATGTATGGCAAACTTAATTTTGCTCTTTCTGAGAAATGGGAAATGTAAAGTTAAATTCTATCTTTTATTAACGGTTTGACCCATTGCAGATTGTGACTAAGTATGTAAAATACAGTGGAGAGGCACCACTAGGATGGCAATCATACACTTCAGTATCTTGTTTAGTTTGGGCAAAGCAAGAGAAAAAATAAATTTAAAACATTTTAAGAAGCTGAGGAGGAAAGGCAGAAAACTGTTCCCTTGTGAAGCCCCTGGAGCAATGGTGAATTTCCCCTTGACCAAAATGGAGTGGCTTTGCCTCCACTGGGTACAGCATGGAGTCTGAACATCATGATAAAAAAAAAATGCAGTCACAAGACACTTGATTTGCTGTTGGCTGCTCTGCTAAAGCACTCAGCATCTGCCTTCCCTAATGACTGCTGCGGATCGTTTAACAGGCACGAGTATTATGGTAGAGAAGGAGGAAAAAGCGCGTGCACGTGCAGGGTTGGAGGCAGCATTTATTTAAACGGGGTTTGCTCTTTCAGAAATGGGAGCAAAAGAGCAGTATCCTATCTGCTCTGGTATAAAATAGACTTGAATAATGACACGTGTGGTCTGAAAAAATAGCTTATCAGTAAGATGATATAAATCGTTTGTGCTAGCTGTTTGTTCTTGGTGTTGTATCCCTCTCATGAGGAATTAAACCGTATTTTGACTAAACGCGTCAGTTTCAATTAGTTCTGTGCCTGCGTCGAAGTTAATCTTCAGAGATAATCAACAACCTAGAGACAATTGCATGTTGTTCTCCCTTACCTATATATCTTAAAACCTGTCAGCAAAAACATTAGTAGCGATGAGCTAGAGCAGAGGTGACTGCCTGGTTGAGATGTGTTCTATCGCTTTCAAGTGTAGCAGCACAGGATTTGAAGCTCGTTAATATATGTACCGCAATACTGAAGTCAGTCATGTGCCTACACGCTTTGAATTCCTTGTGTGCCGTTACTTAGAGTTACTGAGGTGGCTTTCCAGGTTTAATTGTATTCCAATGGCTTTTTGTTGTCAGCTTTTCTCTTTCACAGCCAGAGATCTCGGTCCATAGGTCTTCAGAGTGACCGGCATTTTGCTTAGTATTTTGAATCCTGTCAGATACCACGGAGGGGGGCAGCAGAGCCTCTCTGCACAGATGGACTTGTACTTGTGATCCAAAAGGAGATGCAAAGCGTGTGGGCCACTTGTAGTGGCAGAAAATATGCAGGGAGCAAATCCCCACCCTTGCACTGCCCAGGCAGAAGTTTCCAGTTGGAAAAAAATGATTGCGAGTCTGTTTTGACTTTGCAAGTCTGATTTTACCAACTCTAATTGAATGTAGGATCAGGTAATGATATAAGCTGTATCCCTTAACTGTCTCTGTTCACAGACCTGTTTTATTAATAATATCAGGTATTCAGCTCTTAAATTCCTTTTCTATTACATGATAAATTCCTTTAGTATTATGTGATCAATTTACTGTAACCCTTAACTAGGACACTTTACCAGAAATGATAGCAGTATGTGCTGAACAGAATAATGCAATCAAGTTCTGAATTTAGTCTTGAAATACCTTCCTATTATATTTCTCCCTCGAGAAGGAAGTCCAGAATGAATGCTCAGACGTGTACTATTCATAGTGTGTAGCTCGCAAAGAGGCTAATCCCAGCGTCTGATAAAGCATTATTTAAGTTTCTGGCAGTTGTTATGAGTTTTAAATCCCACCACAAAGATTCAATCTGAATGCTTTTCTGAGGATGGTTTCCGGGAATGAAATGGTATGAACTGCTTTTACCTGCACATATATATCACCGTTCTTCTTACGGTGTGTTGGACTTTCTGGCTATCTGAACAGGAAATGGTGACCGTGGTCACGTTTCTGTACGTAGTGCTTTGCTCAACGTAAAGCTAGCAATGGAAGCAAATGGTTATGTGCTTTCTATTGTGTATGATAAAAATTCCACCCATGGAAATAAGGCAGTAATCCAAGACTAATTGGCATATGATCCCATTGTCAGTAACATGCACAGAGAAATACTTGATTTTTAATGCTGAATAACCAGAAAAATTGCATGGTTTTATTTGTTCTCTCCTAGGAGATGGTGAATTGTCTTGAAATACCATCAAGCTGAAACATAAATGTGACCTCTACTTCCAATATGTATGAGCAGTAAAGTCATTAATATTTTCTTATTAATGTAAATGAGCTAGGTAAGAACAATTGATTTCTTCTAGGAATTGATTGGACATGATCAGTCCCCAAAACAAGCGCGGCAACATGGTCATTCATCTGCTGCTTGATGTTGCAATAGGCTAAGCTTGCCCTTTCAGCTAGGAAAAGATGCTGTGCCGTGGGGAAAAGGCTTTGAATCATTATGCTATTGACAGTAAATTGTGTACTGCCTTCTCTCAGCCTCATCACTCTTCATGTGGAAGTTGCTGAGTTCGATTGTTTGTTTCAGTATTTGCCTTGTAAAGAGTATCTCTCTTCAAGCTTGCATTTCTTCTTTGTAATAAAAATAAGGTGTAAGGAAAGATGAATTTGATGGTAAGAGGGAGTCAGCCGCCAAGTCTGGCCCAAGCTTTCAAAAAGAAGAAAGCAGGTGAAGTTTTTTTTCCTACCTACAGAATACAGCAGCAGTGCTCGTGTCCTTCCTACCAAAGCAGTTGTTCTGTCCTAGATGGGTTGATGTGCTCGTGAGAACAGGCATAGTGTTGATTTGATTTGGAAACTTCGGTGGGGTTGGAGAAAATGCTTTCTTCTTCAAACTAGGAGTCTCAAAACCTACACAGGAAACTTTAGGTCTTGGAAGTAAGTAAGAAAATGCTATGAGTTCATCAATGTGTAGATCTTAGGCTTGCTCTTGAGTAAGATGCTTTTGCTGAATGCTACCACTGAAACAATCTGACCTATCGTGTCTGTTTCACGTTGGTGTGAATGCTGAATTTGTCTCTTGCTGTCTTAAGAACTATGTTTTCTTGTTTACAATTTTGCTTTCCCTGAAATGCAAAAAGCACCTTAGACTTCATAAATGTGCACAACAACCTGCTCAGGTTGAAAGATAATACACACTAAGGAAAAGACCATAGTGAAGAAAATGGTTTCTAAAATGTGAGGCTAGAATTTCTTACTGTCACTGGAGTAGTCAAGTAAAATACTCTTGTTTTTTAAATTCATTTATAGTATTTACTGCATGAACCAAAATGTGACAAGAAAAAAAAAAATCAAATGATACACTAAACTTTCAGTAACCTAACAAAGCACAGATGAGATCTAGCAGCAGGAAGTGAAAGTTTGAAACAGTGAAGTTCAGTTTTCTGTAATGGTAAGATTCTCAATTTATTGGCATATTTTATCAACACCTTGTGTCTTTCATTGCTTGCCTACGATCTTTTGCAGAGTCAGTTTTTTCCTCAAGTATGGTGGTTTTCTATTTGAACCAACAGTTTCTAAACTAAAAGTAGGACAGAGTGAAACCCTGTCGCCTTTGTTGGGGGGGAAAATGTAAGGATTACAAAAACTGCATGAGAGGCCAAGAAAAGCCTCAGCTGAGTATATTGGTTGTTGGTGTAACTCTGGGTCCTCTGCATCTTCCTAAAGTAGGGTTTGCAAAGATGGGGCTGTTCACACGTGTTAAATCACTGAGTTTTGTATTGAATTTGCTGTGAACAGCAGTACCATTGGGTGCAAATCGCTGTCCTCATGGCTCCTCGCTCCAAGGTTATCCAACCTGTGCTTTTTATGACGTGACAAAAACCTGATTGATCTGCACTGCAGAACGTCTCGCCCAAGTCCTGATAGGCACTGTGCTGGTTCTTGGTGCTCACCGCCACCCGCCACCCACGGACATTCTGCGTCCTGCTGGTTGTCACACCTTGTCACGCTCCTCCTCTCGGAGCGGTGCATGTGGCTCACAGTGCCTACAGCTGCGGTTGTGACATTTTTGTAGACATGGTTGTTTGAGAATTTTGGAGTCTACCCAGTGAAAGTGAGAAAATGAGTTCTGTCTAGATCAAGCTTAATACAGCTTTCTTTTCAATGCAATTAGATTTTTGTTTCTGAATTTAACTGAGCAAGATCGAGCAGAAATTATTGTGTGAAATATACTAGGCAGAATCACCAGCAAAGCAGGAAAAAATTATGTACTTGTGAATGACTGCACCAACGTGTAGGGCAGGGGTTCCTCTGGTTTAGAGCAAAAAAAAAAAAAAAAAAGAAAAAAGAAGTGAAAAAAGATTGTTTCTGTTCAGTAAGTGAGCAAAGCTACATAAGCTGTAACTCTGGTAACATGAAACTCAGATCCTCACACATTGCATCAAAGTGAAATTATCTGGAACTTTGTCCTATGACATGGTGTATGACATGTTTTGTACCTGTTCAATCTGAGAAAAGGAAAAATGGCACAAACTCTTCTTGTCTGTAGTCTCAGTAATGTGAAAACCATGTGTCACTGACATAGCCAGTTGAAGACCGTAGGTGGATGCCTGAAATAAATTGCAAATGACTAATGAGCAATTTACAGAAGGTGCATTATGCAAACATACATGGACATGCTCTGCTAGTCGGTGGACATAGGGTTGAATCTGGAATTGCTGCAGTACCTGAAGCTGGCCGTGAGCACGCACTGTGCGCTAATTACAACAGGAAAACCCCAGACCCTGTGCACTGCTCTGACAAATTGCTCCCAGTGGTATCCAAGCTATTTCGCTGTTGTCATTACAGCCTCTAGTAAAGGCAGGATATTTGAAAAGAGTATGGTCTCTGCAATCTATTAAAGATATTATTTCCCTATTTATAGTCCAGTTCCATGAATAGAAAATTCCAACAGAAGAACATTTGCTGTAGAAATTTGGAATACGGAGCTTTTAAAGGTGGTTGTTTAGTTCATTGGCCAGGTATTTAGGAAAAAGCAATTAAAGCCACCTTGCTCATTAACCTTTCAGTTCCTCATACAGCACTCGAAGCTCAAGGAAGTGATTGCATTTTGATTTGTAACGCTTCAGTGAACTGGACCTCGACTTGTGTGTGTGTATTGTGTTGAAGCGCAGCCTCTAAACACTTGCACATGTTTTTGTCCTTCCATGGTTTAACATGACGGTCTTCTAAATTGTTATAGCTCATGGAATCCAATAGTCCTTTGCCATGTGCTTTGTTGAGTCCTTTATACCTTGGCAGAGCAAATGTGAAATACCAGAAATATTTGGTACAAAGCAGTAGCATGGTCATTGCTAATTCTCAGTAGGTGAGAAGACTGAAGAAATTGTAAGCAGGAGTAAATCAAGACAATGATTTACATTGTGTTTTGATTTTGCATTATAATTTGGAAGAAATGAGAGCACAAATGTTGTCTGAGTCGTTCATTAGGCTGCCTGTAGTCCTTTTATAAGGTACGTGAAGGGACAAAACTGTATCCTGTGCAGTTGATCTGACCAATGGGTTAGCTGAAACTTTTTTTTTTTTTTTAAACAACATACGAGGTAGCAGAGGAGCTGGTCTTTGGAGTGTTTTGATTCTCCAACTAATTAGAACTAGCATGTGTTGGTGGGGACAAAGTCCCTATGTTAATCTTTCATTTTCTTCCAATAGCAATTAAAAATAATAGATAAAAAAAAACACACAGGTGGAAGATTTTTGCTGTCTTCTAGTCACAGAAAAATAATGCAGATGCTGGATGAAGCTTTTTGCTCCTTTAATTTTGATGAAGGCATACACAAATAAACCTCAAGTACAAAGCCTCTTAAAATGCCAAGGGTTTTCATCCTCTTGGCAACTGTGACACGCAGTCATAACACCTGATGAATCCCTGTCACTACAGAAGCTTCAGGCATGGTGTCATTTAGGGCTTTATGATGAAGATCGCGACTTCAGGGGATGGTGAACACCGCGCATGTACTCGAGGTAAAAAGTTCGGCTACTGATTAAGGTCTGGAAGGAACTGTTTTCCACCAAGATTAGAAGAGACCTTTGGTTTTCATTTTTCTTTGTATTTAGCTTCATGACATTTTGCGAAGTGAATTCTCGCTGCAGAGGCAGGAAATGTTGGTTCTTTTTGTCTCCCCTTCGCTGCCTGTTGTCTGCAATAACGTAGCTTATTCAGAACCACAGTGGTTTGGTCCAACTAAAGCAAGTGGGCTGAAGAAGGGACTTAATGACATGTAGTGGCGAAAATAGTATTTTCATATTCTTATATAAATCGCTGTGCTGTTCGATACATTTGGAATACCATTCTACTAAATTGCGCTCTGTAGACCTGCCTGTACTTCTAAACTTGCCAATTTTTTCTTAGGAATTAACAACGTAACGCTAATTGCCAAATTACGTGTCTGGATTTGTGGTTTAAATGTGGGGGGGGAACAAACCACGCACTTATTTTAAAGTTCAGACTGAACTTGTATCTTTTAATGCAATTCCATTCTCCAAATGAAATGAGCCTCAGCACTAAAGAAGGAGAAGCACAGAAATGAAAGGGCTTGTTCAGCGGGGTATGGCAAGTTTGTGGCAGCTGCTTGATGCAGCTAGCAGTGTTCCTGGTCTCAACACAAATCTGGCCTTGTTTAATTATGGGGTGAAGGAGTTTTGGGTGTTTCACGGTGATTCTAGGGCCATTTTTTTAGAAAAAAAAGCAAGTAGCCATTTAATGTTACTGACAAAACTGTTCATTGCATGCACTGTTGTAAACTTCACCTTGGCCAATTTTTTATTCCTTTGGCACTCCTTCGATAAGAAGTAATTAACTTCATGTGTAGCAAATGGAAAATAGTAGCTTTTCCACCATGATGAAATGTTGAAATCTGAATGATGAAGCCTTTAGAATTAGTGCCACATTGCTGCAGTGAACTGGGAGAGCGACCTGCCCTGCAGGAACAGGGAAAAGCAATAAGGTTCGTGTCCCATCTGTCAGGAAGGTGTAGGAGACATTTCTTGTTACATAATGGCTGTCCCATTCCTTGAAATATTGTGGGGATTAGAAAATACCTTGCATAATTTATGTACACCACCTCTCTTCCAGAACCATACATTACAGTTCCCACAGACAGATTACTCTGACATTCTGAGCCATATGTATGGTTTATGCAGGTAACATAATACTTTTAAATTATATGTGCTGTGAGCCAATAAAATTAGTATGGGGGTACTTATGCAATAGCTTCGTAACAGCTAAACAAACAAAGGTTTTTAAAATACATCTCTCCTAATTTTTCATTGGGCCAGTCATTGACTTGTATTTTTTTCCCCTTAGCTTTAGTAATGAAACACAGCATTAGAAACCAACTGGTACTAGCAGAAATGCCAGTGCTCTCAGGCATATATGAAACTGCATTCTTTTATGTCTTATACTCAGATGTGAATTTCTGAGATTCAAGGGCGATTCTCAGCTGATCTGATTTAGGATTGCTGCAGAACCATGGCAGGTTACACCTGCTTAGCATCAGGCTGTTTCAGAGTGAGACAAGATGCTGCTGCTGGATACACTTACTGAGAGGGCACTTTACTATTCCATCCGTTTTTATTTTTGTATTGGCAGCCTGTGTTATTTTTCCACGTACCTTCACTGGTTCACTTCCAAAGCAATTACCAGGGCATTTCATTACACTAATGCTTTATTTCTTGGGGGGGCTTTTCTTTTTTTTTGTGTGTCCTGCTGGTACAAAATCACTGGCACTGTTTGACTTCTGGAAAGTGTGTTCCCACGACCTGTAAATCCACCCAAGGGTCTGTGAAAGGGGGCAAGAGGACTGTGTCCGTGGTACTGGGGTTGTCTGCTGCCAACCGCGCAGAGCTGGGGCCAGGATCAGGTACAGGTACGCTCAGCTCTGATGTGTTTTGGGTTCGCTGCATGGTGCTGGCCTTCAGCTCCGCTTCCAGCTGGGTCAGGCTGAGCTTCTGCAGGCTTGTCAGCGTTACTGCTGTGAAAAGAGAAAAAAAAAAAAAAAAAAAAAAAAAAGGTGGCCTGGCTTTCCCCTTCTTAGGAGGGGGCCAAGTGTTTGTGTGGTCGTGTTGCATGGGCGAGAGGCCCTGCTAGTCCAGCACGTTAGGTTTGACTTGAATCATTTCCCGTTCTGGTGCACCTTATTGCTGTAGCGCAGTCTCAAGCTAAGGCGGAAGATGCATATGTGGGAGCATATGGTTGGAGCAGGGAGTACGTGCAACAGTTTGTGCTGGCAGCCTTAGCATTTTACGCTTTCTTCAAGTACACTCCTTGGTATGTACTTGCTGTGTTCCTAACTGATGGTTTAGCGAATGGGGAGACGTTTTGATTAAGAAAAAAGCATTGGAGAGGAATGGAGCTTGGATTCCGTTCCAAAATACCTGCCTTGAACTAGCTGTGCTTGTTGAATTCAGAGGCACAAGTACAAAAGGATTGCAGGAGAGGGTAAATCTTATGTTTTGTACAACCCAGAGAGGTTTTAGTGATGTGGAAAATTAGAATATTAATTCTGCAGTCCCCCTGGTGAAAGTAATGGTTAGCGGGTCTGATATGTGTAAAGAGCAGATGTGAACACCCGTGTGTAGATAAGGGGCAATTTCAGAAGCAGGCCTTTGGGGTGTCAGGCGGGATTTGCACATGGCAGGAGCCTTGCAGGGTACTCGGTTTGGCTTTCCCGGGGAGAACCATGGAGTTTGTCAGGGCACTGCGGCCTTGGGAAGCCCTGGGGAATGGCCGGGTGGCAGCGGGTTACCTGCCCCTGGCTGGAGAAGCAAGGGGGTGGTTTCCCTGTGACAGCCCCACTTAGCGCCTGCGTGGGGTGAGGGCAGGTGGGGGGGGGTCTCTTCTTGGGAGCAGGTGAGAGGTCTGTGCTGCTAGGGGCAGGGACGTGGGCTCTGGGCAGCTCTGCATGCAGCCACTGCTACAGACAGTGTGTGTAATTCACTTCTTCTTCCCATTTTTAATTGTAATTGGTGTTTTGCCACCTTTAACTACACAACATCTTCTGGTCATTCTCATCCTTGCTCACTTGCTGACCCATTTGATTATGGTAATGAGGTCTGCTTTCCCTTCCCATGAATGAAAACCCACCAAGACTAGGTTTAGATTCTTTAAAAGCTGGTGACTGGCTCTAGCAGGAGGAGCAGGATGGCATTTTAAGGAGTGCCAATTTCTCTCTGCATTTTGCTATAAGGCTGAAATTAATCTTGTGCAAAAGGCAGCATAAGGTCTATTCACACCTCATTCTCAGTTCAAGCATTCAAGTTGGAATTAAAATAAGATTTAATGGCAGCTTAGTATTGAAGTGGCCTTTTGAAATGTTTTAATTTTACAAATGCACACATTTCCTTCTGTTTTTAGCACTTCGTACTTAGATTACTTAGGCTATTTCATATGTTTGAATCTATCCCACTCTAATATTGTAGCTGAGCTTCGTTTCATTTTATGTTGACTTTTTGTCACTCATAAAATGACTACAATCAATACCATCTCTGTTTTCTTTGCCTTTTTGTTCCTGGGGTGGGTTTCTGTCTATTTAAATAAAGAGTAAAACAACGTGGAAATCAGTCTTCAAATGCTTTCAGTTTCTTGCTACTCTGCTCTTTTTAGAAAGCAGAAATTGGCTCAGTATTTGGTGAGAATACTTGCAAATACACTTAATGTACAGAAAGTAGGTACTGCATTGAATAAAGCATCTTCATTGCTTTTCATGAAACTTCTTTATCCAAGGTCTGTACATCATGATCAAGCAATGTATTTTCCACACCTGTAGCAAAAAAAGATAATATCCAATTCATCAGAAGAAACTTAACTGAAGAAAAATTTGGAGTGAGTTTGAGTCACGCTGGGCAGAACATGAGAGCAGAGTTTCTGTTCTTTAGGGACTTGTAGGAGCGTATTGTTTATGCCGTGTGAGTGAGGGGCCAAGGCACTTTTTGGAAGGCCACTGTGTCACAGCAGAGAAGTTGCATGCTCGTGATTGGGATACCCAGTAGCTATCATAAGCCAAAATTGTTGCCAGTCCCATCAAGCCAGGGCAATGATGTCAGCAGAATGCTTGGTTTAGTATTTACAGGAATTTACTAGGTGGTTTGTGATACAGTTATTACCAGCTACCACAGAAATCTTTAGGGCATTTAATTATTATTGTAGTATTCATTATTTCAGTGACAAATGAAAATTGAGCTCTGCTAAATGTTGTTTGTTTTATTTCCTTGGGGTCTTTACCGAGAATGGTAATTTGTCTTTCTTTTTTCCTTTTCTTCCTGTAAGCCCCATGATGAATTCAGACATTCGCATTCATTAATTAAAATGTTTCCTTCTCTGCTTATTTTAACACCACACACAGCCTTGAGTGCCTTTTGCCTTGAGTATGTTTTGGAGGACTGCTGGTTCGGCCTGAAGTTGTAGCTTTTATAAAGGTATTCTCTGAAATTTCAGTGGTGAGGCCTTGCTCCTACAGTACCACATTATTTCAAGTCTAATAAATAAAGGAAGGAAATAAAAAAGACTTAGCACTACATTGCCACTCTCTGTAAGGTAACGAGGGGGAGGCAGGAAGAGAAGCCTGCAGTTTGTCTTCCAGCTTGGCTGTCGGGGGTGATGGATGAGGAGAGAGGAAGCCGGGTGGTAGTGGGGTGCTCTGTACAGCAGAGTCACCGTGGGGAGCGCTGCTCTGTCTTTAAGCCTCCCGCTGAGCCGTCAGGAGCCCTCTAAGTCTGTCCCCTGTGAGCATATGTGCAAACCTGGCCTTCAAAATCTCTATTGGAAAATTTGGTGTTCTTAAAAATAGTGATTTAAAAATTCCTATGGCTTTTTGAGATCCTGGCGGTGCATTTCCTCATTGAATTCTCTAAAAACAAAGCTCTTGCCCTCTTCTTGGAAGCCCAAGGGGTGTTCAGCAGCAGTGAAGGGGCAGGAAGGCAGCGGGGGGCCTGTGGCAGGCTGCTGGGAAAGGGAGAAGGCCCAGGGGGGCCGTGCTGTTGGGACACCTCGTGGGGCCACCCTCTTAGGGGCAGGCAGCAGTGCTGCTTGAAATGTGCTGCTCACTAACTTTCAGAGATCTTCCGTAATTCTCCAAGTGTCTGGAAAATATTTTGAATCCAACTCTGTAGGATATTTAACTGCTAGCACTGCAAATATATGGAGATGACCTTTTGAAATCCCTTTGCCAACAATTTAGGAGCAAGCAGTTTCTTCGGTGTACCAGTGCAACTCATTAGGCCTCTGGGAGTTGCTGGGTATCCCCAGCCACCTGTGGGCTGGGTGCTCTGGGTTTTGGGGCCAGCGTGGCAGTGCCAGAGCCAGGTGCTGGGGCTGCGGTTTGCTTGGGCCGAGCCGTGGTGCCTGCGGCATGCCCTGGGCCTGGAGCTGCTGCAGGGAGCTCTGGGGCTGTGCTGGGAGGTGCAGCTCTGCTTCGGTCCTGAGGAAGGCAGGGTGCCTGCTGGTCATCCTCAGGAACTGCCTCTGCTCTCCTGCATAGCTTTATGGGATTGGTCTTCCAGCCAATTCCTGAGCCAAGTGCGAACCAGTCGAGAGTGGCTAATTCCCATTACTCAGGCCAGAGGAATCCTCTGCATTTTTGAGCCATCTGTCTTTGCTTTTCGTGTTTGAAGAGATCTCTGAATGCACATTTTGGTGGTGTTTTATATTTCTTTGAATTCCTCTCAGGTTTGTTAAGTGGCAGATCGTTTTGGACTCTGTTCTTGTGGATTGTATCCATTGAGTTGTGGGATTTGTGGATGGTGTTCATGGTTATTTATTTCATGTCTGCAATACTGAAATAAAGCATCTCCCCTCAATTCTGATCGCGCCTTTCAGCTTCCTCCTGATATTGGCAGATTACGAGGCTCACTTTTTTTTTTTTTTTTCTTTTCCCCATTACTGCCTTTGTATCCCAGTGCCATAATGTAATAAGCCTTTTGGGTACTCCCAGAGTGTTTTCTCTGTTCCGTTTATGGGCAGCCTTGATGAGAAGGCTCTGGCAATATGCAGCTGTTTTAAATAGGATTGAGATCAGAATTTTGGAGGGCTTCAGAAGGGTCTGTCCTGCTGGGACACAAACCAGCGCGAGATGACTGGAGGACTTCCAAGCTAATATGGAGTAGAGATGTGTCCATAATAATGTTATAAACAAAGACCTAATGAGCATTGAACTTTATGGGCTTTCCATGTTGGTAATAGAATGCACATTGTCACAAGAGCTGTGCTCTGCAGATGGAGCTTCAGTGCAGATGAACTGAGCCGAGCAGGAGCTCCAGCCTACCCCACCAACCCTGTGTGGACAGGTCAGACGTTACAGCTGCAGGAAGAGGTCTGCACCTGTTGGGAAGCTGCCCTTGCGGCAACAGATACATGTAGGCTACGGCCACCTTAGCTGATCATCTGGCCTAGTGAAGGTTTCAGGCTCTATGTTATAATTCAGCTTGAGTAGTAATAATAATAATTTTTAGTATGTTGTCTGATTTTTGTTAGCGGTGAACTAAGCTGTAATGTTGTCTACTGACTGAATTAAGGAATATAACAAGTTCCTTACACAATGGCCAGGTAGTGCAGTGCAAAGGTGTTGTGGTTTAGCCCGGCTGGCAGTCAAACACCACACAGCCGTTCGCTCACCCTCCCCTCTCCCTCTCCAGGATGGGGGAGAGAAATGGGAAAGTGAAGTCTGTGAGTTGAGATAAAGACAGTTTATTAAGACAGGGAAAAGAATAACAATAATAATAATAATAATAATAGTATTAATAGTAATAATGTGTACGAAATAAGTGATGCACAATGCAATTGCTCACCACCCGTTGACCGATGCCCAGCCTATCCCCGAGCAGCCAGCCCCCCCCCCACCCCGGCTAGCCACCCCTATATATTGTTCAGCATGACGTCAGATGGTATGGAATACCCCTTTGGCCAGTTTGGGTCAGCTGTCCTGGGTCTGTCCCCTCCCAGCTCCTGCTGCATCCCTAGCCTGCTCGCTGGCAGGACAGAGCGAGAAGCTGAAAAGTCCTTGGCTTGGTGTAAGCACTGCTCTGCAACAATTAAAACATCAGCATGTTATCAGCGCTCTTCTCATCCTAATCCAAAACATAGCACCCTGCCAGCTACTAGGAGGAAAATTAACTCTGTCCTAACTGAAACCAGGACAAAAGGAAACCGTGGACCCTTTAGAAATGCCTTTTGTTTGCATTAAAAACACTGGTGATAAAAACAATTTTTAATATATTTAGTTACTATATTTATCTAATGATCTTTAGTTGACACCAATGACTGGGACACATTGGAAGAACATTGAAAATTCATTATGATATAAGCAGTGCTACTGTGAACAAAGAAGGATTGCCTTCACCTCAGAGGCTTTAAAATGTCATGTCACTTGTTTGGTCAGCGTTTAAGGGCTCATCTACAGGCAGGTGTTGGGATATGGGCACTTAACTTACTGTGAATCTAGAGAAGGACAAGTTTCCTGTGGTGCTACCATCTTTGCTGGACTTGTGCTTCCCTGCTGTGAGGTAAACTAGCTCACCTGCATCGGGATAAGTGGTGGGCTTCAGGATAGGGTGAGAGGATGAGAACAGTTTCCATGGAGTGCTTTCCAGGTGCATTTTACACCCGAGTGACTTGTCTGGGATTCAGACTCTACGACCCCAGTCCAAGGCAGGATGAGAATTTTCAGTTCCATAGTTATATCAGTATAATTAAAGGTATGTACCATCATACTGCAGTCTTCTCTTCTTCTCCATTAACTTATTTTCCTATTTTTTCCTAATTCCTGTTGAATCTTTTTTTTTTTTAATAAAATATTTGAGCCAATTTCAGTGGTTTCTATTCGAAGAAAAATATTGAAAAACAAAATTGTCTTCAAAGTTCTTCAGCTTTTAGATATCACTCTGCAGCTTTTTCCAAGTCTGAGTCGTTTTTAAGAGATGACTAATCTCTCATGCCTTCCAGAAGTCCAACATTGCACTCGCTCCTTTTGCAGCTAGAGCTAGGATGCAGTCACCCAGGGATGGTTTGGCATGGCTCTGGGTAGGCTGCAGCTTTACAAATAACTGTTCTGAGTCGCTCAGCTGCATTATAAATAGCTTAAGATTCCCAGCTGTACTGTGCTTGTACAAACATCTTAAAATTGAGCTCACTGGCATGCATGCAGCTGGGTGATTGCACAGCTAGGAATGGCTTATACCCGAGGAAAACATGTGAATCACATCAGGACTTTTTATTTGTTGAAATGATCTATTAGGGAACCAGAACCTGCTGGTATTTTTCACCACCGGTAGCATATTTCTCCTTTAGTAGCTGGTGCTCTGACACCTTTGAAACCATCTTGTGTCATTCTGCACTTCGCTTTGTATAAGCCAGGGTGTAAAATGCATACTCCCTGCTGCTACTTAGAGTGACTAAGGAACATGCAAACAACAGCTGTAGGCTGTGTTACACCACAGTAATTGTCATTTTTTTTGTCACTGAAATTTTTAGGGTAGCTGCATATTAGAGTGTGCCCTAAAAATGTTCTTCCTGGACAGTCTGATGGACTTATCAGGGGTGACACCCTAGCTGGGGGATAGAGAATTTCATTTCTATGGCTTCTATCCATGATGAAAGTGTGACTTCTTGTACAATTCTTACACGCTTGGCAGAGCAAAACTACTTTTCGCACGGATACCTTGGAAGTTTTTATCCTTGTATAGCCGGTGTCAATAGCAGTTGCCTATTACTACTCGCCTGGAGATGCCCGCTGAAGTGTTTGTCTGGGCATATCTATCATCTGCATCTTCTACAGATTTAAGTCATTTTGTAATGTAGTGCTTGGTTTGACTATCAAATTACAATGAGTGTTTTTAGTGCATCTGTAATGTAAAATATGGTGTGTTATTTTTGAACTGCATTGTCTACATGAGTTGCTTTTTGTTAATTTTAATGATCAACTCCTTGGGGCAGAAGAGTTGTTCTAAAGTTTCACGGTATTGAGCGCAATGATAGAGATTAACTATGTGGAGCTGTGATGAACTGCATCCTCTCTGGCATGCAGTCAAGAGCATTCAGTTTCTGGTTTAGCAGTTCATGAACCAGCTTTTGTTTTGACTGATGATGTATTCTTTCTTTTCAGACATCTGAGAGACTCAAGCTATCTGCTAGCGAACGACACTTCCCCATCTCCCTCAGATAGCATTCTTTCGCATAATGTTGATCTCCAGGTTTAACACTACTTCATAACTCTTGATATTGATAATATGCTGATCCGCAGAATTGCAAAAATGAGTTGTAGACAATGTAGATATGAAAAACCTTCTATGAGGTAGTCAGTTTTCTGACAGGGACAGAATTTGATTTAGTTCATACTGTATTGGTCTCATTTTCCTTTGGAAACCTAAGGCTACGCAACATCCCTTTTCACTAAAGACATCCAGCCTTTTTGCAAACACTCGCTGTTCTCTTCTGGCTTCATCACCAGGCACGTCTCTTTTTTCTTATGGTATCTATTGGCTAAAGACAGTACAAGTAGGCAATTCTCGTTTAGCTTGATAGTCACTCTGGGAACAAAATTAAGAAATATCTAAATTTCTAAGTTCATAGTTAACTTCTATTTTGAGTTTTCAGGTTTTAAAAGTTTTTATTAACAATCTTAATAACTTGAGTTAATTGACTTTATTTACATATCCATATGTTTAGCAATCAATGCATTTATAAATTTATACATTTATTTCATTAATTTATTGGCTCATTAACAGATGTATTGATCTGTCAGTAAATTTAATTGATTTTATATCTCTACTAGATTGAAGTAAACAGGAAAGAATAATGATTCATGCTTGTAATATAATTATCCTCATAACTAATATGATAATGTTAGACGTGCCATAGGTCTTGTACGTATGACAAGCGTTTGTGCTGTAAATAATCAACATTTTACTGTTCTTGGCACAGGTACTAGGAAAATACATTCAGTATTCTGAATTTTTCTCACTTTCCATGGTGTTTTCTGTATAAACATTCTGCCAAATGTAAAGAAAATTCCACTCACCACTTGCTTGATTCTCCCCCTGTGTTAGGATCTGTTCCACACCTGTAAATTTTTTGTTCGTGCTCATGGTACCCTCATAGCTTCAGGGCAATTTATTAACTGTGATTGTTCAGGGACCTTTCATACAAGCAGCTCTTTCTTGGTATGGGACTTCAGCCTTACATAGCTGTGTAAGGAAATAAAAAAGACTTTCTGTCATGAGCCTGTTCTGACCTGCAGAACTGCTGACCAAAGACTTAGATCGACAAGAGTGGTAGCCACTAGCCAATTTCTAAGAGCAGTGGAATTATGTTTGTGTAACTGAGTTTTAAACACAGATGAAGAGTGTGTTTTCTTCTGCTTTTGCAAGATTTCTGTAAGAATCAGTTGCTCATTCCTTTTTTAGTTTCTTTACATATGAAATTTTGGCAATGCTTTCCTTGTTTACTAGACATCTCTGAAACCAGATGAATTTTTCAGAAAAAAAACTTAGTAATCCTGAAATGTTTCAAAAATACTATCAATATCAATACTATTCAATACTAATGAAACAATCGTGTTGGCTCAAGTATTGAGGGGAAACAAATATTTGTATCTATAACTTGTTAGGTCCAGTACACCTTCACAGTAATGCATGGAAATAGTTTAAAATAGTTTAAAATTACTCTAATATTGATATTTATTTTTCTGACTTTCTTTTCTGAGTTTAAAAACTTGTCTCCATTCTGACTAGTCTGATTTATCTTGTGTGTTGGTCATTAAATTAAATGTGTAATGGATTCTTTTCCATTGGAGAATGCTCAGGTGGCCTGGAAAACTCTTTAGCTCAACACTTTTCAGGGGAAAGAACAGGAAGGTTATACCAAGAGTGGAACTGTAGGTTAAAACTTCAGGGAAAAATTGCTGAATCTGGGAATGTTGGGTATGTCTGGTCTAACTGATGTACTTTTCTGTAAAGAACGATGGAAGTTAAAATTTTAGCCCAAGGTTCTTAATCTTTGAATTGTTTTAGTGCCATATAATCAAACAGGATGGGTTTGAGATAAATACCACGTTCAGACTTGGTCTGAACCGAGTTCTTTTTTTTCACTCTAAGATTCGTAGCCAGATACATTAATAAAAAAGTCATTTTGATGGAATACATCTAATACAATTTCCAAATAGATTGCTGAATAATTTGTCATATAACTTACGTTAAGTGAACAGACTAAATTAACTTTTAAGGCTAATTTTGTGTTTTGGGGGTAGAGGACAGAACTCATGTCACTTCATTTCTTCTCTGTTGTGAATCAGAGAGCGTATGCTTATGCTACTGTTGTTCTTTTTGAAAGAAAACCAATAATGCAGAAATTCAAGAGATAAGTGTTTTATCAGTGTTCAGCAATAAAGATGTTTAGCTTGAATTCCTATTCCAGAAGATACTTCAGTCTTGTTACATTCTTCGATGGGAATTTTTAGAGCCTCCAAAGTAACAGGGTAGGTGAAGCACCTTAAAAACTCACCTTTTCCATTTCTGTAGCATTGCTTGTGCAATTACAGTGACAAGATGTTTGAGTGAGAAAATAACAAAACCAAACCCAAAAACAAAGGAGTTTAAAAAAATTTGGAAAGAGTCCCTTTGATTGAAGAGGAAGGGGGAAAAAATGTCACCTATTGTAAAAGCTTCATTTGTAAATTCATAACTGCAAGGGTCAAGTTCAGTATAGCAGAATAGAGACATTTAAGTAGCAGGATAAACATATTGGCTATAATGTTGTACAGGAAAAAGAGGTAATTGCAGTGCCTTTAATATTTGAAAATTGATCTCTGTGCCTAGGGTGTGGAAAAACAGATAAAATGCCAACCTATCCTGGGTGGTGGTGTTTGAATTTTAATTCTATTAGTGGCAGGATTATGTCCCTTGTATCCTCGCCCTTTGTTAGAAGGGTGGGTGAATGGTTCACACAAACTGCAGCCCCTGTGAGCTGAAATTCTTCTTAGTTTCTGTATGCAAACACTGAGTGCTAGCAGAGTGTGTCATGCTCCTGCTGACTTGCCAAGTCATTTCATCAGCTTTTGGGGTGGATGCAAGCCTGGCCCATCCTTCATCCCACTCCTCCTTGCTTCTGCTCTAAAAGCTACTGCTCGCTGGCACGGTTATGTTTCCCAGTATGTTCTTGCCAGTGCTACTAGGTACAAGAATTCTTAGTGTTTTGTTTTGTTTTGTTTTTCCTTAAGGCTTCCAGGTATATGCTTTTTTATTTATTTATTTTTTAAAGTTCCTGATGATTGGGAATGTATTTTAGAGGGTTGTATATCAGTAATGCTGGAGACAAATCGCCTGCGTTTAGTATCAGGCAGGCCACCATGAGCTTCCTTACTCTGCTTCAATGCTGGTGGAAGCTGGGAAGCAGGCTTAAAACAGAAAGACACAGAAGAGCTTGGCACTTTGAAACCTGGAAGTGCAGTGAGGGGCTAATGTTCTGACCAGCTGAGTGATTCACAGAATGATTCACAGAATAAATCCAGCAAGGAGCTACTGGGCCTATCGGGACACCTGTCATGCAAGTTCAGTGTAACAGAATGCCTCACTCTATTTAATGAAGGACAACTGAACTGAAACCTTCAAGAAGGTCGTGTAAAAGCATCGCTTTCTGCAGCACCATTCCTGCCTCCCTGTGGCTGTGCCTTGGGGCAGTAGCACAGGCAGCAGGGGAGGTCCTGTCCAGGGAGCAGCTGGGTGTGCTGCCACTGCCTGGTCTGGTGTTTCATGCCTTCAGTAAGGGTATTCCGTAGTCTGTGTCCTATGAAGTCTGTCGTACCCAAAATCAGGCTAGGGAGGGGACAGATTTGGTCATTGGGTTGGAAGGGACCTTAAAGAAGATGCAGCAATAGCTGTATCTCAAGGCAATGCAGCCATTAATGCATGAGTTAGCTGACGGTGAATATTATTAAAACTTTTATATACATTATGCCATACATATTTATATTATTTGGGAAAAAAGGAACATGATGTTTATTATTGAACCTTTCTTTATCAGATGTGTTCTGCCTTTAAAGTTATCTTTGAAGAGCTCTTTGGAAAAGTACCCTGTGCAGTGCAGCATGCATATGTAATTTAACATATCAAAAAGCAAATTAGTAAAAATAGAATAAAGCACACTCTTCTGAATCAAAGCATCTTCCAGTAAATTTTAGCAGCAGGTGGAAAAAAAAGATCGATAACATGTACGTAAGTGGAAAAAACAATTACAACACATTTTGTATGTAGATTAGTTGGGCTATGTCAGATGCTGCTGCTTTTATGTTGACAGTATTTTTAATCCTCTTCAGTCTTACTAAAAGTACAAAGTGTTGCTCTTTCTAAACCAGCGTGGCAGAACTGAGACCACTCACGGTGTACAGCTGAAGCAAACACATTTTTTAAAAAAATTGGTAACTTCTCATCAGGATTTTCCTTTTTGGGGGGCAGAAGGAAGAAGTTGTTTGTCTCGTATTAACTCAAACAGCAAGAGTTAAATGAAACACTGAGATCAGAAAGCTCTGAATGGAAGTAACCTCAGTGCCCTTCTGCCCTTATGAGAAGGAACCTGGAGATCATAGTGTAGCAGAAACACTCTGGGTTGCTGGAATGAAAATGAAACACCAGAGACAAGTTGAAATCCGTAATGCAAGGGGGAAATGCCCAACACCTGTAGAACTGCTTTTTCTTCAATTCTTTGAAAAACAAATGAAATCTGTTGATGAAAGAAGCCGATAACCAGGGCTCATAGAAGCCAAGGGATCCCTAAATTTCTCATGGAGTTCTGAGTGATGCTAAAACCTGTACTGGGAAAAAATTAACCCTGTATTTTTGAGATTCACTCCTCCATATTTGCAAAACAATTATTAAGACATCAACTATGTCAAATACACAGCATGGAAGATTCTCAAGTAATATGACTTTATGAGCGTGGATTTTAAAAAGAGAAATAAATCTCCAATAAATTCAAGGCCTGTGATAATCTTAAAATTAAATTAGTGCAGAATTTAATGCTGTTGCTTTAAACTACACTAGAAAAAGCTTATATACTAGAAGAAATTTAATTCTGACTTTGGTCTACAAAATTACTGTCTTTTGACCATGGTACTTGGAGCCTTTTTACCCCAAGTACCGGTGGTTTTCCCATATTTTCCTGCATGCATTTTTAGGAGTCATGTTTTCTTACAGGACTGAGAAATGCTGAGCTCAATTAGCTCTATGGGGGAAGCACGGCATGATACCTGGGCAAAGAATCATAGAATTTTCTTTTGGGGCTCAGTCTCTAATTGTTCCTTGTTACCTGCTAAGTTGGTCTTACAAGCGAGGGAAGTCGCAAACCCGCTGTTTTTCAGGTTTTGGGGCAAGCTCTGCCTGTCCTGATCCGAGTGCTGGCATAAACCCTGGCCAGCTTGGTGCTCTTCTCATCTGGCCTTCGCCCTTTGAGCCGCCGGTGGGCCTGCTGCCAGCTGGGGAAGTGCCGCAGTGCAGTAATGCCTCTCCCGTGTCCCCAGAGGTCTTGATGCTGTGCTCCAGGTGAGCGTTAAGTAGGTGCCAGGTAGACCAGCTGGAGATTTCTCTGTGCCAGGTGAATCCGAAGGTGGAAAGATGGAGCTGCTTTTTGGCCCCCTCCTGCTGTCGTCAAAGGAGCAAAAACCAGGCCAGAATGAAGTCCAGAGCCTGGCCTGCTATTTAATTAATTTACCCGTCTGTCACAGGAGTATTTCTCCAAGGTGTTGTGAAGCCTTCACGTCTGGAATGCTTTCATGTGGAGGGGCTTTGTGCTTGGAATTACCTTAAGGTCCTCCGATGGAAATTGCTGTATCGGCAAAACCGCTCAGTGCGACTGGTTGTTAGTTGAGGCCATGGAGCACGTGGCGTTGGATTGCTTTGGGGTACCTTGGCTTTTTCCCTGAACTCCACTGCCTTTACAAATGCTATTCCCTGAAACAGGAAGGAGATTTTCAGTTTTTAAAGCAGACAATTGCTATTCATAGAAACAACTTTTCAGCCAATAAATACTATAGAAGCCTGGATTGAAAGGTCACTACTGCGATAGCTGATGAGGGTCTGGTTTTTTAATGGAAAGTAAGTATTATGTGGCTCTGCTGCATAATGTGTTTTGCTGGGAGGTGAAGCTGTGCAGCAGCGAGCTTTCTCTGGAGGCCTATTCTCCCGGCTTTTTGTCGAGGACAGGCTTCAGCATTAAATGGCTTTAAGCTTGTCAAAGAAAGGTTATTAAAAATGTTCCTGCCTTTCAGTCTCCATGCTCAATAGGCACAAAAATGCAATACTACAGGGATTTTTTTTCTATTTAGTCATGTCATTTGGCATTTTGCCTATAGCTAAAAATGAGATACCATCTGTTTTAGGCTCACTAACGATTCTGCACTGTGACTCCAGCCGGTTCACTAGTTTATTGTTACCACTTAAGAACTACCCTTGCCTTCCACTAATTGCACTCCAGCTTCTATATTTCAGTAGGATTTTAAATTGCAGTGATTCCTTGAGATGGCCCCGTGAAATCATATAGTTGCCAGACTTCTGTGCTGGGGCTCCAGCTACTGCTGTGCCCACACTGATTTCCGTGGCTCTTTTAGCTCAGTCTGTCGTTACGACGTAGCAGGACCACAGCTGCCTTGGGGCCTCTCAGCGCCTCACTTGGTTGTTCCCTGCTGTGGGCAGCAGGTCAGAGAGTCAGGGGCAACTGCAGAGTCCTGCTGCTTTCTGTTCTCTGTGGCCATTGTTGAGTGACCCAAATGTTTCTCATGCTGCGGGAGTTTCTCGTGCTGGGCTGCAGCCGGGGAGGTTTGGTGCTGCTTCGCACCACACGCTGACAGGCCGAGAGGTGCCTGCCTGGGACACGGCGCTGCCACAGCCTTCGGGGAGGCCCTGGGCTCGTTCCGAGCTCCCAGCCCACCTTAGCACAGCTCCTAGGGACTGGGAGAGATCACAACATTTTTTGACAGATTTATGGCTTCCTGGTCGTTCAGAACCATGGGCGTACAGCATAAGCCAGTCCTCGTGTTGGCTAGCGAGCCTTGCCTTTCTGGAAGTCCCTTCCTCTGTGATCCACACACAAAGCTCACCTTCTCCTTCCTGCAGGGCTGCGCACCACTGTGGAGGAAGCTGTTTTCCACGGCCCTCCATCTTACTGCAGCAGCAGAGCTCTGAATCTGAGGAATTTCAGACTGATATTAGCATTTAGGCCTGCTGTATGTGACTGACAGATTTAGGAGCAGCATTTCTGCTGGAAATACTGAGCAGGGGGGTTGTTTGCTATCAGAGCTGGCATGTGTTTGTGTGCACGTGTACGTATGAGCTCAGTAGAGTCTTTCAAAGACTGTCCAGGGCTTTCAGGAAAGTCACTGGTGTAATCAACCATGTCCCTTGAAAAGCCATTGTTTCCCTCAAAATGCCACTCATAATGGAAACGGGGATGCTTGTCCCATTACTGCACCTGATTTTGTGAGGTTCTTGCCCCAGCTGCTTCAGATTGCATGAGGTTACAACCTTACTAGTCAGCTTTTCAACATGAAGGCATTCTTTAAGCCCCAAATGGTTTTAATATCTTAAGCTATGTTGTAGTTACTGAGCAGTGCAGAAAGGTAATTTCAAGACAGTCCTCTGCGATTGTTTCGCCAAAATCTGCTTGCTTATTAAAGAAACATTAGATTTTGCAAGGAGCACCCCTCTCTGCAGATAGCTTTTAGAGCTTTGTAACTGCAGAGATGTTTCAGTTTGAAAATTGGCTTTAGCATGCAGATGTGTTAGCTTGAGAACATTTTATCGTCTTGACAACGTAATATCACTGGTAACCACTTCGTGATGTTGTGATTAAAATATGAATAGACCACTTTGGGCACAATAGGAACTGTTGTAAATTCTTTAAATTGAGAGCTTGTACATTACACCTTTCAAATCTTTTAGATGGACTGTTTTTCAGTTTTGCTTTTGGTAATGAAGTACATGTGTGCTAATTGGTACAATTTAAAAGGGTAATTAGTGTTTGTAGGGAGAACTTTCACCACTGTTTGCAAATACCTGTAAAACTTCAGAATTGCAAGAAAACAAAGACTGCATTTACTTCTGACAACTTGCAAGTCTCTGCAGAGCACAAAACTAAGATGCATTTATCCTCCTTGGTTTTGACAAGTATTATATTACCTTGTGAAGTGGGAATACCATATGGACTTTATTGCAGCTTCACCTTCTTACAGTCAGCTATTAGTTCTATTTAGCCTACAATTAAGGCCTTGCTGTTAGATACTTAATTTTTAGAATAACGGCTATAATTCTGCATAGGTTTCAAAGAGGACTTCAGATGACATCTTGAACTCAGTTTAGTTTCTTTCTTTTCTGAATAAGTCCAAGCCACACTGCTCATGGAAGCTGTCACACATAAGCAAGCCGTGTCATATTTCTAAATTTCACAGCTTTTTTTAACATGTTAAGGACAGTAGCATAATTCATAGCTTAAGACAGAAATGGTTTTACTTAACCAAATGCAAGCAATGCAAACTACAAATATATATTAATTCAGCTGTCAAAATTAATTAATTTTGTTATGCTTATCTTCTGGTTTTGTTTTCTGTGATTATTGTAGAAAACCAGCTTAATGACATACCTATTAACTAACACGAAAAACATTAAGAGAATATTGCAGGATATGGGATATGATTTTTGAATTGGAAATGGCAGGGGAACTTGTTTTAGGAACACGATCCTCATGTCATGGCAAATGTCACTTCTGCAATCTGCAAATGTAATTTCGGTAGGTAGGTATTTATTGAATGCATAGAACAGTTCTCAACAGGAATCCCTAATGATGAATTCATTGTCTAAAATACATTTTAGAAAATTCAGCTAATAGTTTTCCATAAGGCACATTTGTTAAAACTCACAGAGGGAAAGAAGTTAGCAAGCAATCCATGTTTCTGTTGATGAAAAGTTGTAATAACTTTTGCATCAAGTAGTCAGAATATCAGGGTGATAATGATAGATGTACTGCATTGTTGAACAGGATTCAAGAGGAAGAGACAAAGATCTGAGAAATAGGACTACGGAAAAACCGAGGAGGAAAGTTTAATCAAGTATAAACAGAAATAAACACATGATTACCATCATATGAAATGCAATGTTAAGTGCAACATAAATTTGTTTGTGGAATTGATAATAAGCATAAATCAGAGAAAGCAACGATAAAAATCCCAATGTGGAAGTTGGATGCTGAGGTGGAGGAGGGAGGGGGTGAGGGGAAGGAAGGGGGAGTAGACCAAAAGGGCAGAGAAGATAAATGTGTTCAGAGTATTCCCTATTGGTTTCATATCTGCGAGTCATAAATACTGATTGGAACAAAATCCTGTTTTGAGGGACTTGTATGTTTCAGGGACCAGGCTTGCCCAGGTTGCTGCCTGCTGTTTATCCTGTGAGGCCAGTCAGCAGAGGGAAACACCGGCCTGGGAGGGTGGAGGTGCCAGAACCTGTGGTTAAGAAGCAAGAAAAGCAACAAAATGAACATCCGCTGTCACAGCTGTCTCAGCTGAAGTTGTGAAATCCCAGCACAGCTGTGGGGAAGACTTTGCAGGGTCTCACGAGACTGATGTTGTTATCTCTCCCGTGCTTCTGTGGTTCTCGGAGCCTCTCATAAACATGAGAGGGCTGCCAGTGTAAAAGTCTGGGTCCAAAGCCAGATTTTCTAGTAACATAAGGCTGTTTGGATCTAAAGCTCTGGACTGGCCAGTTATAGATGGTCTCAACTCGTGAAGCTTGGACCTGGATGAATTTCCTGCAAAGGCCAATGATATGGTCCAATGTACTTACTTGATCTAGGTCAAGCATGGTGGCATTTGGCAGAGCTCGAGAGAAAACCTTTCAGAGTTTGTTTCTCACTACTCACAAACCATGCTGCCTCATTTTGGAATTACACAGCCCATTTTATCCAATCCTTACCAGTCTGGGGTGACGTTTTTATAATTTTGTGTGTGTGTGTGTGCTGTTGGGAAAAAAGAGTTGGTTTTCTTTATTCTGCTTCAATATTCCCAGACAAGTGTAGCCATCTGGCACGTGTTCTTTATGGATGTGATTGCTCATTAAAAGTTTGTCTATATTTTTCCTAAATTGTATTTCATGTTCTATAGATTCAATCAATTTGCATCCGAGGCATTGAGTCTGTCGCCAAGGCCTGACCTGCACAAAGTTTATTTTAATGAAAATATTTGTGCTTTCAGGGGGAGGAAAAAAACCAACAAACCTTTGTTTATTCATTGCTGTAGTAAATATACTGATACTTGGCATCCATTTCCTTTTTAAAATCATTTAACTATAAAAATTGGAATGCAGTTTTCTTCAGATTTTCCTTCCCATACCTCAAAGGCTGAAGTCAGCCAAGCAAAGGGAACCCTTTCTTTAGTATTTTCTTGCATCTTCTGGCATGCCTGGATGGTGAGACGTTTTCTGTATAGGAGAAACTCAAGGCAATCATTGAGATTTTGGGGTAGGGCACACATCCAAAGGTTGTCCGTGCAGTTTCCAATTTCTTGTTGGCATTGTTCTATCACCACGCAATGACAAATTTCCTTTGCGTTGCTGGAGTACAAGTCTGCTCTGGCATGGCTTGCAGACAGCATCCTGTGGGCATTCCCTGGCCTCAAATGATGATAAAAACCCCTTATGAGAACAGACCTCAGGCTGACTGCCGTAGCTCCTTTCTTCATCCTAACCCCTGAAACAGGGCTGAGCGTGGTTTGCTGTAGTTTGAAGTGACTGCCCTGAGTGCACACACTGCTCAACTGAGCAAGGAGAATTCTTCATTTTCTCAGGTCCACCTGTAAAGCCCATTATTTCTCTGGGGTTACAAGCTTTCCTGGTACATTTGTGAACCACTTTCTCATCAGTGTGCCAGGCTGAAGATGTGTCCTCTGTGAGCAGCATATAATCCTGTGTCCTTTGGCTGGCAAGTTATTGGCATGAGAATGCTCTCAGAGACTGCAATGCGGCTTGGGAAACCCAGTCTCTAAAAGCCACAGATTTCAGGCGTATTAGTTACTCATTCTCTGTGTGTGGAGCACTTGCTGCTCCTCTCAGACTGCTGCTAGTACAACGCCAGCAACTGACTTTGTCCCAGCAGTCTGGAGAGCTACCAACCTGTGGGCAGCATCCAGATGGCACCAAAAACTGTGCCTGAATCAGTACGGAAACCAGGCGCCACAAACAGCTTTCTGCTCCCGGGTTAAAAGCTAAGTGGAAGCTGGAAGAAACACATTGGTATAGAACTAAGTGTGACTCCTAAATGAAGACTTGTTCCTCTATTTACACAACAAGAAACACAACAGGTTTCATGATGAGGTGTTGTGCCAGTAAAAAATATCAATTTATATTCAGAAGGCTTAGGGATACTCATTACAGATTATTTTTTTATGTTCAAGAGTCATCTAAAATAAACTGCCTTGGAACTTTTATCCCTGTATAGGTTCTGAGAACTTGGGAGAGGCAAGTAATTGCAGACAACTGCAGTTAAGTAGACTAATGCATGCGTGAGCTTTCATCTGACTGACAAATAAGAAGCAATACTCACTGATGAAGATTTTTCCCTTTTCAGGCTTTATGTTGACATGTTAGGTGATGATGCTCTGAAAGAGCTCACAGCATGAATCTTGTGTCTTGGCTTCACTAAGGAAAGAAATGAAGTTCCTTTGGCCTGGAACTAAATACAGCACACCTTCCTGGGGATTCAAGTCACAGTGGATTATTTTTTGGTTCATTTGATTTTATTTGTCATAAGAGACACCCTGACCATTAGAAAATGAAAAGCGAAGTATTTTGACCCCAGGCCCCAAGAATTAAGAAGTCTGATATTCTTCTCATGAGAATGGGTGAGGAACACTACTGGGTTGGTATTTCTGGGGTTTGAGGAACTTCCTTCTCTTTGTGTTCACGTGGGATTTCTGCTCCTTGAAGCTTTCTGTTTAGTTTTACTTTTTCTTTAAACAAGTCTTAGTAAGTGGCTTTGAAAATTAAACACTGTCATTAGGAGAACTTATATTGGCCCCAATTATGGAATGCCCTAATAAGGCCTTTATTGGAGCAAAATCCTCAGACTTCAGTGGGATCTGCAGTGCCATAATTCTTGCATGGTCTGAAAGAGGAGACTTCTGTTGGTTGAGAAACTGAAAAATCTACTTCTGCTGGGGCTAGTGAAGTGGCTGCTGGAAAATCACGCAGAATGGCATATTGAAAATGGAGCTGTGAATGTTTGAGCACTAGCAATGACGCTTAGCTTCTCAGCATCTGACGAATAATCTCAATATTGTTTTTACATTAGAAAATCTATTTATTATTGTGTGTAAGCATTTCAGAAAAGAACTGGTAGAAATAACTAGTGCATACAATTAGGGGTTTGGGGACTTTGGTTCTTTCCTTCAGTTTAAATAGTATCTTTTTCTTGAGGAATCCCGTTGATATCAGTGGGTTTATTCATGATGCAGAATAGCATCCACAATGTTTAGGGATACCACAAATTAACGTCTGCTGGGTAAATGCACGTTGGCATTTGAAATTTGAGAGGACCTTAATATACATAAATTTGAGCACTCCTTGGGTAGACTCTTACGTGTGGTTTGGCTGGAGGTGACGCTGCAGATGCTGCGGCATGGCCTTCTGTTCTGGAATACAGAGCTCAGGTCCCAGGCAGGAGCAACCCATGTTATCTTTATTGTCTGTGTAGATTCACTAGTTTCAGGGTAGTCTACACACATCAGAAGCTCTGATCACAATTCTGTAATATCAAGTAGATGTTATCTTGGGAAGTAGTGGTCTAGAAGTGGCAATACTTGTTTTTGCTGCTATAAAACTTACTGCTATCAGTGTGGTGTCTGCTTATGCAAGTACTGTTTTGTTCTGCAGTCCTTCGTGCATTGAATCTTTGAGTTTTTATCCTTTGTTCCAGCCTATTTCTTTTCATCTTTAGCTAGATGCATTTTTTCATTTCTTAGAAGTTTCAGACTTTGTTCTTAAGCTTCAGGGAAAAACCTGTAGCCTCTGAAAATGAACACTACCTGGCAGTTCAGAGACTAGCAAGCAAGTGAAAAGAAGAGCAAACCTATGTATCTGAGGAAAAAAAAGACCAGTTCTCAATGACTCTTGAAGGCTCAGGATGGGCAACGCTATTTATTTTGTCCTAATCTAAGTGTGTTCTGGGTAAAGATGTTAATGCCTAGTCGTATCATATCCTTAGTCACCGGCATCTGCCTTGTGTTGCACAGTGATTTCTAAACAAGAGCCCATCTCAGAGCTGTTTGCGTGGAGAACCTGAGCTGGAGTGATTGCGGTTAATACAGCTTCCACAAAGGCAAGCACCTTTCCATTAAGTTTTCAATCTAAGATACGTGCTTTCACTAAGGTGCGATCTTTATTGGATAAGAGCTGGAGAGGAACTCAAGAGACCTAAGACCTAATTCACCTTTGCCATTACCCAGTGAAATGAATTTGGGCAAGACACTTCATCATCTTGCATCTCGGTTTCTGCATGCAGGAACTCCTGGAGTAGTGCTATGTGAGGCGTTCTTAGCTAAGAAATCTTGCTTAATTTTCCTTGTAAGTGTGGAATCTCCCTTCTCTTAAGGACAGTTGAGATTTCTTCCTCATGGCTCCATATGTTGTCATTGAAAATAAATGCCTTTAAAAAGAATTAAAAACTATTTTGTTAACAACAGTGGCAGTCTTGCACATACATCAGTGCAGCTTTGGCACTGCCCATTCATTTGTGAAGCTTCAGAATATCGTACTGGCATTTGTTTTGCTGCTTTTGGGGCAGGTGCAAAATGGATGTACGCGAAGTCCCTTGTTTGGCTTCCTCTCTCTTTCCCACATTTTTGGCTTGCTTAAATTCTGAATGGGAACTAATGGGTCAGCTTGCATATGTGGTTTCTTTTCCTGTTTGGATGAGACAATGCTTCCACTCTGTGTGCACTGACTGGTAACTGCACGTGTGCATGTGATCACGCTCTTGTCCACACGTGCCTGTGACATTCACCATGTGTTAGTAACACACCGGGTCATAAAAGTGAAACTGAAAGACAGCAAACTCCAAGTTGTGGAGAGAGATCTAGAATCCGGGTCAGTTGGGTTTGGATGCAGGTGATTCCTTGCTTGCGCTGGGATGAGCCTCGAGTCTGATGTCTTTGGGCTCTGCAGGAGATGGGGTAGCAGGGTTTTGTCTCTTAGTGCTACTGAAGGGCGCTTCACCTCCTACGTGTGGGGACATGTTAGTACAATGCAGGAACCTTTCCTTATCTGTGCATCCAGACTTAAATAAATAAATAAATCTCTTTTCCAGGATTTTTTCAAGCAGATAGCAGAATTATTGTACATCGCAGTGTTCGGCCGCTAGAGTGCACCAGAAGGTTTGGTTGGAGCCAACTGGTTGCAGTAGCTTCCCTCGCCTCAGTAATTTCATGCAGTACGAATTCTGATAAAATGTCCGCGTGGTTTTAACCCAGTTTTAATATCAGTGTCTAAAAAGGAAAGCTCTGCTTCTAGGTATATCAATCACTTTGCCAACAGATGATTTGAGCCCTTGTGGTTGTCACACTAAAATTTGTTTAACAAATGTCGAGTGGAAATCCAAGTATGATCAGAGACAATCCTGACGGTTCTTCTCAGAATTGTAATTAATGTGATTGTACCAGTATTTGAGTTCAGAGATGAAAATCTGATCATGACTATCGCTACCAATAGCAAGAAACATTCATTAAAAGGATGCAAAGATCAGAGAGGATTTCAGGTTGGGACTTCTTTGCTTGCTTTTTTCCTTGTTTCACAGTGGTAAAACTGCAAGCTAAATTTGTGTGGAAGTGCTGACTTAACTGTGCTAGGAAGTGAAAAACACAGGGCAGCATGAAATTGTGTCCCCATTTAGAGCAATAGCACAACTTGCATTGATTTTAGCTAAGCCAAGTTTTTATTCTTGGTGTAGGGGAGATGAAACATCCGAAGCATGAACCTAATGCTGCAGATGGGGTGCTTAGGCCTCAAAAGGAGCTCGTCTGAAGGGTTCTCCAGGTCCTCACCACATGGATGCTGGTGCTCTCAGATTATACCAGTATAATCAGTGATGATCTAAGAAATAACTGATATACAATCCTGATGGACTTTAGATCTACCTACACTTCTCTATATAGATACGTCTGGCTTAGGATCAATGAAAAGAGGAAAAAAAATCAAAAATAATCATCAGCTTGCTGCATGGACCATGAGGGTCTGCGAGACCTGATATTAATTTTAATAGGTTTTATTCAACACTAAGTCCCCAGCCACGAAAATAAAGAACAAAAAACATCTGAGCATGTGAAATGTAGTTCAATGAGGGATTTGCTAAAGCAGATTTAAATATTTTTTTAATGTAAACAACTCCTTAGGTCTTGTTCAATAACAGGGAGGCTTGTGCTTAAATTGAAGCAATCGATTAAACACTGTGATGACTAGACATGACCTGATAAATGTGGGCCAACTGCCTGATCCAGAGCTGTCCAGAAAGACCTCAAATTCTCACATGCTGTTTAATTTTTTTAATTAAAAATAAAAGTATCTCTTTTTTTTTGGTGATATCAAAGCAACAAAATTGAAGTCACCCACAGTTTTCCAAAGTGACTAAATGAAATTTTTAATAAGATTCCACTGTAGGAGTACAGCTAAAAGTAAAAGAGGAATTCCTGAGTGATTGGAAGATATATTATTTTCAAAATCTCAGTCTCTTCAGAGTATTCTGTAGAAATACTTTTTGGTTCATGTTTTTATACCATTGATTTACTGAATGTGTTTACATTAGAATAGAGAAGATTTGGATGATCTTCTTGATTTAAATTTGTTTTAAAACACATTGTGCAGCTGTTTCCCAGCAAATCATGTTTATCTCTTGACTGCCTAACTCACGGTTTGCATCTGTGGCAAGAAATATCGAATGAAAGGAGAAAAAAAAAGTGAAGGAAACTCCATTGTGGTAATTTGATTACTCTGGAAATAAAGCGGTGGATTACTAGAATCTAATTTGGAAGTGATGAAGTGCATGTGATTGCCAAGTAATTATTTCTGCACAGTCCTTGTCCATAGGGAGAACAGAATTATTGGACACTTCACAATGTTAATGATGCTGTAGTTTGACTTTTGCACTAACATGCAGAAACGCTGGTCTTTCGAGTACATTTTGTGACAACAATTTGTATCTATCCCAAAGTCTGTACTGATATGTGTGCCAAAATCAGTCTGAGTTAGCAGGTTTTGTTGCTGTTTTATTTTTCTGGAGTAAAACTAAAATATGACTTCATGATCAGAATTTAACTTCATATTGTAACTCACTTGCAGAAGAGGAAGAGGGATGTGGGGAGTTGTAGGAAGGAAAGTGATGCAGGTGTGCAGTATAGATATTTTTCAGTTAAATATAATTTTTCTTGTAATATAGTCTGAAATTTTTCATAGATAATGGCAAATATATACATGGCAGTCATGATCTATGATTATTAAATATGATGCTACTGCAATGCTGGGAATATTTTAATTATGTTTGACTTAGATTTCCAATGCAGTCTTTACTGGTCGAAAATGCATTAAATAACAAAGACACCTTGAAATGAGTGAAAATGAAAGTAGCTGAATTACTTTTGGATCAGGAGTTTTTTCTGAGTTGCTGTCCTTATTGGCTGTTTCCTCCAAATAGGAGGCAAGATCTCTTTTCTGTTATTTTCATGTATCAAGAAATTCATGCAGAAGTGTTTTGAGTGGTGAATCGTTTTCTTGCATTTTGTCTTCCTGTGCTTTGCCTTCGTGTTGTGCCTCCAGTCTGTGGCTGGGAGCAAAGCACTCCAGGCAGTTCCTGACCTGAATCAAAATCTGGGCTGTATTCCTGCTACCAAATTTTAAGAAGCTGTATGCAGCATCTTCGGTAGGAACCTAGCTTTCAGTGGCCCTGCATGTTACCAGTGAGGAAATGAGCTTCTGACTTGATTTGGTTCCAAGATGCGTACATGTACTCCCCCTAATATAGGAGGAGAGGGGGTCAAAGCTCCCAAAATTAGGTGGTATGAAGAGCTACCTAAATGCCATCTCATCTCACTTCTCCCGTGGCTGGGAAAAAAAGCCCAACACCTTGTAATTAAAACATTCGGACTGTGATTTATGAAGGGCTGGGATCAGATCCTTGTCGTGCTTTTCTACCGTCACTGAGAAAGTAAGCTGGGGAGACAGTATGCTTTCTGGATTACCTAGCTATGTTGAGGATTAGGTCAGCAAGTAAGGAATGTGCAAGAAACAGCAATGGTAACCTGCACGTGTTCCTAGGGCTCACAGCCGGGTTGCTAGAATAGTGAGAGGATGAAACATTAGCTCAGAAAATGAGGGTTTCCAATGAAGCTTAATTTCTACAAGCAGAATTTCCTATCAAGTAGGCTTTCAGCCTTCCACTTACCACAGACATTGAGGAAGTTAATATTTATTCATTTGTTTATTAAAAATGTCTAACAAAATGGCCTGTAAAGGCATTATCCAAAATTTCATGCAGCCACATATGCTCGCTATCCGTTTTAATTGAGAAAGGTAATAGGGAATGTGTTTTAATTAAGCAGCCTCATTAAATGCTGTTAGGTTCTGCTTTCTCTCTCTAACTCAGTCCCTATGAGCATAATCCCAAACCCAAGGTTTTTGCTGGCTTCTGTCTCGTTACCAGGAGTGGTACGGCGTGGGTCTGACACTACCCGAGGCACTTTCTTGCTGGGGACGATGCGTCCTCTGTGCTGCCCGCTTGGGGTCGAGCCAGCAACCCTCATCGGGAAGCGTCCCAGGGAACCCGCTGTCCTGCAGGTGCCACCGCAATTAGTGACAGGTAATCATGTTATTACATATGGTGAAGTCATACTCTTAGGAACAATTAAACTGACACAAGGGTGATTTTTTTAGAGTATTCAGAGTTAGCTACTGCTAAGCACAGTATTTTGGGAAAGCTCAGCCTCAGCAAGACAGGCCAGATCCAGCACAGTGTTAAGCCTGTCTCCATCAACGCTCCCAAGGGGTGACTTGGGGGGGGGGGGGGGATGAGAGAAGCAGAAGGAAGTCACTGGACTGTCTCTTGCTGTCTCTGTGGGACCTGGCTGGTGTGTTCTGCACAGCCTTCCCGTCCCCCAGCCCAGGTACTTGTGTCTCTCCGGGGTCTAAACGGAGCACAAAAGGTTTTTCATGTAGCAAAGAGGCTCAGTAATCACTAAATATTTTGGTATCCTTCGTTTGCAAAGTTCTCTCCCTGCCTCAAAATAGGGGCAGAATAAGGACAGCTTTAGTACCATCATTTCCCCTGCTTTGAAAGAGTGCTTTTAGCAGGGATGGGGAGGAATCACCGCTTTCTGTCCCTGTCCCTGGAGAATCTGGCTGTTCTCAGAGCATGTCAGTGGTACGGTGGGGGCACAAAAAAGCTACCATGGGGAACATCTGCAAATACTAATCAAATACATCATCATGAAAAAAGCATCATTTACCAAAAGATCAATAAAAGTACTTTGGGAGTTAATTCTCCAATGTTACCGTATCAAAGCTGGAAGGGATATCCAGTGTTTTTGAGACATGATTTAAATGGATTTCTTCATTGTTTCTGGCATGAGACTTTATGCCGTTTCCATAAAATAACAAATATTTTAAACAGAAAACCTAAATGGAGTGTCCTGACGCTGAAAATTTGTTTTATAGAATTACCTTTACAAGCCTGATATACTTATGAAATGTTTCTAAAGCCGGTTATGAGACCCTAAAGGGTTAAATTAACCAGGCTGTATAAATGTGAGCTGAACACATGGTCGGGCCCTCCAAGAGTTTTAAAAAGCAAATGTCTGCTAAAACTAGTAAAGTCCAGCTTTCTGAGAGTATGTTGTCAGCATGAAAAGAGTCCTCTGACTGACCAGAGTGAAAGAAGGGGGACATCCACAATTATTTCACCTCTCTGGTTTCACACAATGGAATGGGAGGAAAATGAATGTTTAAGTAGAGACAAAAAGGTAAACAAGTGGAAAATCCATTTGGGAAACTGGTGTGAAGAGTGCTGGGGGAGAGAAATATTCAATGTCTGGACTCGTAATAGGAAAGAGAGGAATTCTAAAATGAAGTCCCTCAAACGACTGCAAAAATTCTGCTTCTGAAGAAAATTATTTTGGATTACTCCTCATCATAGCGCCTCAGACCTAATGAGATGAATGTGTCAAAATAATATTTTAAAATGAAAAGTCTTATTTAAGGTGCTTCCTAGTTGTTGAATTGTAAGTTTTAGAACTGATCAAGCATCTCAGTGGTTTTCATGCTATTTGAAAGGTGATAAAAATAGATGCCTGAACTGTGACATCCGTGTGATCTTGGAGTAAAAGATATTTTTATCTCCTTTTTGTTCACTGTAGAGGAATACTTCTAAGGAAAAAAAAGTGCTAGTGTATGGATACTTCTTTTATTTGAAGTCATTTTCAACTTAAAAGTTTTGATTTTCATTTTAACAGTGACCTCCATTATTCTGAAAATGAATCTGACAAAAAGCAAATATTTTTCCTGGTGTTCCTGTGAAACTGTTCTCACCTGACTTACCAATGGAAAATTAGTTTACGGTGAGAGTGATTGAAGACTCTGGAAGTCATAGGTCTTCTGCACAATAGACAAGCCAGTCTATTTTTTCCTATTGGATGTTCATCTACAAGAGGAAATTGCTACCGTTTTGTCTCCAAGTTGGGGATTTGAATGGAGGCCAGAACAAAGAAGCCAAGGACACAAGAGGCTGCTGCGGCTGCAGTATCCTGTCAGAGCCCCTTCCTGTGCTGCCCCTGCTCTTGCTGAGCAGTGATGGAGGGAAGGACAGGGAGCTTGTAAAAGTACCATTTTTATGTCATGGATCAGAAAGAAAGGTTGCGCTGACCTTCACAATCAAATCAGTTTCTGTGTAGGGTGAATCAAAGTGAAGTCACGTAAACAAAAGGATTTTGCTGCTTATAGCTAATGCATAGTAAATTTCTTCCATTTTTTCCAAAGGAAGTTTACTCAGTATTTTTATTGATTTTCACTGTTGCTGGGCAAGTAAAGTAATATCCATTTTTCTATATAAAGACATAAGGCAGCAAAAAGAATTTTTCCTAAAAAAAAAATAAATAAATTTTGTTTATTCATCTTTTACTTATAACAAAATCGAGTATTATCTGACTAAGCTTCACTTTTCCCCATGACAATTAGTGACAATAGCAGTACTGCCAGTTTCTAAATAATATGATTTTTCCTTTTTGGCTCTAGTTTTCTTCATTATGAAGATCATATTATCCTGATAACTTTAGCTTACTCAGACTCTTGCTTTACCTGCAAAATATTGCTCTGAATGTCAGGGGCTTGTGAGGGGCTTCACATGGTCTTTGAAGGAGCTCATACCAACACATGTGTCTTCCCTGCACAACACAGTGGGGTGATGGTGGAGCCGTGTGGGAATGGCCATGAAAGGAGCTCTTTGCTGTCTGGTCTGGCATGGGGCTGTTTGCTGAGCTTTGCAATTCACTTCAGAAAGTCACCACAAAGTGCAGTGCACTCTCTGTAAATTGATTTCCTCCCACTTTTATTTTAGAAAGTTAATTTAATCACTTTCAACGTCATCAGTGTCCCCCATGTGGGACAGAGCGGAGTGGACCGGGGTGGCTGTTAGTAAGCTCAAGTCTAGAAAGGAGCCGATAAATCCTGGCTGGCACCGGGAACTTGCTCTTCCAGCACGCATAGTGGGTGCACAGTCCCTGGTCAAACATAGCGCTGCCTTCTGGGCACAGCCACCCTGCCTGGGCAGCTGAAATGTGGGACTGTCTGCAACCTGCGTACCTGGTACCTGACAACTGTAGCTCGTAGAAAATGTCATCTTTCCCTATTAGCTCTGCCAAAACTGTGAGTCTGGGCATGCAAATGCTAGTTTGTGTTAGAGGTCTCGGTAATCACAGAGGTCATGTGACTTCTGAGAGCTCTCCAGTTCACTCACTATTTTGATGTAAAAATCAGGTGTGCAACCCTCCTTGTAGATCAATGAGGTCCATCAGTCATACTCAAGGAAAATTTACCAAGTCTGGGAAAAGCAGTGTTCTTCCTGTGAAAAGCATAATTTTCAGAGTAGGCTTTTCAGTCTGTCTGGTAATTCTGGACCAAATTTCATTTTCACTTAAATGCAGATCTCCACATGTAAGAATGAGTACTTTAAGGCCTTTCATACATCAAATGTCAAGAAAACGTTTGTTGTTGTTTTTAAGTTGAAGTTCATACCCTGTGAATAGCATTATTTAAAATGACTTTCATGTGCATTTTTTAATCAAATCTATCCCTCTTACTTCTGAAGGAGTTGGAAAAGTCAAGGTTTTGGCTGGCATTGACTATTAATAAAACAGACCTTCTGGTTATGCAAAACCAGATAGATGATTTGCCTTGCACCTCAACTTCTGCTTTGGCTCTCAGCTGCTGGGATTCTTTGAATTCTTGCTGGCTCACGAGTAATTTTTTTTTATGTGCTTTCTTTTCATCTAGAGATGTCTGCATTCAGGCTTGTGATGGAGTGCGAGGTGAAATCACCAGCGAAGCTGCAATACGCATGTGAGCCTGCCTGGGGGCAAGGAGAGGGGGATGGTATCTTTAGTGCTCCTGCAGTTTGCTGTGGCCCTTTCTCCACTCACCTTTCCCTATTGCCAGTCTTTAGACCAAGACTCGTGTTATGCTTAAAGGCAGACAGTTCATCGAGAAGTTCCCAAGCCTGGCTCCCAGCATTCAGAAGACTGTAACGGAGAGCACTGTATCTCTTCCCTGGCTGCTCCTCCAGGGCCCTTCTCTTGTCTCCTGTGGGTGAAGTGCTGGTGCTAGGTCAGGATCTGAGTGTGGCTATGTCTTTCTCTGTTCCAAGAGTACTGAAAAAGTAATTGATCTCTGAATGTTTTGGATGCCCATATTTAATATTTTCACTGTGCCAAACAGGGTTCTTTTGGGAGCTAGTGAAGCAAATTTATATTTTCCTGTGAAAAGTCCAAGAGCCATTTTCCTGCAGGGTCGCTGTATGTGTGTATATATATTTGCTTTTAATTCATTCTGTATGGAGTAAAGAGCTGCCTGTATGCATCAGAGTTTTTAGAACGCCATAGATATCAGTACAGCCATTTCAGGTATCATCTTACAGTAAAATCAGGTATTTTGTGTAGCATATGTAGACTGAGTTAGTTAGACTAAAATTGGGAGCTGCTTAAACTACGCAAAGGCAGTAGTGATCCCAAAGGCAGGAGTGGCATGCCACTAGTGGCACAGCAGAACATGTGTTTTTATAAAAATTAGTTATGGTCTAATGTATTCAAAAGCCATTGATCCTTTCTTCATGGAAGTCACTGGGATGCTGCGGCAGGAAGTATGGAGTACCTCCAGAAATCTCTTACCTGCCATGCCCCAAAAAGGGTCTGACACCTGGGCAACACCTGGAACCAACCTAAACACATCCTGATACGCAGCAAGCTGAAGAGAGGTCACAGCCCCCCTGCCTTGCGGATACGACACTGATAAATTTGCTCTCATTTTCACTCATGTGCCAAGACAACGCTAATTGAAAATCTTTGGAGACAAGCATCCAATGCTTGCTTTTGTACTAAATCTTACTGACAGCAGGATTCGGTTCTGCCTATCACCCTCCTAATTCTGCCGGTATAGAGCTTGTGGGGTATAAAGAAAAGTATGTTTCCTATGACAAGATAAACTAAGAGTGTAAGGAAAAAACAATAGTGTAAGGAGTACAAATGTTGTTGTTGTTGTTTTTCTTTATGAACCATTCAGAGTTTTATACAGCATATTCAGATTGTTTTCTGAAATGAGCTTTGTGAAGCGTACCCAATGGCTTCTAATTTCTGGCCACACGCCACTGCATACAGTTAATACATATGTTAAAAGGCACACGACGCGTCTCACTTTCCACTAACAAGATTTCAAAACCTGCCCTGATTTGCTGCTGTTTACCCAGGGAAATTAAAAAATTGATTGGTGGCTTCCTCCCTGGGCTCCTCCACCTTGTGCGACCGATGGCCGTGGCTAGGCAACCGCGCGGTGGCTTTGGAGCAGGGAGCAGGCTTCGGAGCAGCAGGGGCCGCGAGGAAGGAGGCTCTGGGATCAATTAAAATGCCAGGCTTTTCCAGGCTGGTTTCCAGAGCATCTGTGCATGATTCCACATAAATTTAGGGAATTAAAGATCAGACAAAGGTAAACATTTCCGTGCTTTGGTTAGTATTGAATGAAAACGAGGGGATGAAATACGATAAGACCGTGCAGCCTGAAGCTGTTTACAACCTCCATTTTATTTATTTACATCCAGTTGCTTTATTGTTGTAGGTATGTTGTAACTATCGGCTATTTGAGTCATTGTTTGGGTGCTGAGGATATCTGGAAGTTGAAATCAAAATGGTCTAGCTATTGTGAAATGGTATGTGAGAAAATACATTACCTTAGCAAAGAGCTGACTTTCTTTATACATCATATATTTTTGTACCCACAAAAAATTCCTTCTCCAAAAAAGCCAAAAGGAAATGTTTTTCTATTAGTCACGCACTTAGACAATTCTGGAATCCTGAGTCCTGGCGCAGGCAGTTTCGATATTCTGCATCCTGGCCAGCATGCTCGAGTCGCAGCTGCCTAGAAAAACCTTTCTGTGCTTTGAAGTAAGCAACAATACTTTGCAGCAAATGAAAGACACTGACGTAGCTTTGCCTCTTCATCTCAACAATAGTCTACTCCCGGAAGAAAACAGGCTTTGATTCTTGCCATTCTTTGCTGCCGAGAGAAGAGGTCGAGCCCTTCCAGCACTGCAGCGCTCGGTACAAGACCCGAGGTGAAGAAATAGGCAGCACTTTTTGTTGCTGGGCATAGGTGGGGAGCAGAGGCAGATGTCATAGGCAAGGGACAGGATGCTGCCACCCAGCTCCAAGCAAACACTGCCTGCATGCAGAGGGGATTCAGAGTGGGAGAAAACAACACCAAAGCAGCCCCTGTATTAACAAATCACACAGCGCTGTATAGAAGCGATCAAGACAGCACTCCAACTAAACCCAGAAGGATAAAATAAGCCAATGGACATACAGAAATACATAAAAAAACAACAGTTCAGGGAAGAAAAATAAAAAACTTTTCCTTGAAATAGAGCCTAGTAACATGAAGATCACCTGTGTTGCCAGCCTCTACTATATATCCAAGGGTAAAGTAATTCTTTAAATAGGCTGAGATTTTAGAAATTCCTCGAAGGCATTGAACTTTCAGTCTCCTTTCCACATTTCTTCAAAGCTTCCCCTGAAGCACATCACTCTATCTCCAGCCACCATAAATGAACCATAAATAAGTCTCCTAATTGAACTTAACCTGCTGAAGTAGGTTTGGTAAGAAGGTGCTTTAGGTTGCTCAGAAACGTACACAATATGGTGTCGGTTTTATGGTTCTATCTAACGAGCTGTGCGTTTAGGAGAGGAGAGAGATACATAAAGCCCAGGTACTGATGGTGGCTGCTGACAGCTCCCTGCAGTTGAGAACGCTGGAGGAAGGCACTGACAGAGAGAAGGAAGAACATTTTCTTCCAGCTTGCGGCAGTTTCTTTATACTGCTGCTGATTTCTCAAGGCTAGATCATAGATCAAATCTAGTGCCAGCAGACTTTGGCTTTCCATTTTTTTGAAATCCATGTTATTTCTTTACATCAGTGCCCTTCTGAAATAGGATTATGTTCATTTATTTCTTGTAGCAGCCTGGCTATATCGAACTGCTCTCTATTGATATTTTCAGCACTATTATGTGGCTTTCCAACAGCAAAACTGCTTTACAAGATTAGAGAATTTGTGTTCTCAAGCCATAGAAAAGTTCTGCCCTTTGTTTGAGACTCTTCACTGTATAATAGCAGAAGGCTTGTCAAAACCCACTATCTTAGTCTCATGATAACCTTGTAGAGCTCATCTTACCTTATTCTTAGTTCTTAATGGTTAAGTGGTAATTTAAAAGATACAAAAAAAAAAAAAAGTCTAATCCTTTAGATGAGTCCATATGGATGCTTCCTATCATATGGCTTAGCAGTTATATTGATGCTGTTTTTACAGGCCAAGTGAAAAGATCCAAAATGCTAGTGTTGTGTGGTCACATTACAAATGCAGACTTCAAAATAATCTGCTACCTCTTCTGTCTGCCTCTCCTGTCTTGAGCTCAATTACAGGTACCAAAACCAGGAATCACTGCCTTACCAGAATATCTTAAATTCAAGTACTCCCTTCTTTCAGTATTGAACCAATGGCCTTTACAGGTGCCTGCCCCTCATAGCTTTCATTTTTGCCTTTTTTTTCAAAAGAACAAATAATTTGTTCTACCTTCTGAGAGGGCCTCTAGAATCCCCTTGGGCTGGCATGTTTTCTGAGCTGAATGACCATATCGGTACTTTCTTCTTGGGATCATAGTCTGTGATCTACCCTCTCCTTACCTGGATAAACTTGATTCGTACCAAAATGCCAGCCTGGAAAAAAAGCTACTCCTTTCTCTGCAGCTTCTTTGAAGCCAGTTCACCATCTGCTGCTCTATAAGGTTTGGGTAAGAAAAGAAAATTTGTAAGCCTTACACATGTCCTCATCTATTTTTAAAACCAGCACCAGCATATGTACCGCGTGCAGTTGCTGGGGTGCAATTTTACATGCCTCATTTCATTATGATTGAAACTGAACTTTTCCTCCAAATGCTGGGTGAAAATTGCCTAGAGCAGCGTCTGCATTCATGTTAAACAGTAATCAACACATTGAGGTAGCACCTTGGATGATGTATAGTGATCGTCTCCCTTTCTCTGCACATCCAGCTTTCATCCTAATGCATCAAGTAATGAGCACTTTCTCTCAAAAGAACATACAAATATTTTTTAAATATCTTCTAGCCAGCACTTTTATGTTTTAAGGAGACCATGTTGAATTCCAAATTGCCAAATGTGCATTTAATTATAGACAGAAACAATAACATTCATTACACTTTTATTGCCTTTAAAATTGTTACAAATTAAAATATTCTTTGATTATTATGAAAGGAACAGTCACAAGAAACAATATTCCTTTTCCACAATTAAGATGTGCCCTTAATCAGGGAGATCTTTGAACACTGGATAGCAAATGAGGTTTCTGAACTTGTGGTGGCTGCTGTTCTGCCAGATGTGGTTCAAGAGGACACAGTCCCCGCTCCAGTCCTTCTGCTTCTCTGGCTTGCTCTCCCGTTGTGAACTGACAGGATATTGGAGTTGACAGGGTTTCTGCAGGACCGAAGCCAGCGGGAGCACCAAAGGGCCTGCATGAAATGTATACTCTGGTTTTGTTGATGGTGCGCCATCCAGCTTGGAAAAGGGACGTTTTAATATCAGCTTAGACCTCTCTGCAGTCAGGCATACAGATTTGAAAGGAAAATGCTCCAAAACAAAAATAGGATTATTCCGGGTGAAGAGAGCATACCTGGGGAGGAGGAAGGGGAAAGGGTGCCGTGTTAGCCCTCTCTCCGTGTTAGCCCATCTCTCTCCCTTTGGCTGTTACAGCTGGACCTGGCTCCTGGACCCTTGGCACTGCTCTGCACTGCTGCAGCGGTGCCCAGCAGCCTCCGCAGCCCACCCCAGGAGATCTCCCGGACTGGGAGGATCCTCAGCCGCAGCAGTCAGAGGGCTCTCAGCACATCTTTCAAACTGGCTGTTGTGCCAACTGCCTTTAAAAAATGGGGGGGGGAAATCAGACATTCCTGAATGTTCAGAAAAAGAAAACGCATGTATGTTTTTCAAAGCACATTGCTTAGATTAACACATGCAGTTCCCAATAAAAGCAGTGGCATACCTGGCCAAAAACTTTAGCAGCTCTTTGAAAATTTCCCCTAATGTGAGTAACTATAAAGTGTACTTCAGTGCAGACAAATATGCTTCTACTGCACCAGCAATTGTAAAAATGTCTCCCACTGCTGCCAATGCATTACCCTGAAAGATTACTACAACACATGTGCTCACAAACGCAGCGCAGATATAGCCTAAACTTGGCTTACCACAGCAAACCACAGCAAGGCTTTCCAAGAAATGGTTTAATTGTGTTGGCCTTAAAGGTTATTCATAGTCTTGGCAGACAAGCCAAAAACCAGAACGCCGCGAAAACATGGGCTTGCTGCTCGCAGAGGGATACGGCTGCTCTGCTCTCTGCTGCAGGGCTGGGCACCACCCGGCGGCGGTGCCATCACCCTGGGCGGCTGTCTTTGAGCTTCAGCCCAAACTTCTGTTTTCTCTGATGCACGGTGATGTTACTTTTCTGCTCCCATTCCCTTCTACAAGGTGCTGGAGGGGAGCTGGTAGCAATGTTTGCCAGTGGCATTGACTTTCAAAATGCTCAGCCTGCAGAAATTTGTTCATTCAGACATGGTGTCTCCTGGTGGGCCAGTATTGTGAGCGCTGGTGGCAAGAACCACAGAGTGTACCTTCTCTCACTTTTCTTTAAAGTTCATGAAGGGCCAGAAAACACCACAAACATGGCATTTGAGTCAGCAACTTTTTTGTTAAAGTATTTTTAAACAGTGAAGAAAAAAATATTTCTTCCATTCTTTGTAAAGGCACTACAGGAACTTTCAGAGCTCTTTCTATATGCTCCATGTACTTTGGGGAAGTGGACTTTTTGTTGGTTGGTTTATTTGTCTTTAAACTGAAATAACATGATGCAATTTGGGAGTGCAGTATGAGCGTATAATAACACTGCTGCATTTCTCCACTTTTCACAAATGATAGTTTCAGACTGGGGTAGGACCTAAAATTGTGTAAATAAGAATATATCATAGCAATAGCTCTTCAGAGCATTTCTCTGTATTGCTAGAAAAGTTCCTGAATGGGTTTTCTCTGCACATTATGATCTTATATTGCTCCTTAAATCTCTTCAACTGACCGTCACTGACAGGAGCATTTCAGACAATTAATGCAGCACCTGGTATGGGTTTCATTGTCGTTGTTGTTCTGAATATTAGTTTCAAGTATATCTGTTTGATTTATTAATAGGAAATATCTACTGTCACTTAGTCTTTTTTTTTTTTTTTAATATGTATCTTTTAGGAAATTATTTCAGCTCCTGTGGACTTTCACCTGCTAGTAGTCACCACATAATGCATACAAGAGGTATCTAATTTGCTGGTATAAGTTATTCTAATTGTGCACATCCTGAGATGATATATACATGGAAGAAATGCGGTTTACAGCATATAAAGTTTTGCTCTTTAACCACATTACCATAGAAGTGGTAATGTAAGATTTTTTTTCTTCTGTCATCTGACTTACTGTCTCCACAAAAGAAAGAAATAAGATAGCATACCAAATAATGAAACTTTATCCTCCAAGAAATTATGCATAATGAATCAGGAAATCTCTGGGGGAAAAAAATAAAATAAAATAGAGTACCTCGTGAGACTCAGAATTGGGATTTCTGATTCGGGTTTTCACTTTTCTTGCAGCATTTTTTAGCTTTTTTGAGAAGTGTAGCAGTCATTCCGCAGAAGTCAACTTTCATGTGGCTGATGTTATGAATGATTTCCCGTTTCTGTCTGCTAGCTTGATGTGAAAATACCTCACCTTCTTCAAGCAGTTCCATGCTGTACTTAGAGTTCAGCTATCTCACTATCTTGTCTAACCACTGGGAACTTAATGATTCTGTAGCATCCACGGTATAGGTCCAAGTGCCACATTAATGAAATCACCAATTCAGCAAGGATTGCCTGTGCTTTTGATCATAATGCTGTTTTTCAGAGTGGCAATCCATAGAGCATTCAGAGTGAAGCCAGGATTTTACTTAAAGATATGACGATCATTTTTAATTTCAGTTTTCACTGTTGTTTCTGGAGTATTAAAAGGATGAAACTATTCATAAATTCTAAGTTTTATGTGCATGCAAGAGTTTTCAATATTGGGGCTTTTCATAACTCTTCTGTGTAAGGCTTGTAGTCAGCTTAAACACTACTATTTGTTTCAGGACTTACCCAATTTCAGATCTGCCTTTCTTTGCTCTCTTTCCCCTGCATTGTTTCATGCTGTTGGAATATATTGGTCAAAAGTTGTTGAATTTTGATTCAAGGTAATTAAAAATGCATTTTCTTTCCAACACAATATCATTTTAGTTATGCTAAAATCTCATATAATCTCAGTGATATGTATCTCAAGACTTCACAGAATAGTTAATCAAAAATAAGATGTTCTTTCACTGATAGTCAAATGGGATAATTAACTATCATTCATATAAGTATAATTTAATAAAGCAGAAAAAGGTCCTAGTTGAGATCAGGCTATTTAGCCTGCTCTCACACACACACTCACCATGGCTTTCAATGTGAAAAAGTTTATCAATTAGGTAATTGATTGGCTGGTTTCATTATCTTAAAAAATGGGAATAACCAACCTTTTTCCTGTTCACCTGACAGATACAGGGAAAAACAAAAACAAAACAACAACAACAAAAAAAAACACTTCTCTTCTATGGAAAGAAACAAAATCTGCTTAAGAACTTTTATCAGCTAAAAAAAAAAAAATTATTAAACATTGACATGGATTCAAATTTTAAAATGTTCTCTGGAATAGTTTAGCAGAAACACTGAATATAATTTAAGTTCACTAAAATGAGAGCCTGGGTTTTAGAACCCATTCTTGATATATAGCTTTGGAAGTATTTTATAAAAAGATAAAAATAATTTTGCTATTGTACAGACAACCTGAGGCAGAGAGGAAGTAAATTGTCTAAAATCAGAAGACAGTCCCCTGGCAAGGCCAGAAAGGGTAGATGTTTGAGTCCTAAATCAACAACAAAACTGTATTGTTCTGAATGTTCTCCCTCTCTTGTATTTTCCTCTCTTTAAACCTTGCTCGTATCACCGACCTAATTCCGACTTCCTGCAGCCCTGCGGGTGGCAGAAGCGAGCAGTGAGGACTGAAGGGAAGTGGGCACTGCTCAATGTCGCTTGGCTTCCAGAGCTGCTGGCACGTAGAGCTACATTCTCAGTATCTGTAGGTATTTTTCTACTCTACATGTGGAGATTTATTGGTCTTGATGAGTTAAGATTGTGTAGTCATGTAGATCTAACAAATTTTTAGCAATTCCCTCTTCGTCTGTAGATAGGACTTGAGAATACACGTGGAAACAATACAGGAGATTGGCACGTTTATTAATCCCACATGACAATGCAAGGCTGATGTATGAGGGTGGAAGGGTGCTTGCAGCCAGTTCTGCTAGAGACCTGGGCTCTTTCTTCATCTAAATTGCAACGTGTTTCTTCAAACTGGGAATGTGCCTTAAGGCCGCAAGTCTAAGCCGAGCTACTCAGTCCAGTTTGGAGTAGGATGACATGAACTAGTGCTGGCCTTGGTGCTCTTGGCTCTTCTCTTCTTTCTAGTAATTTTTATTGTAAGGTTCTGGGAGACCTCAAGAGGGGCAAAGAACAGCAGGCACTATGGATGAGCCTTTGTAGAAGGCAAGAGGCTTTCGGAGCAATCTGGGTACCATTTATAACCAGTGACAAGCATCCCCTGGTTTACTGCATTTCTGTCCATAGCTTCTTGTTCAACAGAACCGCCTGAGGTCCAAACAGTTGTGTTATTTGTTGTGTCTGTAGCGCCTTAAAAAAGCATAAGATCTTGTGTGAAAGTGAGTCCCTAGTGACAAAATGCATGTATCACTTCTGAATTTTCATGTTTTTTGACTCCTGTGGAGAACATTATCTGGTGATTTGAGTACTAAAACTTTTAGTCATCTTATTTTCAGCATGACTGAATCATCTTTTTAAGACACCTTACAGAGAATCTGTACCATCTGTTACACTTAAAAGGGATACATATTAGTCATCTTCACACCTCCAAAATGAACTCCATAAGCAAAGAAAAACAAAAAAGATGCCATAGGATGCTAACGAGCTGAGGGGGATTTTCTCTTTTATTGCAAGAGCCTCTCCTCATCAGCCCTCTACACGGACTCTTTTGTCGCCATGTCTGGATCCAGAAGCAGGGCCACAGTGATAAGGCCCTCTTCTCTCTCTCTGTGGGGTACTCCTTTCTCTTCTGGTGCCTGAGGACTGCCCTAACTGGTCTCAGACTGACCTGCACGAACTCAGCACGCAGCAGTAATAGAAGAACACTCTTTAATAGCCTCTAAGCTTATTTAGACTGCAGTCACTGCATGTTATTCTTACAGAAACAATAATGTATGTGAATGTGGGCTTGACTGGTAACCATCCAAACTAAAATGTAAAGCCTACACATCCGCTGATGCTCAAGATTAAGCAGGTAATACCTTCTGATTCCAGAAAATGGGTGAAAAGCTCCCACTGGAGTTACCAGACAGAGATTTTGGAGCCTGTGCATAACTAAAGATAACATTTGAGTCAAAGAACTCCTATGATACTGTTTTCTAATTATTTTAGGGAACCTTTTGGAAGGATAGTAGATTAATGGGCATTAATTGCACTAATGTACTTTTTCTGCTGCATTAGTCATGCAAAAGAATTTTAAATAATTTGTCTTCTCATTGCAGCCTAGAGAAAGAGTCAATGCCAGCTCCCACAGATACACGTTTAAGGCAATAAAGAAAGGGGAACCACTGCAATCAGATAAAATTGCCTTCTTCGAATCTAAGTTGTATCTCACCATCCAAAAAAAAAACAAAAACACCTCACTAGGGAGTGTGAAAAGTTACTCATATTCTCAAATCTCATTGTTCTCCCCAAACTGCTGCTTTCTTCTGAGTAACGCTCAGGGCATGCTCACGCTGCAGTCAACAATTTCACAAGTTTTGGACCACACACACAAGCAAACTTGTGCTAATGGACTATCTACATAGAGCTCCAGCCTATTTTGTGTTCAGCGCATCTTCAGCCTCATTGTCGTGCACTTGGAGTAGCTAGTTCAAAAGTAGGACAGGTCTGTCTACAAAATCCTTAAGTGCTCACTTGACATCGGCATATATTTCTGTAAAGTTTCACGGCTTTTTTAAGTCCTGCCTGGATTTTGAAGTGATACACATCTACTTCAGGGACAGGAATGTTTCTTTTAATGATTACATACAGTCACCCTTAGCAGTTTAAAATTATTTTTTGTTTTGAATGTTGTACTGGTAGATCATAGCAAATTGCATTGAACAGTCTGTACTTTCAAGTGATGAGCACACTTACAGGTCTGTGAACAGATTTGCAGCAAAGAGATATATTTATGCGCCGGTTCTCCTATTTGTTCCCGAAAGACAGACTCTCATGTCCTTGTGTGGTTTCTGTCTCTATTGCTTAAATTTGTCAAGTAAACTATTCACCATAAATTATTTTCTATTTGCAAAATGTTCCAAAAAGGCAACTGCAAAAGAAAAAAAGGCCATGCCAGGGCAGAGTATATCTAATCAAAGAGAACTGCCACATGCCAAGAGCTTGCCACATACTTTTCATGAAATCAATTTAAATTGATTGAAACCCAAGACAAAGAGGTACACACAAATCTACAGCAGAATCCGTTAGTTGTAATTTTCTTTTATCTCTGAAGGTTAAGAGAGGTTTCACCTGAGACATCTTACAAGCGATTATGTGAGGTAATGTGGAGTTTGGATGTGACTTCGCTAAAGCTGCGTATCTGACAATAACAAATTTTATATCTCCAGTTCAGTTAAGTTGCTGGCTTGCCATTCATTGCGTCGTCTTCCAGTGAAAAGTTGTGTCAGCCCTTTGGGAGAGTATTTAAATAAGAAAAAATGCCTTTCATGTCAGATTTCTCCTAACGACATTTATTTGGTTTGACTAAAACCCTGAGAATAACACATTCATCGTAGCGGTGGGTTTTATGATGTTCCTTTTATAATTGCCTACTGAATGTGTTGTGACATACGGAGTTGCTTACAAGTAAATTGTGGGAGAAGGAACATGCCAAACAGCAGGTGATGAAGTTATTATGGCAAACTGTTGAGTCAAGTATAACACAGACTGTACGGAGCATCAACTAACAATTCACTTTATTAGCAGCAAATGCCAAAATGCAGTCAAGCAACGTAACATTTCAGCATCAAAAGTGGCAAAAAAATGTTTATAGTATGTGAGCTACCTCACTGCTACACTTGTGTCTGTCTGTGCATTAACTTATTTATAGCAGTGTGCTTCTCTGGAAGCAGTTGCTAATTTGCACCCATTTCAGAGTCCGCATGTTATAAACAAAGATAGTTATTTTGCAAATTAATATTAAGTGATCATTTCTTCCCTGCCTGTCCTCCTCAACTGAAAGTAAAGGTGACCTGGAAAGTATGTAGCAGCTCTGCGTGTATAGGAAAAATATAAAAATTGCTATTTGAGGATTCCAGCTATTTATTTTTCACCTAGAACCTTGATAACGGTGAGAGGCACTTACATGCTGCCACCAGGAAGCGTCCCTAGCGGTTTCTGTGTGTCCAGCATTTCCCTCCTCACCTGCGGCTGGGGAGATGGCTGTCCCCTGCCGTGGTGACAGCTGTTGTTAGACAGAGCTGTATATAAACCCATCTCTTTGTCAACAGGTCTCAATGCCGTGTACAATTCACATCCTTACTGCCCTCCAAGTTGCAGACAAGGAAGCTGAGGTGGGGAAAGGTGACCATCTTTTTTGGAAGTGTTAGCACTGGTTGTGCTCCCAAGGCCCCTGCTCCCATGGGGAGGGGAACAACAGTGTCTTGCCAGCAGGACTGATGGCAGCTAAATGGGAAATAGTTCGTGTTTCTGTTTGGTTAGCCGAGAGGTTAATGGGTAATGCTCCGTAACCTCTCTGAAACTATTTCTGTTGGACATTTTTTAAAAAACAGTGCCAGGACTAGAGCCTGATAGGAAAACACAGCATTCCTGCATGGAGAGGCAAGAGCAAGACTGCGCTAGAGCTGAGCAGAAAATGTTAGTATCTATTTCTGACAAATGGACATCTGCAAACGCTTTGTGTCTTCACGTGTCCTTTTGTATAGCTCTTCCAGCCAAAAAGAAAGAGAAGATGTAAGGAGGGAACAAACCTGACTTTTCCGAAGACTTGCCATCTTGTCTTCTTGTTTCAATTACTTAACTGACTTTAAATCTAAAACTCAAAATTTCACAGTGTCAGGACTTTTCTCTTTTGACGCATTAACCTTTTTTATTTTTATTAAAATGCATTTCAAGGAAACCAGCAAATCAATTAATTGTACAGGCTGAGGTTTACTGCACAGAGGAAGCATACATGAATCTGCACAAAAGTTTTGTCTATGTTTATCTAAAGTGCTTCCAGCGTGAGCAGACTGTGTTTCCTAACAGCTCACTTGTCAGCCTTGCTATATTCTGATGAAATGAAGAATTTCCAAATATGTTAAAAGAGCTTAATCTGTTCATAAATCTCGTTTAGGTGGTTTGGAGGCACAAAGAACCACAAAGGCTGGTGCTTGTTTGTGTGGAGGCTGTGCTGGTAGTTGCCTGTGCTGATGAAGGAAGGATGGTGTGGTGCGGCTTGCGGCTCTGTTTTGCTTTGAAAACAGGAGTCTTAAAGATTATTTCTTGTTGCTTGGCTACAGCCCTTGCTTTTCACCTCTCCAAGGTATAAGTTGTGATGTTAGGGAAGGCAAAAAGTGTTTTGTTTTTTTTTGCTGATGCTGGTTTTTTGTTTTGTTTTGAGAAAATGATTTACATTCATGGCTGAAGATGGGGTTCTTAAGAGCTCCTTCTCTTAAGCACTGACATCCTAAGATACATTACATTGTCTTGGTTTTCTTTGATGCTGTGCATCTATCTAAAGGTGGCAGCTGTCTGTTCTGAGTACCCTCTTTTACATGTGTACAGCCTCCAGCTCCCCCTTCAATCTCCTGCCAACATTCAATGAATCCGTGGATTATGGGCCAGAATATTGTCCTGGGTGACTGCCGAAACTGATCTGCACCTGTGCTCTCTGCTCTTAATACACAGCTGCACAGCTGTGACATTTTTAACCTCATTTTGATTTGAAACAGCCACGAGGGGAAGCAAGCCTTTAGAAGGATATATGAAAGAACAAATAACTAAACAATTATAGTCTGATAAACTGAAAATAACAATCAGTGGCAAATCTTTTCTGTATTAGAATTAATTTAATTAAATGTATTTCCTGGGTGTTCTAGGCAGGTGGATACTTCCAGAAATGTGTCAATGACATTCCTCTACAAATAACCCCTACCCATTTTCCTTAATCCAACTTTCTTTTGTGCTGCACTACCATACTCTGCACTGTGGGAGTTTCTGTATCTCCATCGAGTTACGGGGCAGACAAGTTCTTCCATGGGACAGGAGATTCTGAGCCCAGGACCACTTAAATTTGGGACTTGGACTGAGCACGATGCAGCCTGTGTCTGGTGCAGGCCTCCTTCGTGCAGTAACATTTGTGCAGAAGGGTAAACACTTACCCTACAAAGTCCCGGAATCACCAAACGGCTGAGTGTGGAAGTCCTCCAGCCCAAGGCCCAGCTCAGAGCAGGGTGAGCTGCAGCAGGAACTTGTCCAGCCACCCTGTGAATCCCTCCAGGGAGTACCGCCTCTTCCAGTGTTTGACCACCCGCACGGTATAAAGGATCTTTCCTAAATGTAAATGGCATTTCTTGTGTTTCAGTTTCCTTCCATTGCCTCTTCTCTTCTCACTGGGCATTGGCAAGAAGCATCAGGCTCAATCTTCTTTTTTCCCCCAGTGCTCAGCACTTACAGACATTGATGAGATCTCCCGGGCACCTTCTCCAGGCTAGACAGTCCCAGCTGTCATCAGCTCTCTTTGTGAGACAGAAGCTCTGTCCCTCCGTCATGTCTGTGTCCCTTCCTTGGACTTGCTGCAGTTATTCCATGTCTCTGTGGTAGTGGGAGCCCAGAATCGGACCCGGCACTCCAGTTGTGTCTCACTCATCCTGAGCAGAGAGCAGGGATCATCACCTCCTTTGGCCTTCTGTCAGTGCTTTCCATAATGCAGCCAATCCCACTTTAGACGTACTGTAAGGAAACATTTTGCTAACATCAAAAGGAAAATATGCAAAATTACTGACTTTTCAGGCACATGAATTTTATGCTCATTATTCTCTTATCCTACAGACTCTTTTCTTACAACTCTCCCTATGTCTTCTCTTTTTTAAGGAGATTTTGGTATGGTTCTGTCTTGTTTCTGGCTGATTCATTGGCACTGATAGATTCAGAGGTTATTACTACCAGGTAGAGGCATCCAAGTATCTGTCATCTCTATAAAAAAAGTTCTGCTTTTTGACTACCACATGTCACAGAATAGCAAGCGTTTTGCTCCCTTGTCTCCAAAACAGATACCCTCACGGCCCATTTCGTAGCACGTTGTGCTCCATCATTCATTTTTGTGATGAAATCCGAAGGTGTGCTTTTTTTACCTGGTGGCGAAGCTGTTTGAAGGCCTCAGCTTAATTCATCACTTTCTAATAACAGACTGTTGTTGCTATGATGCCTGGCAAAGGATGTGGCCACCATGAGAGCGGTCGCAAGAAGAGAAAATGGGAGACCATCCAGATGGGAATCCTTTCCTACCTAAATCAGTAACAAAATCTGACTGAGCTCATAAGGCCAGGATGTTGCCTCAGGTCCGGAATGTTCCTCTGTGTACACCTTCCTAAATCTTTAATTAACCTAAAAGAATTCCTGATGAATTGGAATTTTAGCATGAGATGTATAAAGCCACAACCTGTTAGATGTGGGTTACACTTCAACCATGAAAGCCAACTCCAAAATGCAGGCATGAGCTATACCCACCCCACTATGTTCACACAATCAGTCCCAAATCAGAGAAATTAATATGTTTTTTTTTTCTTTCGTTTTCTTTTTCTTCTGTCTGACTTTTCTTTGAATGCAGTGGGCAGTATTGGTAGCTCCCCAGCAGACAGATAGCATGTGTGTGTTGTTGAAAAACTCCAAGACAAATATAAATTGAATAAAACAGACTCAAGCATGTCTTCCAGGGTATCGCAAGCAGAGAGATAATTAAATTGGGATTTAGGAGACACAAGAAGTTTTAACAGGAAAAATTTAAGGAAAAATCCTTAGAGAGTTCTGCCAAATGTTAGAATAATTATCTTTATTTCTTAAATAGAGCTTTATTAGCTTTTCTTAATTCATTGTTCTTAGGGGTGAATTCAAGATACTGCCAGTCTTTGATTAATTTGATTGATTCATTTGATTTTGTTTTTATCATACAAAATTGTATTTTAAACAAATTATTTGCTTGAAACACAAACTATGCAAGTGAGACATGTAGGTTAAACATTCTTAAACCTTAGTTTTTTTTCATTTTTTTTTAAGCTTTCAGAAATATACCTGTTTTATCAGACATTGCCTAAGTGCAATATTTTAGCTGGTTGGCACGAATATATAAAGAAATTGGGACAACCATGGAGCCATGAGCTCTGCCTTTCTGTCTCATCTTCCTCGCAGGCACTGGCACTCCCCAGCCTGGAATTCTCTGGTGGCAGCATTTCATAGTCAGAGGATGTTCAGCTGCAGCCAAAATAAGTCCATTTTCAAGCTGCTCAGCTTTCAGCTCAAATTGTGACCGCTCTACGGAAAACAGACCCTCTTGTTAGAATAAAAACAATTTAAAAGAACTGAAAATATTTTTTTCTGTGGAACAATTTGGATAGATTTCTGTTGAATACTTTCAGTGAAACACTTCCTTCAAGCCTACTTATAGGAGAAAGTAATATGTGGGACTAACATTTTCCTTTATTACATCTTCTCATAAACTAATTGTTTCATTAAAACTTAATCTTGTTTGATTTTTTAGTGTTGGATTACTAATTCAATCTACAATTTTTAGAAGCAGAAATGAAAACTATTGGGAGCAGTGTCAGGTGGGGGTTCACTAATATTAAGGCTTCCCTTATGCATTTTTAAGCCTTTCTGTAGTTAACAGTATGTTTTTGAAACATGGCAGGGAATTAATCTTGCAATCTGCGGAATTTTGATTTCCCCGTGGAAATCAGCCAGGAATAGGCAAGGCCACAAGCTATGTAAGATTGCCCTGTGCACAAGGGCTGCTCGGGGCTGGCTCTAAGTGACGGCCAAGCACAAGTCCCAGAGGGCAGCAAAATGCTCGGGGTGCCTCAGAGCCAGGCCGGCCGTGGCTGCCCCATGGGAAGAACAAAGCCATCCTGTAAACATCCGTCACTGGCTTCACCTTGCTGTTCCCATGGGCAAGGGCATGCGCTGCCTGCCCGATGGAGGAGGATGCTTGTTTTGGGAAACTGAAAACCATGATTCCTACCCCAACTATTAATAGGAGTGGTTATAATGTGGACCCTGTGGTAGTATGGATCAAAGCCCTTTCCAGAGTTTTCTATCCACCACTTCAGAGTCAGGTAAAGAGAAATCCTTCCCTACGTACAAATCAATTAACCGAGAAGCTGAGTTTTTTCTCCCAAAGCTGAGTGTTGAGCATCTGGTAAGAGAAATTTATCTAGTAAGATAAATTCCAGCCATATCTGGTTAGAAAGAGTTTTTCTGAATGTCTGCGATTAGCCCTGCTGCCTGTAACCACCAAGCTTTGGTGTCTTAGGGTTGGAAAGGAGAAGGGAATGTGGGCACCTGGTTTCCAGAAGGCGCCTGGCAGTGGCTCTGTGGCTCCGAGGCAGGGAGCTGGTCCAGGCCGCGGGTGATGGCCAGGCACGGGCGGGTGCTCACTCTGCCTGGGCACTGGGAGCTCCAGCTGCTGCTTCAGCCCTTGCCTAGGGCTCGCTTCTTGGGTTCTGGCTCCTTGCATGTCCTGCACAGTCCCCACGGGCACACAGCAGGAAAAAGGAATTCTTTGCATGTGTAAGGGTAGCACCTATTGTAGCTTCACCGGGCAGGGAGGTGGCTAAATAACTGTGGCACCCAGCTGACATACAGGTGTTGTGTTACCTCAAGGTTATGGTAGTTCAGAGGCAGTCTGTTTGCTAAGCGGTGTAGCTTGCTGTATCTTTAAAATCAGACAACGCCTATGTACATAAAGTGTGCCTTCAGTTATTATCGGCAAATAAACCTTTAGTAATGAGGTTTCAGATCTATTGGTCGAGTGTTGATAATAAATCCTCTGTGGAACTGACTTCAGCCCATTAAGCAAGCCTGCTCCTGCCATCGTGGTTGTTAATTTGACGGGACTGTGTCACATTAAGTAGAACAAACATGTTTTCACCCACTCAGCCATCCAGAACCGACATGGCTGTTACTCTAACAACTGGATATTGATTGCAAGCATTCACCCTTCCTGACCTGGGGCTGGTACATGGAAATCGAGCCAGGACTGATTAAGAAATTGCATGTGTTTGTGCACATGTGTGCAGTGTTAACGGTCCACATAAATTTCCAGCCTTTTGAATTCATGTCATGTTAATGCTCTGAGCATGAGATCTGTCACTCGTTTCCTGCAGGGGCCATGAAGCCTCATTTATCTTGAATTACTTATTTGTCTCTATGCTTGTACCCATCTGGTCAGACCATGCTTTCAGGGTCCACTGCCCCATATCTAAAAATTTGTTTATTAGCTGCAGCTATAATAAAAATGTCTAAGGAAATGTTGAAGGAACAATGAGATTTGTTTCTGGTTTTAATCTCAGGTACGGGATAAGTCAGTGGGTACAGCGTTCTGTGTGTTTCTTGTGTGTATTCCTGATACAGCCAGATATAATGGCTTGAACTGGTCATTTCTGTAGACAAAGAAGAAAAAAAAACAAGTGGAAGGAAGGAAGGAAGGAAGGAAGGAAGGAGGGAAGGAAGGAAGGAAGGAAAGGAAGGAAGGAAGGAAGGAGGCTTTGCATCTGTTTATGAGAGCAGGCTACCTGGCAATAGAAATGTTCAGAACGCTGCACTTTCCTCCTACAAGTTTCCCTCTGCTGCTTACATCATGTCCACATGCTGATGCACATGCTGTGGGGTTTGAGCGCGGGGGATCAGCCCCCATAGCCCCTACGGCTCAGCTGCCAGAGCCAGCGGCGAAGGCGCCCACTCCTCGCGCCAGAGGCAGGAGCCACTCGTTTCCCTCTCAGGGAAGGGGCCTGTGACTCGCCACCAATGCTCCTGGGGTCGCTGAAGCTGTCTGCCATGTCTCACCCTGGGCCGTCCAGCCTGAATGAAGCCATGGGTTTGCTGAAGGTTTGCTCTCCCTTTGGCATTCCCCTCTCACTTTGGTTTTCCTGTGAGGGTTCCACCAGCTGTATACATAGCTCTGTAAAGAGTTATGCCACATACTCCCAGCTTTACTGTTTTCAAAAATAGCACTGAGGAGACAATAGCTCCATAACAGCATTAGAAAATTGTCGTATTAAAAATTATTGATTTTAAAGATACAGCAAATGGATGTCAAAATCGCATTGCTCCTGCACTTCATCGCAAAGGAACAAGCAATGCAACTGTGAGGAAAGCAACAACAAACCTTATCTGAATACAGAAAAGAAAGTTAATGGACATGATTTATTCATGGAAAATATAAATACAATACAGTTGAAAAAATCTACAAAAACATGGGGGAGAAAAAGCAGCATAACTAAATAATAAAGGAAATGTTACAACTACTAGAGGCTGATCAAAGAGGGAGAAAAAAATCTTGCTATATATGTAAAAACCTTTCTCACTACAGTTTTAATGAAATACTTTTACTTCCTGAAAAGAAAGAACTTACTGAAAAATGATCCATTTCATGGAGAGATTTTTTCCAAGCGATCTCTTGATATTGAAAGGTCTTTTGTTTTCCCACCCTGCTCCCACGTATTTGAAATTATCAGAGAAAATGCTGTTTGAAAACCTGCTAGGAAGAATGCATGGTGGAATGAAAATTAATGTTCTCTTAGTACAGCTGGTGAAACAATAGAGCTCATGAAACGATCAATCTCAAAAATATATTTTGGTCCTCTGTTTTGTGGCGATCATTGGAATTCAGCTGAGTGGACGTGATGATGAAAAGTGACTCTGGCATCTCTGAGTTAGAAGGGAATTAAAGATTCATGGGAGCTGTGCAGAGGGACGGGAGGCTGGAAGCACAACAGAATACACAATTAGTCACAGGGGAGAAGCCTGCTGTGAATTTAAAATAATCAATACAGAGCTTTTTCATACTGTTAAGGGATGAACATATTAACCCAGAAAATCAGACTCTTCTTACAGACCAGTAGTACTTCAGCATAGTGTATACATACAATCATATAGATAAAGAAAAACATTCATCACAACACGACAAGCAATTAATGTCTGATTGTGGCTAGTCAATATTATCAGTCTAATTTTGATATAATGTTGAATTCTGATGAATATTTCATTTGGAAACTCTACGGCAGAACTCATCTGTAACTCACTAGTAGAATTAGCACTTTACTTCATTAGTAAAGGCATGGAAAATGATTGTTTTCATTTGTACAGAAATTACTGTGTCACAGCATTATTTAGCAGATGGAGAAGATTCTGGGAAAATAAGCCTTGAACCTTTGGAAGGTTCACAAAAAAGGAAGCCCTCATCCTTTTGACTTTGTCAAAGCAAGCAAAATCGACCAAGCCCCTTTCCCTGGCACAGCAGGATTCGTGTCTGTAGGACTAGGTTGTGCTCCTCCCTTTTGAGGCGGCATTGGCTTGTGCTGCCTGGTGAGGATAATCCTCACCCAGTACCATGTTTCATACCATGCCCGGGCATTTTGAGAATTCTGGCTGGCCACGGACAAAACTATGTCAGGGAGAGTGCTAGCAAGTAAACATCTCAAGCAATGTTACACCAGTGATTTATCCTGTGCTGTTCTTTGAGTGCAGATCTATCAAGAGCCTGGTAGCAGCAGCAAAGCGGAGCAAAAGGTGCAGGGAGGAGCCCCGTGGTTTGCCAAAACTTGAAGAATAGATAGCTGGCCTTCATGTTCACATCCGTGCTTCCTGAAGGTTAATTTTACCCCAGGAGCTGTCACTGACAACATCTTCCTGAAAGTTCTATTTCAGATTGAAGAAACACTTGGGATGCATGCATGGTCACGAAAGCAGTTAACACTGTAGAGCTTTACTTTGCGCTTCATGATCCTATAACAGAGATCTGAATGGGAATGGGTATGGCACTAACAGTGTAAGAACTCTGCACTTAAATATCCTCTCTGTAAGCGATTGCATTTAACAAAGCTCATACTCCTTTTGTAGCCACTTTGTAGAGCTGGGCTTTATTGACACAAGGTTTTGCAGACTCTTAACATGATTTAGCAGAAACCAAAGTTTAAAATTGTACAAGGAAGCATCTGAGTCACCTTTAAAAACAGAGGTACTATAGCAAGCATGGAAAGCAGCGCGACGTACAGCAGGAACCACTCATCTCCAAGAATACTGCATATTAATAGAAAATAATATTTATTATGACTTGCAGTGCAAGGACACAGCAGTAATAAATGACCCTTAGAAAATAACCCTTCCATCCTTTTCTATAAATGCTATTAATTGCAGAGATTTTTTTGAGGGCCAATCCCCAGAGCCAAAACAATCATGATGTCCTTATTAATGGAAGTCTTTCCATTAAGTTCAGTGCATTGCCTTAGATCAGGTAAGGAAGGAATCATTTTTAGGAAATCACAACCTGCCTGAACATAGTCCTTAAAAATAAAGAGACTAAATGCAGTCGACATTAACTGTGAATTACACATTGAGAAATTGTCCTCAATCTCTTGCTCGTTTCACCAATTGTCTTACTTCTTCCTTGTTTTGTTTTACATTTTTGAGGCACACTAATGTGTCCTAACATGTCAATGTCTTTCTTATTGGGAAATCCCTAATTGCACACAACTCCAGGTGCCATCTCCCACGTGCTGAAGGGAGGGAACACTGCATGGAGTTCTTCCATCCGAGGTGCACAGGTCTGCACTGGCATCAGGTTCCCATGTCCCTCTTGCCAACCATCAGTAACAGACGAAGGGGCTGATCCTGAAGCTTTGATTCATATTTTCATTACAACTGCACCAAGCTATTGGTGTTTTCATTAGCAGAAGTGTCAAAGTGTGTGGAGCCAATATGTCCAACTTGAAGGAAAGGAAATTAAGTCGAGGAAGCTGGTCAAACCAGGCCTTGATTTCAGCTGCTCTGTATCAGCTTGATTAAATGAACACTGCACTGGGCTACCAGTAACATGCAGGGGATTTGATTAAACTGAAATGTGTCAGACAATTATGAAATACCTCTTCAGTAATAACGTGTTCTACTTCTTTGTCCTTTGCTTCACTTGGTTTCATCTGTTTAAAGGCAAAATATTCTTTATGTATCTGAGCAAATCTGGTCTACAAATTCACTAGATCTGTTTGATTGCCAAAAACAAAACAACAACAACAACAACAAAAAAAAAACACAATTGGAAACTATTATTAGATGGGTATTTTGGATCTTGGGTATGTGCCTAATCTTTGGGTCTGCACCTACTTTTACAGCAAGATGTGCAGGCTGAATAATTCTGTGCTTGCTGATTTTTTGTAGAAAAAGGTATAAAACTGATTGCCAGTGGAAAAGGATCATTATTTGATCTTTATGTTTTAGTTGTGCCTTTTAACTCTGTTGTGTTTTCTTTATAACTAGAAAGGACACAGCCTTGCATTTTTCTCTCAGCATTCTTCCTGTCATTCTTTTACTAAAAGTGCCATGTATTTTTTATATGTGCCACAGGCAGTAACAGTTATGTGACCAGAATGAGAACAAATCTGTAACACTAACACCACTTTGATCATGCTGAAGAGTCCCAATAGTCATTTTTGTCTTATGTACACTTTACTTGGATTGGATGGAATAAAGGTGTCTACCTCACTGACCTACATATAGTACCTGGGTGGCTTATCCTGCCGAGGAGATTGGAGCATATTCATGGTATGATGCTGCCTTTCTTTTGATGGAGAGCAGTGGATGATAACAGGGAAAAAAAGTTTAGATCCTCATGACTAATTATCTTAATAACACTCAGCAATGTAAATGAGAGCGCTCAAGTCTATTACAGACTTGTGCCCCCTGCAAACCCCCACTACACTTGGCTTAGGATTTCTTAGCATATTCTTTAAAATCCTATGTGGCTAGATAAAATGCAGGAATTCATTTTGAAGCTTACAGTATAATGTGGTGTATTTATTCAGGCTGAATTTGTATGCTTATTGGTTTTGGGTGCCCATTGAAGTCAGCGGACAGATTCAGGCACATCCCCAAAAACAACTTTTTGAGAAATTGAACCTTAAATCTATGCCATTACAAATATATATATTTGTTTTTCTTCTTTCCACATCATCAAGGTTGTTAGTAGTTTCTTATAACAATTGGATCACTGAAATCATGAATTTCTTGAATTTCTCTCTGAGTAGTGAAGAATTTCTCTCTGAGAATTTCTCTAAGAAGATTTTCTCTCTAGATTTTCTCTCTAAGAATTTCTCTCTGAGTAGTGAAAGGTTGCTTTTAAAAATAAAAACACATGTAAGCTTGCCATATATTTTCACATTTAGGGCACAAATTAGGATATATCAAGAGAAAGCTACTAGGCTTTGTACAGCACTAGCATTTACTATACCAAGTTGCTATTGTGCACACAAAAGACAGCTCTGAAGTTTGCTGTTCCTTCCCTTGCTACTTTTGAATCACACTGTATTCACTGATGAAAGCACAAAAACTCTAAGATCTGTTCTTGTGCTGTGGGCATTCATGGAGAATGTGCAGAGTTAAGGAAGCAGTGGGATGATGATGACGTTCCAGGTGGAATTTTAACAGGTTCTTAGGGGTACATTCTCTCTTAAAATGGGGCTGATTAAGTAAAAGATGAACTATGAACAGTGTTACACAGTTTTTCATTTAGCAGAATCAGCTCAGGATCCTTATCCTGAAAGAAGGCGCCAGTCTGTGTGGCACACTGCCATTCCCTTATGGAGCTGCTGGTGGGTGTAGAAGGATGACCTCAATGTTACTTAGTTTATCTTGGGCCAGCTCTTAAATTCTGCTGCCATTGACTGTGGGCCGCCATGACTGTGGGCTGCTACCATTCTGATTTCTTGTGCTCCTGAAATTTCACGGCCATCAAAAACTGCCAGTACTGTTTGTGCACCTGCACGATCCCGCATGACAAAAAGGGTTGAGACGAAAATGGTTTTATTTCCTAGCAAGGGAAAGTTCATATTCACCTGCTATGTGGATGGTTGGTCTCTGCCAGTCCTCTGCAAAATGTTACAAACTATTTTTGCTTGATCCACATTATTCTTTATAAGAATCTAGTAAACATATCTAGCAAGTGTACAGCAACTTACTAGAATACACTACCAAAATCAAAAGAGAATTTACTTTCAGATTTGGTGTAGGAGCTGCTTGCTGGATAGCGGCTTGTGGAAGCGATGGAGAAATACAGACTAGAGAAGGTGACAGTCTCTAGAAAGTCTTTAGAAAGTGGCTATGGGAAAATGGTGTGTGTTTGTCAAAAAAAAAAATGAAATAGGTATTCGTATAGCTCCTGCTGCTCTTCTGCCTGCAAGATTTAGTATGTCTATCATTGGTATGTTGTGGAGAGAGAAGAAATGGGGTCTGAAGCAAAAAAAAATATAAGATTTTCTTTAGAAAACCAGTAGTGAATGAGCACAGACCACATCTTCTTTTTCTGCCTGAATTTTTGGGACATATTCTTTAAACGTAAGTAAGACTTGTAGCCTTGATCTTACCTTATGACAGTTCAATAGCTACTGTTTAATTTTCTATTGTCCTGCCATGCTGTCCTTTAAACATCAGGGAGGGAAGAAAGGAGTCTTGCTAGTTCGTCCTTCTCTGCATTTATCATATGTCTTGCATTAGTGTAGCTCCTAGAATACTATTTTTATTGCATGAGCAGAAAGTATTCAGAGCATGGATATATTCTACCGATGAACTTCATACATAGCAATTTTGGGTAGCTGGCACATGAGTGAGTTGAGGAAGACAAGGAGAGAAAAGACATATATAATCCTAAAGCACAACACTTGGGTAGGTGGAAAGGCTTTGTTGCTGTTCTACGTTACCAAACCAGCTATGAATAGTAGTTAATAATATTGTCCCTATGCCTTTCAAAACACTTCACATTAGAGCCCCACAGAGAAGTCACTGGGGAAAAAAAATAGAGTTTTAACAAGAAAGAAGTAATTATGAAACAGGGGCAAACTAGCTATTTTGGTCCTGTTCTTTCAAGGCAATAATCTACAACAAATAAGCAAATGCCCAAACTGCTTGCTTGTTATTGGACTCATTAGAGAGACGACGAGTCTGTCACCAAAGGAAGTGGACATTGAGAGAATGAGTTTTCAAGGCACAAGCAGACCAATGCTGTCAGCAATCTCTCTTTAATGAGAATTCATATGAGTTTCTATTCAGCATTCTTTATTCTGGCTTTAAAAACTTAAATAGGGTTTTGCCTGCAAAATTGAATGACAAATTGGCTCCTGTAAAATGTATGGAGTCCTTTTCCTAGTGAATGGTCTAATTTTTACTCAGTGATTAAATACAATTTGCCTAAAGAAAATTAAAACCCCTTATATCTTCTATGGATGTATTGCACAAATTAAGTTTTTTTTGTGTTTTTTTTTGTATGTTTGTTGTTGTTGTTGTTGTTTGTTTTTTGCCTTTTTCAAGGAACAATATTTCTAATGTAAATATAAAGCACACACCCGATTTCTTTTTTCCACAGAAATCTGGATTCTCTGGCTCATATTCCATGAAAAACTTTGATTAAAAGAAAAAGATACAACGTACACCACAAAGTAAGTAACTGATTTTTTTCCCATCATGTACTACAGATGTACCACATCTTTTTAAAGTTATAATTAACTGTGTTTTTAGCTAGCAGGCTAGTTTTTTTCTTTAGTTGCTACTGTGTGAGGAATGGGTTATGATCGTACATCTTGTAAAGGAACTGCTACAGGATTTTCAGTCTTTGTCTCTTTGAAAGATAAAAGTCTCATTTCCTAATGCGTGTCTTGCTGTCTGAACAGGACCCTTAGCTTAGATACTGATGAGCCCTTGGAATGATGCCTGCTGCTGGGCCAGTCTTTGGGACAATAAGAAATTCACAGTGTGATGGTGCATATAATATTCTGTGTTTTCACATGTATGTGGAGTGAATTATGAAATATTAGCAAGTTTCTCCTTGGAAGACTATTAGCTAAGCAATAAATCAACAAAGGATACCTCAATATGATGAAACTGTTGTAGCCCAGGGTTATTACAACACATGGGGCGCCATCAGAGGACTCTAATCCCTCTCAGGAAAAGTAATTTATTACAGCAACATCCTCTGAAATTCCCTTATTAATACTAAAGTTATTGGGATGAAACATTTGGCAAAGCAATATTAGCATTGCTAAGCAGATTGCATATAGTCCCTTTCCTTTTATGAGTTCACATCAACACTGTCATTAATGAAACCTTTCACAGAGTACAGCTATCAGATTTTAAATCAGAGATACAATGAAAGCAAGTGTTGTATTTGATGCAATTTGACTATAAAAATCTTTCTTTTAATTTTAACAATAAATTTTTAAAAAATTAATTTTAACAATATTATTTAAATTAATTTTAACAATAAAATATCAAAAGCATATACCTGAAGTAGGTATGAAATCCCATATTCTGCTTTAAAGAGTGGCCCAGTAATCCCCTGGTGTGTTTGAAACCATGCAAAACATTCTTTGCGGGCAGGATACTTCCAAGCCTGGGCAGAAGATGTGGAAGTGGGATTCTCATTGTATCTTTGGCACACAAACATGCATTTCTCTGGAAATAAGTGGAAAATATTGAGCTATCTTTAAGAGACCTCGGTGTCACCCAGTGCTGAGAATTGGCACTAAGGTAGGTTGCTGTCAGTGGCTGTGTGCTGGTTTCTTAACAGACACCAGGACAGGGATGATATGCCTTGACTGGAGGTAGGAGGAGAGATCTGTAATGCCAAAGAGCATGTGGGTCACTGTGTCTGTGCAGGCTGGACTGAACACAATCAACTGCTTTAACAAGGACATAGTAGCCGAGAGCTGTTATGTCAAGAAATACTTTTACCACCTGAACAGTCAGGTTTCAAAGACCATAAAAGTGTCTTGGAGAGAGATCTGCCCCATATTATTTCCATATGTTGCCTTTCCTGAAGGGAAAAAACAGAGTATCTGCTAGACCTTTGGAGAAAGCTGGGGAGCAAAATCAGCTCAGAGATCTTTTCCACCTCTCTCAGTGTTAGGTGAAATATGCAATCACACTTCCAGAGTCTAAGATAGGCAAAGCTCAAACGTGATGAGGTATTCAAGCAAACAAGATAAATGTTGGCAAATGAGAAGTGACTTCTGTAAATCACTGAATGTACCGGTGGGTTTTTGTTGTTGTTGTTTCAGTTTGGTTTTGGTAGGTTTGTGTGTGTAGCACCTTTGCTCCAGAATGTGTACAGAAAACTATCTGGAATGTCTCATCTCCTATATAACTTATGGTCAGAACTGAGTAGGCATTTGAAGTTTTTGTCTTTTTGCCGACTGTTGCAGTTCTGCCCAATCTTTTGGGGAAAGGTAAATGCTGATAGTCTGTTCTGAAGCTAATGGAGAGCCGTATGTTCTCCTTCCCCCAGTTACATGGCTGCCAGCACACCTGGTATGTGACCGAATGCACAGTCACCAGCAGTCAGTGCATGTACATTGGGGCATGTAGCAACCACCACATCCTGTTCCTGAATCCATGTGTGAAAACGTTCTCGTGTGACGATGCCAAGCACCTGTTCTGATCACAGGCGTTGCCTTTCTGAGCCCTAAAGGCCAGGTAGCTTGTCTGGTAGGTCGTGCCTGGAGGGCTTCCTGAGGAGGGGGAATCAGAGAGCAGGCATTGCATTGCATCGGTAAGCCAGAGCAGAGGCTGAACGGCCCTTTATTGACAAACTAAGAGCCAGCTTCTGAAAACATTTCCTCGTAAATGCAACACCACTCATTTAAGTGAAGTTATGCAAAAATATGTTTGCATGGCCAGATTATTTTTGTTCTCATTTTCTACAGTGCTCAATACCTAACAGTTTTATTTTCTCAAGTAAACCTTTTAATGACCAATGTCTCCTGTAACTCCTAATTCTGTCTACAAAATCGCGTATGTTTCAAATTCACAATGAATTCATTTATGGAGCTTCTGGATGCTTTCAACGTTTGAATTTTTGGCCCCTACTCTCTTAAATAGGCCCAACTGGGCAAAAACAGAGAAGCAATCATGCATGGATTCACAATCAGATTTTTAAAGTATTGGCCAGGATATACTTAACAGAAATGCCATAAACCTGTAAAAGAGTTACAGCTATTCCTGGTAGCGACAGTAAAACTTCAAAAGCTTTTACTCTGCCCTTGTCCTATAATTTCATCTTCTGTTTTTCCTTTGTGTATATTTCTCAGACAAAATGCTAACAGCAAAATCATTCCAGACATATGTCTTCTATTAACTTGTTGAACTCAAGAAACTTATAACACTCCATTAGAACGATTTCCCCTCTCCTTAAGATGCCCTGCCACAAATCATAGAGCAACTTTAGGCATTACTGGCTTGTACCTGGAAATACTGTAGTCCTGAAAAAAAAAAAAAAAAAGAGAGAAAAAAAATCTTTTTTTTTTTTAAAGGAGAGTGATTAAAAAAAAGAAAAAGTTTAATTCTGAACTGTGGCTCAGAGGCATTGCTGGCTTCTGCTCCAAATTATCATAGATGAATTTGATAGCCTGAGGTTGTGTTAGTTGAGATTGATTGAAACATCAGTTGGGTTTAATCCTGCTTGTTGGGAGAGAGGAATAGAAATTGCAAGCAGAATAGTAACCCTGAGTGAGATGATCAATAAATAAGCTCTACCAGGAATCTGAGGTATTACATATCATGTGAACTATGAACTTATTTAATAGAAACTGTGCTAAAATGACTATGATCCATATCAGGAGGGAATGATTAATATTTTTATGACATTTTATTAATGTAAGTTTAAGTTCATTCTTCAAAACCATGATCACACTTGCTATTTTTATATGGCTCCTTGAAAGTATTTCCTCAGAATGAATCCCATGAATTTTCTTTTGTGTGAATGGAATTGAGCCTTCTAGTTAAAAAATGATGAACAGTAATTAGGACATAAATTATTTAAAGGTCTTGTAGTTTAAGCAGACATAAAAACTGGCAGGCAATTAAATTCATGGTAAACTCTAGGGGATACTGGTGGAAACAGGTGGAAGCAAGTATTTTATGAGACCTGAGGACAAGCTTGAGGGCTCAGGAGATGGTGGTGTGTGGATGAAAACTGGCATTTTTCAATCTAATGCTGGCTTAACAAGATGTATAGGAAACCTTATTGCATTGGTGTGCATGTCCCCTGTGGGGCAGCGTGAGGCTAAAGCTTCTCATTTACAGCTCCAGATGGGAGCAGCCAGCCCTCTCTTTGAAAGCTTTCTCTTCCTTCCATCCCTTTATATGCATAAATATCTGTGGTGTGCATCGGCTTTGGAGCCCAGTTTCACAGCTACTGTGAAACCATGCAGAGCAAAGAGTGCCCTGATAAATGAGCAAACCTTTCCAGCATCCCTGAATTGAGTTAGATGGGCAAAAGCTAAGGACTTCAGTACATTGTGCCTACCCTGCCCCCACAGAAAGAGTAATTGTTGCTAAAATCTCTCTACCTAATGGGGAAAAAAAAAAGAAAAAAAAAAAGAAACCTACTTTTTAAATTTTCCACAAAAATGTTGTTTAACACTCATTTGCCATCATATGCTAGCATTATCACAGTTAGGAAACAGCTTGCCTAGAAGGGATATATGATTGGTGGCAAATCTGCAGTTAGTTATGGGTTGGTGGAACCCGGTTGTAGAATAGTTTGCATTATTTTTTTAAAACATGCGGCAATCATGTTTAACCACAGATTTCTTTTTATTTACTGTATGACTGTGTGGTGTGTGTGCATCTACACATCTTTATTCTCATTAGGTACACTTGCCACCTGTAGCAAGTAGTGTGAACTCAGAGGTGTGGTCAAACAAGCTGATTTAATAAATGTGTATATAATCAGGATTTTCTTTGCACATTGAGGAAAAAGATTTTCTTTCCTGACCTTATGCCACCTGCCTGTAATTATGGGAACAAGCTGAAGACACACAAGAGCTGATCATTCTTTTCTGAGAGGGTGGAAAATGCCACATAGAAGACAAATTCGGCCTGTGGAAAACCTGAGGTTCCAGTAGTTGATCCTATTCCATTTAGATGAAAACCATCTAAACTTTGGATTTCTAACATGAGAATTATTAAAAAAAAAAAAAAAAAAAAAAAAAAAAAAAGAATCTGAAACATTTTATTTTGCTTCTATTCTGTGTATAAGAAAAACTACAGACTTTCAGTTCAGAAGTGACAAAATAAAATGCTTTTTTTCTTGAAAACTCTTTTAATTTTTTCAGATAAATATTATTTCAGTGAAATCAGAACATTTCAGCTTTTGACAGAGGAGTGCATTGTTATGCAAAATCCTTCAATTAAATATTTCCTAAACAACAGCTTCATTTTTGTGTAGTTGTGTTGTGCTTGCCAGAAATTCACTTCTCTTTAACATCAGGACTTGGCTATTGGAAGCACACTGAAAAGCCTTTGGCTCTGACTCCATGGCAGGTGTCTTGGATGGGCAGTATTAATTTCTCTGTATTGCTTCTGCCTCTCTGCATATACAAAGCTATAGCCCTGCAGGGTCTGTGCATAATTCTTTGCAAATATTGAACTTCTGTGTAAAAATATTTTCCCAATCCTAGCATCTCTGCAGGATTACAGTGTGTCAGACATCCACACTGGTGGCAAAGACAGGGTAATAATAATAATTGGCTTTAGACTCAGCTCTGTGAGCAACTAAAGCAGATGGGGTTCAATTCTGTTCTTAGGGTGGCTGAGAAGAGGAGGAATCCTGATGTATGTAGCCAGCACGGCCTGAGCACATCCCCTCTGGGAAACTGTGGAAGGCAGTATTGAGATAACTACCTTTAATTCAACTGTCATCGTTTTAGCAGAAGTGTAACCACACTTAGAGGTTTTGTTCAAGAACTGGCCTCCAATTCAGCCATTTTCATGAGAACCACAAGCTTCCATTTTCTTGAAAAAGCCAATTCCTAGTCCTCCTACATATGGAAGAAAACCGGGCAGTGCAGTGTGATGACATTGTTATTATACAGAGAGCTAAAAGCAAAAAAAAACAAACAAACAAACAAAAAACAAACAAACAAACAAAAAAAACCACACACAGCACCAGAGAACAGCTAAGGAACTAAATTTTAACTCATTAAAATTCCATTTTTTTTTCCCCTAAACCCTTATGTTTTACGGCCTGATTAAAGACCAGGTATTAAGTTCTGGATCCTCAGATTCCATATGCTCAGTTGATGGACTAAAATGTAGCGATCCCTTAATTTGGTGGGGAATGTGCTCCCATGTAGTAATTCCTCAGTTAGCAGAACTGCCTGGGGCACTGCCAGGAGGCCTCTCCACCTTTGGAGGCAGAGGTAGACTTGGTCCAAGTGAAAACTCTGCTGTATTGCACAGAATATGCTAATACCATGCATCCCAATACAGTAATGTTACAGCCAAAATTTTTTTACAATAACTTTCTTTCTGTTTTGAACACTTTAAGTCTTGTTAAATCCAACAGGGACACATGCAAGGGCATATTTTGGCCCTGTGTTATGCAGCGTACACATGGAATTGTACAATTTTGTGATGTAAAATAATACTGTAAGCTATTAGGGTACTGTTTTCTTTTTATAATCCACATCAGATTTCTGCTCTGCAGAAACATACTTAAAAGCTCCAGAAGCCCCTAAAGAATTGATTATTTGGAGGGTTTGTGCCCTTTAAATCCAGCCATGTTTTTTTAGCTAAACTTGGCTGCGTGTAACTGTTAGTAATAATAAACTATTTACATACCCAATAGAAGCTTTTGACTTGTATTATAACTTAGCAGAGAATGCGTAGTACATAGCTGAACACAAGTAATTTTGCTACTAATGAAAACAATTCTGTATTGTATTAAAAAATAAAATTGGTAGGCTTACCAATGTTTTCTTCTTTACTGGAGAATGAAAATATAACTAAATATGGACATCAATAATATATTTGCTTGCTGAAGAAAGAATTGTCTTTTTAGCTTTTTAGACATTGCCATAAATCTTAAGATACGGTTTTCAGAGCTGCACAGGGTATTTGACTATTTACTTTTTATTTCAATGGGAAATAAACACATAAATCCCATAGGCCTGGATTTTCAAAGGACTTTAAAGGACTGCCGATTTTATTCAGGTTTCTTCTTCACATATTAGGAACCAAATATTTTAAATGAGTATGCTGGCAGTGGTGTCCACAAATACCACTGCTTTAAAAGTTTTTGTTTTTGTTTTTGTTTTTTCTTTCCATAAGAGAGACATCATAAAAGTAGATAGTGGTGACAAAAACAGGTCATATATAACTGAAATAGATGATCACTATATTGCCAGTTCCCAGAGCCCATAACTGTGATTAGGACCCCACTAGACTAGTTGCTGTACGTACAGTATAAAATAATCCATATCCCCCGAAAAGCATAGAATCCACATAGAAGTGAGGCATGAATGAAAACATTGCCATAATAGCTTTATTTGTGAGAAACTGAATGAACTGATGAAGAGGCTCTAAAGATCCTGTCTGTCAACAATACCTTATTATGGCTTCATCCTTTGTTTCAGTATCTAGTTCTTTTAGCAATTTAATTGTCATTTAAAGAATTACTTACACCGAAATCTTCAGATATAATTAGCAGTTTTATTTTTATTTAACAGAAGTCTAATGACTTTCAAGATCACACTTCAGACTGTTGATCCGAAACCCATTTGGTTTTCAGTCAGACTTAAAGACTCCAGCAGCAAGGGGGCGGCTTTGCCACCACATGGAATCCTCTGGCAAAGTCCCTCAGGCCCGGCTCAACCTGTGAAGAGTCAGACTTAGCAATAATGTTCTGTGCAAAAATGAGAATATGGGCTGAGGAACCACAAAATGCCAACAGGAAACCACTGAGACGCCATAGCTTGTGCTCATTTCCTATCCTCATCTCCAGGAATTAAAAGGCATCTATGTTCTGATCAGAGTTACTTTTCTCAGTTTGATCCTGAAGTCTCCCTTGGAATAAAGCAGTTCATTTTTTTGGTTTGTTTATTTGTTTTTTTTCCTGAGGCGAGGCCAATTTTCTTTCAAGAGGTAGCAGAAACTGGTACCCCACAAGTTATCCACTACCTCAGTAGTACAAGGACTAAGGTAGCCTATGAGTTCAGCTCCCTATACTGTCTAACAAACGTTAACTTCTTTCTTCCCTCCTCTCTCTCTCCTTTCTCTTGCTCTTCCCTCTCTCCCTCATTCCCCTTTTATTCTCCACTCTATCTTCTGTTTCTCCCTTCCTCCCTTCTTATTGGTTTTAGTCAGTGGAATAATGTGGTGTCTGTCCCTTCTGAAGCTGATCCGCACTGAGTTGAGCAATTAAATATTTATGGAAGTCTGCAAGAGAGAATGCATGTTTGAAACACAGGGGAGAGCCTGCAGCCTAGTGCTAGCAATAAATTAGGAAGGGTGAGATATACTTCTGATTTCCTATCAATAAGTAATATAAAAAATTAATTATTTAGCTGAGTGGGTGTTAGGAATCTGTTCTCCATTTTCCATGTAACACTGATTGTGTTACTACTCCTGGTTCTCATTTCTGGACTAAATTATTTGTATATAAACTATGTATTAGAATTTGGATGTATTTGTCTGTAAAGTTTTGTACATCAGAAAATTTGTCCTACCTTCATGTAATACATATCCTAAGTGATATGTTGGCTCTGAGATGACCATTAGCATTTAAGAATAAAACGTTGGAGTGATAATATAGAGAGCCATGCTGTGCTCAGTGCTTAGCAAAGGTCAGAAAGAAAATCAAACACTAGGAATGGCTAGAGTAGGAAAAGAGAAGGCAGTAAGCCATTGAACAAATCCATGGCTTGTTGACACCATAAATACTGTGGACAGTTTTGGTCTTCTGACCTCAGAATATACTAGAACTGGAGAAGTTTATGAGAGGGAATTCAAAAGAATGGAATGGCTTCCACACAGAGAATGACTGCATAGGCTAGCAATCTTCAACGTGGAAATGGAGACAACTCAATCAAGGCAGAAGTCTTTAAAGTCATGAGTAGCACCGTGAGGTTTCCCTTGTCATTTTCAACAACAACAACAAAAAATCAGGAACAAAAATCAGGAACATCACTTTAGGGAAGTGATGGCCAAGGAAAAGAAAAAAAATCAAGAAGGAAATTGTATTAGACCTGCTTTAGGACATTTTAGATGACAAAATACATTTTGTGAAGAGGAGACGAGATAATGTGGAAGAGAGATTCAAAGAGGATTACTAAGTGGACACATAGCAGTGGGCTTTGGAAATTTTCCAGCTGGAGGCTGAGAGAGTATTAACAGGGGAGATATCACATATGCCTGCCTTGTTTGTACTCCTCCATAGGTATACACTTTTGTTTAATGTGGGAGTCAAAGCAGTAGGCTATGGGGGCTGAACAAGTACGGCTGTTCTCGGCTTCTTTAATCCTTCCTTGCAATATGGAAGTGATTCAGCAGCAAAGATGGGTCAAAAGATTGTTGCCAACCCAAACCATTATTCCTTGATTACTGGACAACTGTTCAGAGAGAACTGGAAACAAATCCCCTTGTACAAGGGAGAGAACATAGATTTTCTGCATCCTGTTTGAATGACCTTAGGAGCATGCACCAGACCACACAGGAAACCTACATCCTACACGGAGCTGAATCTAAATCTTCCAAAGCTCAGGCTAATTCTTTAGTCATCACCTGACAAATTTTGTTAGTGAAGGATCTGTGGAATCAATGACATAAATTTGATACAGGAGTGTAGCCTGAAATTTAATAGCAATAAGGGTAAAACATTTTGGCATCCACCCACATGCTCACTGAAATATGCATGTGTCAAGTGATTCATCTTGATCCTCACAGACTTTCTGATATTCTTGAAAGTTAGAGGACTTTTTTGGTTATTCAGAGAATAATTTATTTATTTATTTATTTATTTTTCACAACCAGAAAACATATCAAAAAAGAAGAGAACAGATAATGTTGTACCTATCAGTCTGAAGCAGCAGTTATGGAAAACTGAGTGGTACAGCCACACGTGGGAGGTGTAAACCTAAAAGCCAAATAGAGACATACATGTTAGCTCCAAAGTAATAGTAGGTACAGTTAATAGTGTTATAATAACCACTTGGTCAGTAACATGGGGAGCAACATTTATGCAGCCCAATGATTAGTTCATAGCAATTCTGCCTCAGGAATTCACTGTAAAACAAAACCAAAGAATCCAGCTCACTTAAAAAAAAAATAATAATAATAAAGTCACATCATGTTTTCTGAAGACTAGACATTTATTAATTTGCCACAAGAGTGGATGTGATGTTTAGATGCCTGCCTTAGTAATATTTTACATGGCTACTTTTTGGTCCTTTAAAAATAATCCTATATGTTGCAGGGACTAGAGATAAATTTGTGAGTCCTCATATGTAACCACATCAGATACACCTTCTATAAAATGATTGAGTTTCATCTTAAAAGTGCTTAGTGTTCTTGTCCACAACATCCTTGCAGAAAGCTCTTCCAGGATCTCATTGGTCAGATGGTTAGATGATTGATATCTGATTTCTATAATCTATAAATGGGCTTGTACTTTGGTCCTTACCTTACATTGTTCCACGTTTCACCACTCCCCCTATTCCTGTTCCAGCTGAGGGATACTGAGATAGCTCATATTTACAGATTTCTACGACTATACAATATATTCATAAACACCAGTAAGTGATGGACTCTTGTTTTTAACAGAAGTCTTTCATCACTTTCTCCCCACAGTTATTAGTATGTTCACTTAGGTTATGTTGTGTATGAGTATGTTCTTCATGTTCCCTGTGGAACATTTTAAGGTCTTAGTAAAATAGTTATTATCTAAGGTGTCTTTGGAGTCTCTATGGGGATTTTCAGATATCTGTGTAGGGGTCTGGTTGATAGGTGATTTTTCCATTCTTCTAAGAATGAGTTTCACTTTAGGTATAAATATATATAAATATATAGGTATAAATATATATGCTGTCGACATAAAGAATCAACAGGAAACTTAAAAAATATTGTAAATATTCTGACATACCTTCTGGTTTTTTTTTGTTGTTTATTTTTTATCACTTACTCACTAGCTCCTAGTTTAATCTCATTCTTCATTCTTGTTCTTGTAAATTGTGCATGTCTTTATCTTTCCAAGAGCTAGAACAAAGACCATTGTGCTGATTATATCAGACTGACAAACCAGTGCCATTTCCTCTTTCTTCGTGGTTCCCAGTGTTGGATTTCCCAGTACAGGACCTCAAAACCTTCTTTTCTAGATTCTGCTGAGGTTTTGGATCCATCGTATGTTCTATTAATTCTCAAAATGATCCTTGAATGTCACATTACAGTAATAAATAGTTTATTCTTTCTTCATCTGCGTCATTATACTCCTTTGTTTCTTTCAGAGTCTGCTTCATGGTAAAGAAAGAAAAGAGGCAAACTCCCAGTGGTTCATTTTTGGTGTTTTTAAAGAGTAAAGCTGTTTTTCCACCTTGTCAACCACCACTGACATTATGCAGTGCTTTAGGACGTGTTCTTTTTATGGACAATACCCTGGTGACAAAAAACAGAGCAGCAATGGCAGCAGCAGAACAGCTGAGGTGGTAGCAGGTTTTTTAGTGAATGAAACAGAACTTGCAGAACCTGTGAGAATGTGACCCACAGGAGAACTTGTTGCCAACTTTCTCTCCCTTTTATAACTTTTCCTCTTTCTTTTTCATTGTATTTGACATTTTCCTGAGACTAAGTTTTGTTAACTGTAAGTAGCTTATGGCAGTGAACAGGGGAAATGGGTTCTGCTCTGATATGGCAAATAGACAAAGAAAACATGGGGGGGGAAAAAAACAAGCTTTCTAAAGTTGGAAAAATCATTTCTAAGTGCTTATAACCCCTCCTTCTCTTTGCATACTGGTACAAGCTGAACTACTCAATTTCTTCCAGAGTTCCTTATACACAGAATCGAAGGTTAGTAATTTCTGTCCCTGATTAGAGCTATGTTTCATTTTTCCTCTCTCTACCTTCACTTGAGAAAGAAAGCCAGGCTTGGCTTTCAAGGTAAAATTACCCTTTCTCAGCTGAACTTCAGCACTCCCTCTACAATGCATTTTTCATGTACTTTTTTTTTTTTTTCCTTAAAAATCACTAGAAAATGGAGAAAACTGAAAAAAGTGTCACTTTTTTGAAAACTCAGCAATGTTTTCACATTAAATCTGTTACACCTGTGCTCATCATGCACACTGGCTTAAATCCAGACACTAGTTTTCATTTACGTGGCCACGAACAGTCAAAAGCAGGGTGTCTAATAGACCACTTACGTAATACAGGTTCCACTTGGAGCAAAAAAATAAAGTTTTTGTAAGCTTTTATGGTGATAGAATGTCATCACTATTGCTCTACACTAGGTGGTGTGGGATAAGTACAGCCAATAGCACTAGATCCACTTAGGATGCACGAATGCAGTGTATGGCATGTAACTGACTGCAGAAGTATAGTATCTGTTTTAATATTGTAATGATTTTACCTTTTAAAATACGTTCAAAATTTCTGGTAGACCTAAAGAGGTCTAAGATGGAGATTTCAGAGATGGATTGAAACATCCGATATAGAGACATAAGGTATATTTAGTTAATTTGGCTGAGGAGACAGTGTTTTGGGGGTTAAAAGGCAGCCACTGGATCACCAGGAGAAGTCCACCAGATTAATTTGATTTTTAGTACTTTCAAATTTGTGACAAATCCTGATGGCAGACAGGCAATATCACCTCCCTTTTTTGTGCTGAATTGTTTCCATTTTGTTGGTAAGGGAAAAGAGGCCAGGTGTTTGTAGCAACAAGTCTTTCTACTCTTTTTAGTGTGCCTGGCCCAATGTGCAGAAAGATTCTGTGAAAAATCAGTGTGGCAGTTTGTAAGTGATGTTTGTAAGTGATGTGAAATTGGAAAAGAAAAATTCTTGTTTGCCGTATTGTGCAGAGAAGAGCAGCAAGGCTGCCTTACGGACTTTGTGTTGCGAGCCACATAAAAACTTGGTGGTTGCATCAGAGGAACAGGAAAAGTGATGGGATAGGTACACTACCTCCTCTTTTTTCTAACCCACATATGTAAGCAAACATCCTTTACTGAAGTGTTTTTATATTTCTTCCATTCTTTCATGTCCTTCCCTAGTCACATACTAGCCATTGCTTTAGATCAACCTAAATGAGAACGTTAGTGAAGAGTTTTCTGCTGAGATTGCTTTGCAGTCAAAGACAAGCTGCTTCAAAACCAAAAGAAAAGAAAAGAAAAAAAAAAAAAAAAAAAAAAAAGCTCTGTTTGTTCTCAGATTCTCAGATGCAGAAGCTAAGCCAAGGTCATACTCCTAAGCTTGAAATGCTTTTTTTCTGTTTGAGCAGACTGGGATACTCTCTTCAGGCATTGTGTTTAGGTTGTGACCAAAAGGGACTAAAACCCATGCCTTGCCAATGAAAGTTGTTATTTCCATTTTTGAAAAAGCCCCAGAATTTCAAAATCAGAATAATTCTGTTGTTTACATGTGACTATATGAGTTTACTTAATGCAGACAGACACCTTCTTAGCCTATCTAACAAGTGCTTCCAGGGCCCTGTTACAGAGGAAACAATCAGTTATTGTTGTTACAGCTAGTTGCAAAGTATATGTGGTAGTGTTTGCACTGTACAAGAAATTAATACAACTTCTGTCTCAGAGCTTTAAAATCTGATCAATCATTTGTGCCCACTGAGCTAGTTACAAGCAAATGTGTTTTCACTGTTACAGTTGCCCAGCTGGGGAGATCTAGACATGGTCTTTTCTGCACTAATGTTGTCAAACCTGATCTAATTTAAAATGTACTCAACAAGGAAGTTTGTCTAAAACATATCAGCTGTAATCTCTCTGCATTTGCACATGCTTCCTTACGAAGATGCTCTATATCTCTACAGCAGCCTAAGATTACCATGTGATGAGGGAATTACCATGGTAACTACCTGTGTGCATCTTTCTGAGCAGCACAACAAGAGGGTAAGAAAAGCTGCACAAGGTGTTTGCAAGGCAAGTTGCAGCTCCCCTTGATTTGCGTAGCTCCATCACTCACTGTTATAAAAGCATGGTCAGTGCCTTAGATAGAATGCTTATATGGTAGACACTAGATCCAAAGGAGGCATATTTTATTAACTAATTGGCTGCACTTCTTACATATTTGTGATTTATGGCACGGAGAAATATACTTGCTGACACTTAGGAATGAGAAAGAAGAGAGATCTTCTGCTCATTTATCTCAATGATAAACTATTAGGCATTCTGTATTCATCTGTAAAATTTGTGCAGAAACAGGACGTATTTCTCAAGGAAAGGAATTCACAGAATGATATTCCTTGAAAAAAATCATAAACAGCGTTTAAGCTTCTTCAGAAATATGAATGAAGAAGATGCAGTAAAATGTCATTTCCTCTCATAGGATTACCGTGCTTGCTCATGCATTTTTCTTTGTGGTGTTACATATCAAGCGGTGTAGAGCCTGAAACGCACATGTTGTTTATTAGCAGATCATAGTTGTATTTAGAATTGTTTATACCCCAGTAATATTCCTCCAACGTTTACAATATTTCCAATATCTTTCTCTAGAGCTCCTATGTGTGAGTGGAGTTCAGGCCAGCAGCAGCAGGATGTGGCATGTAATCTCATTCACTGGCAATTGCTCTGATTCTTCAAGGAGCACTTTTTACTCATTCACTGCATGTCAGTAAAGTCAAGCAGCTCAAACGGGTTTATTGGAGTGCCCAGTAATATTTTGTTTCTAGTAATTCATCACTTAAAGGAGAACAATATAATTTTTATAAGAAAAACACGCCTGTGCCCTTGAAGGCAGCCTCCAAAAGGAGACAGAGCAATATTTTTCCCCATCAAATTATTTAGATCTTGGTGTGATGGCTTAGTTCTCAGTTCTGTGGGATGCTGAATGTCTTCAGTGCCCACAGCCTGATGTTACCAAGTCCTGTTTATGCAAATGAAAAAAGAATCATTAGGTGACATTCCCAGCCATTCAGCCACAGTGTTCAGACTCTGATGAGTCAGTGCTCTGCTGGGATCAAGAATGATATTGTACTTAATTAATCCAAGTCTAATCCAGTTAATCCAGTTATGCATATAGTTTTTTCTCTTTCACCAGAAAGGTAGCTGACTTCAATGGTACATTAGAGCTGGAAATTCGGTGCTGTCCCTAGCTCTGCCAGTAGCCTACTGGCCAGGTGTGTCCTGGTTCTTTCAGTTTGCTGTACTTGGATTTTCCTACCTGTAAGAGAGTATAATGCCTTCGTTTCTCTGTGAAGACCTCTTTGAGATCACTCAGGGAGCATTTAAACAATCAGGAGCTTTGTTACCCTCTTCACAAACCAAAATATTAGTTTGGTCGTAGAGTGTCCACACCTTTCTCCTTTGCTGGCTGCTCCTTTCCCACGATGCTGGGCCCAGACGAGTGAGTTGGCCACAGAAGTGAGACAGCATGATGAAATGCTGGACCAACACCTCTGCTGGACCGTCAGCCCGGCATACTCTGAGCCACGTCTCCATAGGGTGTGCCAAGCGGTGGCCAGTTCACATACTGGCACGACCTGCATAATGGGAAAGATCCCCAAGGAACAGTGATTTGTGCTTCTGTTAGTGTTTTCTATCGGGATAATCATGATGCAACTTGAACGAGATAAATGATAATAGGAAAAATTAAATGGCCCAGGCTCCAGTCCGTTAAGTTGCCACACTTTAACCTACAAAGTTGCCTCAGTGTAAATTCCAACTTGACAGAGGGCAAAGAAAAGGTAAAGGAATAAATATTAAATCTCTCCCTACTTTGAACGGGGAGTTCCGACTTAAAATTAAAATAGCTCTTGCTTCTAGTCTTTCTCCTTGTCAACATCACAGTCTGCCAGCTGCCAGATTTAAAACCCCCACAAGGCTACATTAGTTCCCAGCACAGAGACATGGGCTGGCGTCACTCCTTATATAAGATCACAATTAACTGAGTTTTTTCTTGAGTTAGTTCCAGTGATTAAATTAGTTACATCGACAGTGCCTGCTGTACACTCTAACCGGCTCCACTCACGTGTCTCTATTAGTTACCAGCATATATTTCTTTTCTCAAACTTGAATTGCATTTTACTTAGAGAAAAAGATATTACTATTAATCTACTAATAGTTACCTTCTCCTCCTGCTCACGTGGCTTTTCGTGTAACTTTTGAAAGCTGCCAAGTATGACACTGGACTGGCAGGGGTCATGGCACGATGGGAAGTTTTTGAGCATCAAGTTACATATGGTATGTGCTTTAAGGAGAAAAAGGGACTTAAGTGTGTTTGATGTTTTCTGCTGATCATTTATTGACCATCCTCGGGTTCACGCTTCTCTGGATGGAAAAGCTTTTATTGAATATCAATATAAAATATTGCAAAAATGTATGCAAAAGCACATTACAAAATACTTTTTAAGTTGCAAATAATTTAGGACTTCAAATATTTGAAAGATGAACGTTTAAAATAGCTTTAGAGCTCTTCCTGAAATTCTCCACCTGCACATTGTGTGTGCAGAGTAAGTGCAATATTTATCACGTGCTCCTTGAAGAATGGTATCGTGCATGTACACAAAGATAGATAAATGGACATTTCAGAAGCAGCTATAACTATAGTGTGTCCTAGATGTCAGTGCTTAGTTAAGATATTCTTTTAAGAATGTAAGCATTTTGTATATATTTACTCAGTATCAACTAACTTGAACAGGAAAAAGTGAAGCTGACTTCTATCATGAAAGGTTTTATCAGACCTCTCATCCTATGAGACTGGGGTGTGAGCCCTTAGGCAGGATGTAGGTGCCACTAAAAATTCCACGGTAGCCCATGTTGTCTGTCGCCATCCTGAAAGGCACTCAGCCTCACCAAAGCAGTGCTCAGCTCTCTTCTTCTCTTAGCAAAGGAGCTGAGGGTGTTCTGGTAGGCCAGGTGAAACTTGGGCTGCGCTGCAGGTGTGCTGCATCAGAGGCTGACACAATAGAAATGTTTCTTACTGATCTCATAGCATATCCTGTTTCCCAGTCTTTTTAGCTACTGCCAGCAGTTTCCACATGTTCTTTGTACAATTGCTGATGCTGCTGGGACTACAGAGTGTATCCATTCCTTGGCTGTCCATGTAGAGAAATGAGTTGGCTGATTATTACTGTTAGCAGGCAGTATTTGTTCCTGAATAGCAAGCTTTACAACAAAAATGGGAGGATTTGGTAACGGTGCATGCTTTGGGTAAATGTGAGGATAATTTACCTACAAAAGAAAAAAAAAATGATCGAAGGGTTTTCCTCTGCATGTAATTAACACACTGCCCAATTAAAATACAGAATATTCATAAAGTTTTCTAGATTCCTCAGTGCTGTTTTGGATCTATTATGTGTATAATGGCTATGTAATCTATATTTTTACATATGTTCTGTTTTAAAGATCACGCATTCAAAACTAACAAGATGATGTAAATGCAGCAGCATAGCTACATGGCAAGGCTCTGAAGGATAAGTTTTGGAGATACATGTCTCGGGCTAACAGCCCTCTACCTCTCCCCATCTCATCTGCATGCTGCCCCCTGTTCTGCCTCCACTGGGGCGAGGTTCATATTCCACACCACAGAGCAGCTGTCAGAAAGGTCCCATTATCATCATTTTACTCTTAAAAAGGCCACTTGCCATGAAACACACCAAGTAGTTTGGAATTCTCACGTGGAGAGAGTGATGAGTAACAGACACATGGATTTAAGGCACATTCCTTTGTGAGGAATCGTTTGCTCTCCCTCGCTGCTCCAGTGACTAACCCCTTCCCGTCCACCTGCCGAATTTGTCAGCAGAGCATATGACCGGGGAGGGGGAGGATGCCACATATGCGCATTTATTTTTGGTGATGCATAGCAAAAATCAGGTTGCCATGGATTTGCTTGATCCTTTATGCCAGAGTTCTGACAGTAGCTTTTTGAAACAGAGAAAAGGCAAAAAGGTTTGGTTTAATAAGCTTTTTTGGATATAGGGAAAAGTGTGCTGCTGAGAGAATGCAAGTAAAATTCAAGACATTTGCCATATCTGGTGTTAAACTGTGTAAAAATTTTAGTTGAAGCATTATTTCTCTTCACAACTATCAGTCTATCTGAAAGTGTTGCTGAAAGGAATTCAGTTGTCACGTCAAACTCCTGTCTGTATTGTATATGATGCTGGATCTAATTGACTCAAAGAGGGAGTGGCCCAGCAGTGCCCAGGGATCAGAGCTGAATGGTACAAGACCCAGATCCCTATCTCAGCTCTAGGACTTGCTAAAGTAGGAGTAGCTAGAAATACAAAACAATGCTTAGAGTTTGACCTCTGACACATCAAATTGCCAGCTCTTTTGTGCTATGTTATGTAATATAATAGCCACACTGCTTTTTTATCTACTCAAAACGTGTAGCTAATGGCAGGTTTTTCTCTTTCAAAATAGCAGTTTAGAAAAACAGATAATAATAACTAAAACACGGTGAGACAATTGAAAAATACCAGATACGGATAGATGACATAATTCCCGCCGCCAGCATTTCATTCTTTATGTAAAAAAAAAAGGACAACATCCTCAAAATGTATATTTTACCACTAGATTGGCAGCTTTGAGATAGACAAATGTTTTCATATTGCCAGTTACTGTTTATTTTATATTCAGTATTTTGCTCAGTATTTGGATGCCAAAATATTCTTTGTCAGCTGTACAGTATGTACAATTTCTCCCCTTTGCTGAGAACCATTCATAATTCATTGCCTGGATTTGACTAACTATATTTCTCATGAATTTACAAATAAGTGAAATTTCTTATACTCTAGTGGCTCCTTGTGGAGTTGCCTTTTTTAGACTGAATGCCTGCACATGTTTCACTGGTTGCTGAATGTTTTTTTTTCTACATATGGTTTTTGCAAATCTGCATACAGTTTTTGATTCTCAAGTAAATAGCTATGAAAAATAACCCAGATATCTGAAGACAGGATTCCTTTGTAGTGGAGTTCAGAATTTTGTTATATTCATTTTCAATTTCGAACTGATTTGTTTCTTGGAATTTTGCCTGACTTTTTTCAGTGTGTGTTAACTCATACAAAAATGCACATACTGAATTCCTCCAAAATTTAAATGGCAGATGGATGGGACACATCCTTATCCTTCTCAAACTGGCCTGAGTCATCTGAAGACAGGAGAGCTCTGCTACCAAAATTGAATGACTGTCTCTTTGCAAGCATATCACTTTGTTACTATACATAGCCAATCCACTTCTGTCCATTTCTGCAATACACGTGAAAAAAAATAAATAAATAAGAAGAAGTTTCACACAGCAAGAAGCAAACCTTCCAGAAACTGGTAATTACTTAGAAAATTAAAGTAAAAGCACTGCTTTCAGCTCTAGAGTGGCATTTACGGTTATCATGTTTGTCCACTGAAATTTAGCAAAAGATGCACCACCTCATTGCACTCAAGTGCACAAATGTTTATCAGCTTGCACTGAGACGGACTCATCCAGCTCCAGCCAGTGGAGAAGTCCCCATGAAAAAGGTTCTTTGGGTGATGCAGTCTGTTATGGCTGCCCTTACAGCCGCGTGAAAGGTTTGAATATGGATAGATGAGATCTTTGCTATGCAAATGAAACTGCCTTTGCTCCCATCCCACTAAGCTGTCTTAAATACATAGATGCAGCCGATATCTGGGTAGTAAACTGTGAATCCCAGAAATACTACTGAAGGAGTGAGCTATTTTCTGTGGTGACCATGAAAATACCACTAATTTAAGGGAGAACTAAGAAAAAAGAAGCAGAGACAACAGCAATATGTCATGGATTTAAATTACTTGTCTATTTGAATTTTCTGACTCCAGCATTTTGGTTACTTTCCTTCTTTACCCTGTGACTGGTGAAGAGGCTTGTACAATAGCCACTCATGCCAAGTTTCTCTTCAGTATTACAAGGGGTATTCAGGATCAGTAACTAGTGCCTATTTTAGAACCAGAAGGTCTGTCTCTTCTCTTCTTTGCTTTCTCACCAAGATTGATTCATCCCGGGCATGAGAGAGCTGGTTTGGCAAAGAATATTGGGAAGCAAGGCAGAATGGGAGTTGGAGCCAGGAGAGATCTGGAGGCCGGGCTGGGGAAGGACAGCAGATGAGGAGGACAAACCTGGGGGCTGGAGAGGGGACAAGAAATCGAGATTATAGAAAGGGGCTGGGAACTGCAGTTTGCAGATTTGGACCAATGGAGAATGAGGCAAGGAACAGAGGCAGGGGATTGCACATAATAACCATCATCTCGTATGATCAGCTAACTCATTGCACAGAAAACAGTTTCCATAGATGAAGAAAAGCAACTTGCTTAAGTTGAAAAATGCGTGGTGACTGAGTCAGAGGACTGAGAGCAAAAGTGGATGATGTTTTATTCAAGACTGCTGAATGCCATCCCAATAAACTGATTTCTTTTTTTTTTATTATCATTCCAAAAGTCCTAGATTGTTACTAAACCAGTTATTAAACAAAACAAACAAAACTTCTCCTAGATATTCAATAATTGTATTTCTTATTTTGGGGGGGAGAGTGCATGATGATGCAGTCTGATCTGCTGACATTAGAGCACTTTAAGTGCAGCTGATATAGGAGACTATGTTATAAACCTAGATAGTTTTATTTATTGCCAATTGTTCTGCAAAATCGAAATGAAAATGTCTCAAATCAGTACCCTAAAATAGTTATTTTCATTTTTTGACGGTTCTTTACCTAAGTATGCAGTCGATGCCCTCTTATTACATGGGTGCTGAAGAAATGTAATTCAACGTCTGAAGCACTAGGACATTGTAGTGATGAGTATTATTGGAGAGTAAATAAGGAAATTAATCATTCTGTCTTCACATCAGGATTTAAATGGAGCGATAGCATTGAACAAGGAAGATAAAACAATGCACCCGATAGCTACTCATTAGTGTGCTATTCGTTTGTGTGCTGAGTGACACAGGGGTCTTGTAGAAAAATGCATTAGTTATCATGCATTGCTTCAGAATAGATGTGGAAAAGGAGATGATTTGGGTTGTACATGCAAATTTAATTCTAATGCCTCCTAACAGTGAACACTTGTCTTTGCAATCTTAAATCTTTATACACACACATAGATAAATATAGGCACATATACATGCAGTGTAGCAACCAGAATTTGTAGTGAGTGTCTGTTGCCCATGCTGGGGGTGATGTCTGAGTATCATTCAGAAGGGACAGAAGATGGGAGGAAATGCAAGGACTGTATCTTCTTCTGTCTGTGGCCTTAAACCTGCTATTAAGCCTCAAGAGAAAACAGAGAGATGATTTTCTGATTTTCTGTTCTTTAAATTATAATAAATCTAATAATACTTATTAGTGAGGCAATTGTAAACTGCTAATGCAAAAGTCATAACATGAATTTAATTAACATTAATAGAGTTTTAAAAGTAACGAAGATGAATGAATTAGAATTGTTATTTCATGCAGACTTCTTCATTTCTCCCAATCAACACATAAATTACATCACTTTTTTGTGCCATGTCAGAGTGTAGGATCAGCTAAAAACATTGACTTGAAAGGCAATACAGAAATCAGCGTGCTTTTGCTAACCTGGCGGTGTGGCACCACTATGGGCTACTCAAAACCTGAGATCAAATCCTAATGATCAAGCGTGATGTGAAATTTGTGCTGGCAGCAGGGGCGAACAGGCCCCTTACTTGAAGGTGTATCGTCCCCAAGTTGTTGTTTGAAGCTGCTGCCTCCGAAGCCGGAGAAGGGAGCCCCACGGCAGCAGTGCCCCGAGCCCAGCCCCGGCGCAGGGGCAGCTTCCCATGGAGTTTCACGTTTGTCTGAGCTCAGAGAAGGGAGGGAGAAGAAAGGAAAAGGAGACAGGCATTGTCAGTATGTAACCCCGTAATAAATGACCACTTTATAAAGTGTTATAAAGTGTTATAAAGTGTTTAATTTTTGCTCTATTTTCTTTGGGAAGAATTTTATCTGCTGCAAATCGTGTATTAGCATGTAGCAAAACTTACCACAAGTCCTGCTTTCTGTCGGAGTTAGTACAGACAATCTCTGTTGTTTCTACATGTAGATGTGGAGAACAGTATCCACAAACTGAATGTGCATTTGCAAATGGCTTGTTAGGCATATAACGTTGATTTGTTTTCATACATTCAATTAATCACAAGAACAACAGAGGACAAATTAAATTTGTTTTTATTTTTATTGCATACAAGATAGAGTGCTGCAGAGATGAACTGTAAACTTGTTCTAATTAGTGCCCCAGAGCAGATCAATAATTAATCTATGTATATCTTCCTGTACTTTGCTAGTAATCACAAATTAAATTAATGGCCACACACAACAAATGAAAAGACTGACTCCAGCATTTTTCCCTGGGAGATCAACACCATTTTGCTACAGATGACAGAGTCTCAGTGGGTGCTACACTGTTTATTCAGGCAACAGAAACAAAATCACGCTTAATGTGATGTCAGGTTTCAAGCAAATCCATAAACACTTTTTGTCCATATAAGCTCTGACATTTGCACATCAAAAAAGTTTTTAAAAGAAACTTTAACTCCTAATAAAAATTACCTAGACTTTTTTATTTTGGAAGTGATTGAGATTTCCCAGCAGTGTTTGAATACATAACATTTCTATACCCAGTTGTTAAGAGACAATTTTGCAAATTGATTTTATTGATGTTTGGTTTGCATGTTTTGATGGTAACCTTTACATCCCCATCATTCAGTTGGAGGATCCTTTTCTGTCTCATTGTTTCTCACACTTTCATTTTCCTTTTTTTCTTTGCCTTTTTGATTATTTTTATGGGATTCTTCCAGGAGGAATCTCATGAATTTGTGATTTCATTGCAGAAAGAGAAAGCCAATATTACTTGAATCGAAAGACACAAGAAAAGAGATAGTAATCCCACAGATAATGATTAAGTCGTACTACCAAGATGTTGGCATTAATCAACTTACATATGATTCATTACTTCATTTTTATAACACAATTGAAAGTGATAGATTGATGAGATTAAAGGAATCAATAACAAAACAAAACAAAACAAAAATAAGCATTTCCAAGCGGTGCCTCCAGGTTCACCTATTAATCAGATGTTTTTTCTGATGAGTTAATGTCTTTAGGTCATGTTTCATTTATTATTTTATGGGATTGTCTTTCATGTGTGACACCGTTATCACTGGCGACAGAAATTGAGGTGTGTTTTGAGATGTATTGCCTACCTGATACTAGAAGCAGAATGTCAGGAACATCCATTGTACAGACGCACTGCCTTGCAGCTACAGGTACACTGCGATTGGGGCCCTTCCCTTTCCAAGTTCTGCTCTGTGTCATAAAGATGTCATTTCTCTGTGCTTCAGATACTCTACCCAACTCACGCTAAGCAAACAGCAGAGATCAGGAGACTGCATAAGATCAATTCAGTGAGTGAAGGATTTGAACATTTGCCTAGGATACAAGAGGCTTACATTTGACACTGGTTCAACAGCAGCCATTGCCAAGAACTGCTCTAGAGCTGCTCTGCTTTTCTTGTGAAGTCCTGTGAAGATAAAGCTTTCATTCTGACAGAGAACTAAGAGATGCCAGAAACTTGGATTCTGAGGGAAATACACATAGAGTTTTCTCTGTGTTTCAGTTCTTCCACTCTGTTAAACGGGGATATACGCTGAAATCTAGTGCAAGCAAGCACTGGAGATAACCTCCTGCCTGGAGATGGCGCTTCCAGAACAGAACGTCAGTGCTCAGTGGGTAGCAGAGTGGACATCTTAGGAAACCTGGTTTCTCTTCCTTGTGCCAAAGTCAGTGTCTTCAAATCCCATTGCCTCTGTAGGGAGCCCAACTGGCTGTTTTGACAGACAGTAGATCCAAGTTCCCTGAAGTTTCACATTCTGTGCATCAAGGCGTCAGTTAGGGAATAGATCTTAAATAAGTGCTGATTGTTAAATGTTAATGGGATTTGGTGAATATCACTGGTATTCCAACTTCACAGCAATTATTTTAGATTGTATGTTTTCTGCTAAGCACTTTTTGTGTCCTCTCACATCAAATGAATTCACAAGAACAAATAAACCACTCATGGCCCAGAGGATTTTATTCTAAATAAAACATGGAGTAATTACATTTAGCAATGTAAACAGCTAATGACGGTTGCAATAAAGCTATCATTATATGAATAAGTTTCTAGACTAATAAAGATATTCTAAGACATTAAAATACATGAATTAGAAAATGGTGTGTTTTTTTTTTTTCCAAGACATTCCCTTTGTTTTTGTGCTTTATTGATCCTATGGTCAGATATAACTGTATGGGAAAACACAGCAGAGGAAGAAGTTGAGGTTTGTTTGACCTTGTCAGTATTTGATACAATTTTAATTCCACAAAACATCTACAAAAAAGAAAATAGCATTGTCACTTTCCAGGTGAAAACTGAAAGCCGTTCTGTTGTTTGTTCCGATGCTTACCTTGAAGAAAATTGTCATGCCCTCCTCATATATTTATTTAGTTCATGGCCATCTACAGCAATTGTACAGCGTTGACACATTAAATTGGTTATACAAGACAAACTGTAATTAAATGGCAGCCTTCCGGTTTTAACAATGCTATCCTTTATTGTTGGAATGTTTTCTTATGTGGTTCATCTCCTCCTTGCAAACATCATTTTTGCTTTTATTTCCATCTGTTTTTGGCACTATAGTGACCTTTCTCTTTAATTTGCTGGCCACCCCAGATGCTACAGAAGGGTGGAGAGAAATAAATAAGTAGGGCCATCGTGCATGTATCTGGATTCTTCTAGATGTGCCTTCTTGTATCACAAAGAAGTAGTTTTCAAGATATGAGGACTTTTTGTGTTCCTCTTGATCCTTGGATATCCAACCACCCACTTGGATTTTCTGAACATCAATTTAAACCAGACACAGTTTGTGTGGACCTTACCACACTTTTACAGTGCATATGCTATTTATCCTCATATCATGGAAATGCTGAGTCAAACACTGGAACAGGCTTCCTAGAGAGGTAGCTGATGCCCGAGTCCTGTCAGGGTTCAGGAGGCATTTGGATAACGCCCTCAGTAATATGCTTGAACTTCTGTTTAGCCCTGAAGTGCTCAGGCAGTTGGAATGGTGATCTTTGTAGGGCCCTTCCAGCTGAACTCTATTCTGTTCTGTTCTGTTCTGTTCTGTTCTATTCTATTCTATTCTATTCTATTCTAATGTTCAGGAAGCTTGAAAACCCTGGCAGGAAGGTTGCAACCATTTGGATAAGTAAAAGAAATTCCATTTTTCAGGGAAAGCTCTTCTTAACATTTCTGTTTCAACAAAGAACAATTATATAACCTCTGAAAAAGTATGTTAGTTCAAGGACATCCCTGAAATTAGGGAATAGTTTTAGGCTATTCATACCTCTATAAATGTTATGAGCCTTAATTATATCAACTTAAGAAAATACCAAGGACCATGTTCCTGTTATGGCGTAAATAAATAACTTTTTCTTCTGCATTTGTGACCTGGAAAATGTAGCAGTGGAGGGTTCAAGGTTCAAGGAGGTTCAAGATAAGAAATACAACACAAACTGGTTCCTGCTAATGCCCCCATCCAGTTATACAGACCCTCAACAGTTAGATTGTTGTTCTGAATTTCCCACAAGCTAACAGACTTGAAAGTCTTCTCAGAGAGAACAAATACAACTAAGCTTCTCATGTATGACTCAATTTCTTGCCACTTGTTGCCGATGTCCTCATTCATGGCAAATTATAGGGGGGCTGAGTGGAGCCTTACTCAGTGCTGTTTGAATTTGCTGACAATATATTAGGATTTTGATCAAGTCAAAAGAGAACTAAAATCTTTGTGTGTACTTATATATATATATATACATATGTACACATATGTACATGCATGTGTATATAAACCTAGAAGAATATTCTAAGGTGGTTCACATTACATTTTAATTGAAGTTTTACAATCACAATTTATTTTATTTTATTGATTGTTGCTATCTTTCTCTTATAAAATATTTACTGTTTGAAGTAAATTTATTTCTGTTGCTGATTAGGATTGTAAACGAGATAGGTAATCTGTATGTTCTGAAAGAAAAGTGGTATAGGAAATAAATTTGCATGTATATGAATTATATATTGAGAGTTCACAGTGTCAGAGTCAGAGCAGATGTGAGTGAATTCATACCGCTTACTATGAAGTGGGATCTTGCTAAGCCAAATATATCTGTACTGCTTGCCCATGTCAGATACTCATCTCATTCGCTATTCCTTGTGCACAGAACCTGCCATTTGATCTTCAAGGTACAAACAACACCTCGTCATCAACTCCTTGTCAGTAGTACAAGGTAGCAGTTACTCTTTGTAATGCCTCAATTGCCAGTTTTGCAAATCACCAGTTTTAGCTGCTGACCCTGGTAGTGCAAAGATCAAGAGCATTATTTGCTTCCATAGATTTGTGAACAGACCCTATGCCCTTGTGCAATGATGCCCAGACAGAAGTAGTGTAAAGGCATACCAGTTTTGAAAAGCTAGTTTGGTACAAGTAAATGCTGATCCTCTCTAGCAGAAGGATTGAGGATAGTAATAGCAGCTTCCTGTACACAGCTAAGGAAGCCTGCAGTGGGTTCGAGGATGATAACTTGATTCAGTCCCCTAAAGACTCACTGCCAAATGAAACACAGCTCCTCCTGGAAAAGGAATCTAATACCATGAGTATATCCATGATGGGAAAGTACATCTGTGAGAGAGATTTTAAGTAGGAATGCCAAACCCTCTACTTCTGAGGCAGTATGCTGTGGTATCTAAAAAGTTACATCTCCTGCCTGACACATCAGTACATTTGGTGTATTTTAGGAAAATAATGGGATCGTTATCCACAATTCTACCTCTTCAGGGACTGGCAAAGGTGCTTAATTAGTGAACTGACCACACGCACTCTCCTAAGGTGAGGCTTAGCAGGTCTCCTCGGCTTAGGGCTGGCACGGCGTGGAAGGAGTCCAACAGGGAGCCCAGGGAGCAGGAAGGGAGCTCGGCAGGGCAGTGAACCAGGTGCTGGCTGTGCCCTCACTGACTAGGGTGCAGTCCCACGGGACCTGAGCAGGGTGGCAGTAACAAGCTCCACTGACAGTCCCAGAGGCAGCAAGGAATGAATGAGTCAGGCCCAGGGTCCCTCTACAGGGCCCTCTCAACAGCAGCAGGAGGGGGGACCAGAGGCAGGACTGGAGACAGAAGCACAGCAGAGATCCAGCTCCTATTGAGGAGACAGACTAGTGACAGGGAAGTCCAGGCCTGAGCTCCTGGGTGCAGGTGGGGGTCCCAGAGGTGTTCGCTGAAGGCAATAAAGGCCTGTAAGTGCCCTCAAGGTCCTGCCATGTGTTAGAAACAATATTAGGACAAAATAAGGTGCAGCCAGGACATGGTAATCAGCTTCTGAGCCAAATTTTGATCATATTTGTGATGAAGGTTAGTGTGGACTTACCTAGATATTTAGGACTTCAGGTTTTTCTTCTTATTATTGTCATAAGCAAAAGCTAGGAATTCTGGAAGCTCTTCTATAAGCCTTCCTTTAAGTTCCTAGAACACTTTATTTCCTTTAATTTTTAACTTATATTTAAATTTCATGTCTGATATCACATTTGCCTTTCTTAATGTTTCTCTCATTGAAAAATAGAGACATGGTGTCTCTTTCGTACTTGCCTTCTACTTACTTATAGACAAAAGCCTGCCAGAGGTTGGACTGTTGCTTGAAATCTTGTTTTTTGTTGTTCTCTAATGTCTCACTCACAGCAATTGAGAGAATGCAGCTTCATCTAAAGCAAAAATTGTGGGAATTATGTGTTTCTAATGTTAAAAGCCTTACCAAAGATGCATTTCTCAACAACCATTTTGTAACATCAGTTCTCAAACACGGAAGATCCTGTCAAAGGGCTAGACCTCAATACAACTGATTGCATAGGCTTCAGTAGTTGTACATATGCACCCATATAACACATTTCATTCTTTGTCATGCTTTGGGTTACAGCGTGAAAAAGTGTTAAGCAAAGCTAGAATAGCAAAATCAGACACTTTAATGAGAACAGTGGAGATATCCATAGATATCCAACTAAAATTAAAATGTCTCATTTTAGTTCTAGGTCCTTTGATTATCTACTCTTAAATATCCCAGTGCAATGAAAATTATTCAATCAAAAAATGTAGACAAAATCAAAATAAGAACAAAAGCATCTGCTGTTAAGTAGTTAAGACTTAGACTAGCCTTCAAACTCTTTCACAGCTTATCCTAAAAGGAACAAAACATTTTATCTTTCAGAGACAGCAACTAAGACTGTGATGTTATCTTTCGAACAGTACAGCTTTGAACTGTGACATTTATTCTGACTTCCACATTCATTCCTATTCCTAGCTTCATGCTGAAAGAGGACTTCATTCAAATTTGCAGATATTCTTTTGTCGCTGTTATTCAGCCTTTACCTTGAGGCTTTCTTTTTCCCCATAGAAAAGTGTTTTTATGAAATTGGGTCCATTGAATTTCATGATCATTTCTGAAAGCAAAGAGCACTTTATGATAGCTTTATCTCTGCGAGAGAGAGTATATGTTAACAGAAGGCATCTGACCAATGTGGATTCAGATATTTAAAATATTGTCACTAGTTAAGTGATAATATCTACTTGAAATGTTTTGAGGACATAAAGGTGAACATTTGAGGTGATATTCTAACCCATCTAAACTCAGATTTTTGAATGATTTTAATGGAGCCAGGATTCCGCCCTTCCTTTAAGTTACGGTTCTTCACTTAGAGAAGATAACTGACTGATAAATAAAAACGTGAGTAAAGATTACTTTGCTTTTTTTTTTTTTTTTCAACATAATGAGTACAGGGTACCAGAGAGCAGAACAGAACAGAAACAGATGACAGGAAGAGACAAAAAAGTCATTGTGAACCCTGATCCTACACCCTGATTGATAAACATGGGTGATTTGACCTAGAAAGAGTTCCAAAAGAGGAACACTGCCTCATACAAGTGCAGTGCATCTGTAGAGCTAGTCTTTGAACCTGAGTGCAGAAGAGAAGCATCTGGGGGCACAGGTCAGAAGAGGCTTAAGAGTTATTTTTTAGCAATGCTACTCTATAAATAGGAAGTAGTAAAGGAGACGCATAGGTGTATTTACTGAGAAGAAATACAGGAGTTAGATGAAGGATCATGTCTACTCAATTCTCCTTTTCCCTAACCCAGCTCCAACTGTTGGTCCTTGTCTTCATGTAATCATCCTTTGTGAGAAATAAAATAGTTTCTCCATTTCCCTCTTTCTTTCTCAGTTGTGTTCCTGATGATTGATTCCTGTATTTTTCTGTGAGTGGAAATCTGTGAAGTAAAAACCTTAAAATCTGGCATGCTCCTCATCCTTTCTTCCCTTTATAGAGGAAGTAAAGGAATCAGAGCAGAAGCAGAGAGCTAGAAAGAGAAAGTGGAGAATCTTAGAAGTGGTGTAGCATTTAAAATAAAGGGAAGAAGAAAACAAACCATGAGAGAGGATGCATTTTCAGAAGACAGAAGAGCCAAGTAGCTACACTTCAAGTAGCATCACAAATATTTTTCATGAAAACTCGCTAAAAAAAATTACAAAACACTTTCTGTCATTAATATAAAAAAATTCTGAGCATTTCAGTCAATATTTGTCCTCACCCTCTTGGTTCTATTGTAAATTGTTTGATTGTATTGTTCTTGGTAAAGCAGTTGTTGAGTTCCCACAGAAGTGTGCATGGCAGAATTGTGCAGGGTGTAGTGCCTGACTAAAGTCTTTCCTTGGCTTGAGGTAATTAAAAGGTTTCAAGCTAATAAGAAGAAAAATTGCCTGTCCTTAATGAAAAGAAACTGTTGAGACAGTTCCAAAAGATAGAGAACTTGTAACATTAGACCAAAAATTAAGACAAATTTATTTTAATTTTGTTAATTAATTTTCATTTTCTGAGCTGTCCGCTTGGTGCGATAAGCACAAGAGTACTTCTGCAGCCCCTATTTATCCTACTTTGGACTCTTTTGGGATGTTGCCACGACAACGTCACAGCAGTCCATCCAAACAATTAGCAGTAACGTTGGGATTACCTGGTCTGTGTCTCATGACAACTAGCCTACTGGTGCAGGGCACTGGGCCCACCTCTGCTCTAGCTGGTGTTTGCAGGCTTCTGTGCAGATTGATGCTTCTACATTCTTCTGCTGGGCGCGGGAGAATTACTGAACAGTGAAAATGTTGTTAGAAGAAGATTTATTTTTAATGTAGCATTTGTTGAATTTCACCGAGTTCTGTGAGGTGGACAGAAAGCAACGTTACGTTTCAGTTAAGGAGCCTTGTTGCAGGAGCAGGAGAGGAAGCAAACTCCAAATCAGCAGTCCGTGTTAGCCCCCCATTTGCTTCAGGGAGTGCTGATCCACGACAGCCCTCCAGCTAACATGGAGCTGTCTGTTTTTCCCAGTTGTGTGGCATTGGCTGGCTCCCTGATCCTCCTGCTCCTTTCTCCTTCACACCTGCTGCAGCCATCCTTAGGGGAGGAGGAACGGGAGCCAGCAGCAGGTGCCTCGCCCACCATGTATCTGTGCGCAGGTGGAGGAAAGAGCAGGCAGTGCAGGACGCTGGGTATCCAGCATCATGCCTAGCTGAGGTGTAAGGTAGTGTCTCCGTGTTGATAACAGAATTTGTTCTGTAGGGAGTATAGTTTTAGTCATTGGTGTTAGAGAACCTCTAAAAAAATCACAAGGAACTACAATGGTCCTTTTTATATAAAAGGATAAATAGAGCATTTTATTAACACTTTTTGCAGCAACAAAAGTGACACAGTCCACATCTTTTTCATTAAACACAGCAAAAGCTATGATCACATTTTACATCACTTTGAGGCACAAAGCAAAATATTTTTTTCTTAAGGTCAAGGTATGATTTGCATTAAAAAAAAAAAAAAAAAAGGAGAAGAAACAATCCTCAAGTTGTATATTGCGGTAGCAGGGTTTCCAATCACTAGCACGATACAATGAACAGACCAAGAATCCAGAATGGATTATTACATACAATAATAATCATTTGATTGAATTAAGAAATGGATCATCGTTGTCATTTTAGAGTATTAAGAAGTGGTCTGGTGTTGCTAACTTCAGTTTGGTTCGGTTTGGTTTAATCCCAACAACCCCAAATATATACAACAAGCTAAATGAAGGTTAATATATAGACTAGAAGATTATGCACTTCATAATGCATTGCACTTATTGCTTGGTACACTAATGTTGCAGTCACCGTTGAGTTATGCTAAAAAGACAAGCGTGATGCTTGTTGGCTTCTTTCAACCCAACACTAGTTATTTGCCACTTTGGTTTGTGAGTTTATATTCAGTGTCCATTATTATTAGGTTTAATTGAAAGACAAATACATTTTTTTATTTATTTCAGGGATTTCTAAAATAGCAACATTTTCTATAATTACAGTATCTTCAATAAACTTATATCTATGTATATAACTGTGGCACGATGTGTAAAAATATGAATGCTATTAAGGGAAGAATAAGGGTTAAATTATTCTCTGTTTCTTCTATTGGCTTCAAAATATTCTGCAAAACAAATACATCCTTTTTCATAGGGCTACTTGCTCATAGTACATTTCTCTTTGGAATTTTCTATAAGACTATATCTTTTTCTAGTTTATATTGTGTTATTTTTTCCCTCCCTAAAGACGCCAGTACAAAGTTGGAATATACTGCAAAGAAAAGAATAATAAAGCTTATTTTTGATAAAGGGATTTGACGGTCTGCATGAAAATTCAGACTTAACATTGTATTTTTTTTTATTAGTTGATAAATGCAGGGAAGAACATGACAAGGCCTATAATTTCATAAGAATCTGTGCAGAATAGAAATAAGAACTTGTGCCTGAACATTCAGTATAAAACTCCTAAATAATTCCATTATTCATCACAGAGTAGCCTGCAGCATGTAATCACAATAAACATACAATATGCCCTATTTGTTCTGTTAGGCTTGATACAATTACACTTAAAGGAACTGGATCAAGCCTCTGTAAACGCCTAGGACTCAGCCTTTCTCCTTTAAGAAAGCTCTTGTCTTAGACTAAACACACAATTCCTACATTGCACTTAGTAAACGTGTATTTAACACAATCTCTTTCAATACAGTGTAACAAATATATAAGTGCATTTTTAACGATCAAGTAATTTTGGCTTTCTAAAAAGAGCATTAGATGTGCCAACTTGGTTGCTTAGTTGTGCTTTAATCCTTAGTTATGAGTTTTAGCTCTTGTATACTGTAAGTATCTAATTGCCCGTATAGTTTTGACCAGTAAACCCTTAAAACTCTAATGTTTATCGAACAAATATAACCTAATGAAAGTGATGACATGTCACAACTCATACAGATTGCACTTTAATGGATTTTTTTTTTTACAGTAAGACCTTCCTGTTTGATATGTGTTTACATGTTTATACCACATTTTATTTCTGTGTGCAAACAATCACAATGAATTTAATCACAAACACTATAAAATATACCCAATATTTAGGGTTGTTATGAATAATCTCCTTCCTTGTAGTTGTATGAGTCTTGTACTTCCTGTTGTACAAATTCCTCTTTTTTCTCCCAACCATTAGGCCAGCCACCGTTGACCTGGGTTGTAGCACCATAGGACTTGGTGGTACCATAATTTACATAATTCTGAGTAATGTCCCCTGTCTCTTCAGCTAGTTCGTCTTCATGAATAAAGCCACATTTCTCTTCACTTGTCTGTTCGGGGTCTGCCCAGGGTTGTTTCTCTCCTGAAGCAAATATGCCATAGAATATAACACCTCCATAATGAACTAAAGCAGCAATGAGGAAGACATACTGCCACTCTTCACGTGTCTGTAAAGAAGAAAGTTGCTAAATCAGACCACTGCCTATGCTTACCCAACTCTTCTGAGCTGAGAGACTTAAATTAGGCATTGAGGTTGTGATTGTCAGCAAAACTAAAACATATAAGTGTCCAATTTCCAATTACTTACATCCGTCTCCCTCTGAAAATCACTATTCATCAGCCTACAAAAGCACTGACCTTGTGAGCATATAGTGAGTGCAGCATGTTTCAAATTTGCAAGTTCCAGGATGCTATCCCCTAGAGGTCCCAGACTGCAATTCAGATATTCTGGCAAGTTGTATTGTGGAAAGGTCTTTTTATTGAAGCTAACAGTATTGAACTGGAAGATTTGAAAACCGTATTGCCACTTACCTTGTTCTTTGTCATTGCTCCAACAATTATAGGGCATACCATTCCAGACAAGGTCCCGACTCCATTAGAAATCCCCATTAATATGCTGGCATACCTTGGGGCAATGTCTAAATGGTTGACATTGAATCCTGCAAAGCAAAAGTCAGCAAACATTCGTACCATAACCAGAGCTATACTTTGGTTCTGAAAAGTAATGCTCTCACATGAAAATTTTAATATGACATATTTGAGCTCTTTAATTGCATTTATTTTTTCTCTAAAAGCTTTACAATGCTTAAACATCTATTTTTTTTTCTTTGAAAATAACATATTACAGAAGGATACTAAATGTATTTTGTTCCCCAAACTGGAGTTTTTAAAAATATCCTAGTAGTGATTGTTTAGAGAACCCGGAATATATTTAGACAAGGGTAAGGTTCATATTGTCACAGTGTCATTCATGACCTTTTCATGGTGTAAATAACACGTTATTTCTTCTTCTAGCTTGTGCCACTTTCATTTCCTGTTGCCCAAATTTTTCTTTCACAGACTAGCAGAAGGGATTTAGTTCCCTTCTGTTCTTGAGTGGTAAGATGAGAGGAGAAAAAAAGGGCTTATCTATAAATGATTTATTAATTATTCTCATAATATTTTTTTCCTTGCATTTCCAACAGCTTAATCCCCTTCGGATTTATGCAGTAATGATTTAAATTATCTTAGGAAAAATATCTGGCTCTATATGAAGTGTCCGAACTGATTATCTCCCAAATAAGCACTTAAGTAAGCGAAAGCAAAAGCCAGATCTTTGGATATCAGAACATAATTAAAAGAGAAAAGGCAAGTGCTTAGACATGGATAGCTGTTAGAAAATACCACACTTGTAAAGTTCTATGAAAAAGTCTTGATACCTTGCAGATCTGGTATGTGGTATTAGGGACAGATTTGGAAGGAGAGTTTGGATGTTTGGCACAAAAGAAAAGAGAGTCTGCTTTAGACATAAGGAACCAGCATGGGAGAGGATACTAAGATCACAGCAGGAAAACACAGGAAGGCCAGCTCACTTGCATTTGGGAAAGGCAAAGGCAAAAGGGTGAGATAGCAGCAAGAAATGGGAGTAACTGATTTTAACATCAGAAAAAAAATTGTGAATAATTAGGCCCCAAAGCAGTAAAAAAAATACAGTACTAACAAAGCATTAAATAATACACAGTGAAAAAATGGTAAAGGTCTATATCTAAACAAAGACATATATTTAGGTATTGGCATACGATATCAATCCATTTGTGGTACACATTTAATTTTAAGAAAAACCTGTGGTGTACATTAGCACCTCACTGAAACGGAAGTTTAATTTGCTGCATTGAATATGAAAAAGATTGAGTATTTGAACAAAGATAACGAATCTAAAAGATGTGATATTGATCCTACTTTTCTTTGTAATGTTCATAAGTAACATCTGGAATTCTGAGGTTTGTTTTAAATTATTGTCAGTGAATAAAAAACAAATGAGGTGTTTTATATCTTAAAATAATCTAATTCATTAATAGCAGTAGTATCTTACCAGATATGGCAAATCCACTAAAGCCTACGGCAAGTACTAAGAATGAAATAGCCACTCCTTTACTGTGAGAATATCCCACCACAAGAAGAAGAGTTGCTTCCATGCCAAAACCTTGAGAAATTGTAAAGAAAAACAGGCATCAGTTTTAATTCCCCCTCAAATACTGCAGACTTTAGGATATCATAACATTTCAGAGGAAGACAGAGGCAAAAAGTTGCCCTAGAGTGCAATATAATCAGGTATTTCTTTCCTCCCTAAAAGACACGTGTTCTTGCTATGTCAGGTAATCCATATTTTATTATTTGTTTGCTTATCATTGCTTCCTGCCAGTTTTAAGCTCAAATCAAATACCATAATTGGGCTGGCACTAATGGGAGTATACACTCAACCTGCTTATGAACGTTTAAGTTCTCATCAGAGGCACAATTCATCTCCTGTAAGGTTAACCTCTGAGAAGTCAGATGGGTGATCCCAGCTCATTGTCAGAGGGTGTCCAGATGAGGAGTTAAGACACTGTAAGAAGCTGCTTGTAAGCAAATTACCCCAAAAGAGCTCATCTGCTCCTTTAAGAGTCGGAACGCTTTTTTAAGTATCAAACATCTCTTTTGAAATTAGACAGAGGAACAAATGTGTTTGTTTTTATTTAGTAACCCTGTCTATAACACACAAAAACTGTACAAAGGATTATGTCGTATGTACATAAAACCATGCAGTTTGTTTACTGTATACAGCATTCTGTATGGATATTACATCTGTACAATAAACTTTTCTAATAAAATAGGAAAGCTTACCTCCGCAGTTCATTATCTTTCTCACAGTAGTGGTTGAAAGAATCTGTTTGCTTCTTAAGAAGTCTGCAATTTGTCCCCCAATGGGAACAATAATTGTCATCACTAAATGCGGCACAGCAGATAAGATACCCACCTAAAATAATAATTGGAAATAGCAGAGTAAAAGCTGCAAGAAAATACCGATTTTTCATTTTCGGAAACACTCAGCAATTAGCTAATTGTTTCTCTTCAATTTCACACAATGTATTCAAACTAAGAATCTTGGCTTGGTTTATGAAGTGAATAAAACTGTTGATCTTACGTTGCCTCTGTATTTTCTGAAGGGCAGTCGGACTTTTTAAGAATCTCCGGTGCCATGACACTTCACATTTATAGATTGTTTTCATAGTTCAGATTTAAACTAATAGCTTTATTTATTTTTTCCCCTAACTTATAGCTCATCTGCCCTCCCTTTTCAGGAAATTTATGATCAAATGTGTCTCGCTGAATTGCTACATTTCAGTTGGTGATGGGTTTGGCACAGCAATTGCCCAGCAAATCTAAAACGTCCAGACATGTGAGGTCTGCAAAAGATTCCCTGTGGATCACCCTCACACATGCAGTGCCCATTTGCCTTTGATTTCTGAGCAGCCCACAAGCTGCGAATTCCACACAAGCACAGGACATGTCTGAGAAACTCTGTATATAGCAAACGATAATACACTAAATATCCATTGGCAATATACAAAATGCTATGCTTATTAGCAAATTAAGACACAGTAATTCTGCGATGACTGTCCCAAGCTGTAAGAATATATTTGAAGACCATTCCTTCCAAGTAGTGCCTAGCTCAAGCTGCCACCTGCTATCTCCTGCCAACAGAACTGCCTTGCAGATGGTTTGCTTCTGGAGGCATGACATTTTGTTCTACTGGTGAATTCTGATTACTGTCTATATCTGGAAATGTGCTTACACCCAGTGCTTTTGCGTATTTCCTTTCTGAACAGTGTGTCAGTCAGGCCCGATGGCTGACTTGAGTTACGTCAGTGTGCAGAGCAGACAGACTTCACAAGAACACGGAGAGTACAATTGGTCTTTGCTTTCCCACTGAAGTGGTGAAATAGCGTATTTTGGTGCAGTTTACATACGTGGCGACTGTGTGGTGGTAGCTAGCTTCATGTTAATAGGTGTTTCACCCAATAAGCCAAATAATAACTACAAGGCAACTATGGTATTGTAATTACTGCAGTGGGGTGTTCCTTAAATTATAATTGTTCATTTATCAGCATCCATGTCCACAGCAGATGGAAAGATGAAAATTGGCTTTCCTGCTGTTGTTTACAAAGCTCCACATTTCTTTGAATACACTCTAAGAAAAATCTTCTGGAACAAAATGACCAGATTAATTAAGCATGTGACCATTCTTACTGCATGCATAACAGATAAAGTTATGTTTATCATTCAACATAAGAACATAACAATTTTAGACTGAAAATCCAAATACTTTATTGCCCATCGTAATGGAATTATCATGAAGCATTTACACTCTCTTTTTGATGTTCAGGTGCCATGCTATATATAGAAAATGGTCTTAAAGCAGCACACCTGTTCAGTCCAGTTCTGGTTTTTGAAGATGGGGTATTACCAAATCTGAGCCTCATTTTAAAAGGTAGGGTTTTTTGTTTGATTTTTGTTTTTGTTTTTGTTTGTGTGTTTTAATATACTAGAATGGGCTCATACACTTAGCTCTGAGAGCTGGATTTCCAAAAATTAATTTTGTATCTGTAGCCCATCTTTAAATGCAGGATGGCATTACATAATTTTGACAATGCCCCGTATTACTGCAACATTTTGGTTGCTACTAGAATGCTCTAAATGCTCTAAAATCACTCATATCACAATTTAGAGTGGCTCAATACCTCCTAGAACAGTATGAAAAGAATATGGATGTCTCAAAAGCACAAGCTGCCATCACTTTCAGAAGAGGGAAATCAGCATTTGCAGAAAGCTTACTGGATCCTCTGAGGCTTGCTTGCATGTGTCCATATTCATGGTAAGGGGCTGATTGAAAATTCATATGAATTATGGGGAACGTTGCACCATATTTAGGTCTCATATTTGGCATCATCTATTTCTCTTCTTAATTAGAAAAAAAAACCCACAGGTGTGGCTCTCACCACATTAAAGGGGGGCATTGAACAGTGATAGAGTGCATTGTTCTTCCTAAAACTAAGTGGCCCTGCTTTGCAAAGTGCACTTGGAAAAATGTAAACACTTGGGCAGGTTTCTGTACAGCTTTCCTGCAAACCCTGGGGTGTCAGAGACAGAAGTGCACTGGGTCTTACTATACGTTCGAACACCTTGCATGATCTGGCTGCAAGAACCCAACTGAAGGGCTTATTACAAGGATAAGGACCCCAAGGAGGGGCTGTCACTAAATAACACCATCCTGCCTTCACCTGCTGCTATCCAGTCCTTTGCCATTGCTGTTACTTCACTCATAGGTGCTGGTAAGGGGAACAGTAACTTGGAGTGATCATTTTTGAGGCCTATAAACGTGTGGTAAAGATGTAGAACACTTATTTTTCCGTCTTCCAAAAAATAGCACAAATATTGCTCAGATACTTGCTTAGCTAAGATAAAACATTATTATTTTTTTACATTATTCTTACATACCTTGCTTATTTCAAATCCAAACACTTCCTCAAAGTAGGCAGGCTGACTAATAAGCAGCAAGTAAAAAGTCCAGCTCCTACAGAAGTTTGCAACAATTATTGCATAGACTGGCATAGATGTAAAAAATTTTCTCCAAGGCGTTTTGTATTTCTGAAACATAAAAAGGGGATCCAGTCAGCATTTGGATCATTACCAAATATCTATCTTCCCTTTTCCTCTTTGTTATTTTTCCCTATACTCCAACAAGTTAATATATGCATGACTTCATGTACTCATTGAATTCCAGTGACTTTGTCTTAAAGTACATGCATCCACATTATTAATATAAAAACATAAACAAGGAAAAATTACTATGAAATACACAAGTGGAGAAACTCAGTGATACTTAGCTCTATCATAAAATGAATGTACAAATGCTGTTAGATCAGTCATATAATATAAAGATATGAAGTCCAAAATTGTCTCTAACAGAGAATGTTGCTGAATATAAGTCAACAGTCAGTTTTACACTGTCGGTACACAATTTCATCCACATTTATTTTAAGCATGTATTTTAGCATCTAGATCTTAACCCCAAAATTCTGATTTTTTTGATTATGTTTTTTTTGGCAGGTCTCAGCTGAAGCTGTTTCGTCAATATATTTTTGCTATGTTTTATTATATGTTTAAATGAATTGGGTAATGAAAAAAGATGACAGATGGGCAGAACTACAATCCTGCTGAGTCCCAGCACTTCTCTGTGAGCCCGTGGTTCAGTCCATCTGTGTTGATACAAATGCAGAATCCAGACACTGATGAGTGTCTGAAAACTGCTTGAATACTGCTTTTTATTCAAAGAAGTCTGACCTGGTAGATAGATATGTCACACTTTGTATGCCTATCAAATTGCACTCAAGTGAAAGCTGGGGAAGAATTTCAGTTTATGTATTTTAGAAGCAACTATTGACACAAACTAATCACTTCCAGAAATATTTAATTAAAAGCAAGAATAAAAAATAAACAGAAATATCCAAGCCCTGCTAAAATTACACCAACATTCATTGAAATACCTTGTTTCACATAAGATTTTCAAAAGCATTTATGGGTGTACGAAACCATGAACACTGTTGAATCCAGCTATCAAGAAAAAGAAAAGACTGTAATATTTCCAGTTCCCTATTCAATCTGGATCAAAGGTTTTGACTAAGAAGAGGGAGGTATATTCCTGCAGCTTGACAGCATGCTTCCAGCACTGTAATGGGGGGTGTATTTATGGCTCTACTAGCATGCTGTAATGCAACTTGCAGTCTTTCTTGCAAATGAAACGTACAGTAGAAAGGGTTTGCTTTTTCTGGTGTTCTGAAGACCTCGGTAGACACCAAGTACTGCTATTCCTCTAGTTTACTTTTAGGAAGATGAAAACGCTTTAGAAGGGATAAATAGGAAGGAAATGAACCATTTGAACTCAGGGTAGTATAAAATTCTCAATAAACCTGCAATTCCAGATGTAGTTCTAGCTTTAGCTCTAGCTCTCTTTTATATTTTGGAGTAGAAAAAGACCAGACATAAATTCTATGAGCAATCCTCTGAAACCTGTATTCTCTTCACAAGGAAGCAATATCCACCCAGAAATCCATCAGCATATTTTAGATCTCCCCTTCTCCCTGCCCCAAAAAAGTTCAATTGTTCAACATGTGCTGTTCTGTCTAAAAGAAGTAGCACATTGGATTTTTTTTTTTGTTTCTTTTTGGCTTTTTGTTTGTTTTTTATTTTCATTGTTCCTACCTCATAGGAAATAAGTGTATGAGTAATATTCTTACTTCCATTGCACCTAGGAGGTTGGCACTCTCTCCAATGCTTTCTTCTATGTATCTTCTTTCTTCGTCTGTGATCGTAGGATGCTTTGCAGGGCTCTCATATGAAACCAAAAGCCAGAACATATACCAGACTATACCAAAGCTCCCTTTGGAACGGAAAGAAAAACTTTAAAAAGAAATGCACAGTAAAGGAGCAAACAAGAAAAAAATACATGGATAATTGTAATCAATTTAAATGGCAAATGCTGTTACTGACAGCCTGATCCTGCAAACAATATTTGTGCAGAATACACGAAGAGCTGTACCACCGTGAAGTCTTGGTTTCATTTACGGAGTGCCTTCACTCTAAGTGAATGGTCACTGATATTCAACATCAATTTGTACAATGCAGTGCAATGAAATAGCTCCCATTTTGTTCTACCAGGTTGTAAATGATGTTCCATTCTGCTTTAAGCCATCGTTGTTTGATTACTGCACTAAATTTTTTACCTGCAAAACACAAGATTGTGGCACTGTTTTCAACATAACAACAGAATTCTTGAGTAGTTTATTAAGTTTCTGAAAGGGTTCCCCTTCATTCACATCAATTTTACACTGCAGAATGTGTAAAATTTGCCTTTGGGTCTTTGGGCCATTTTTCTTCCAGCAGTGTATTCACACAACTAGTGTGAATAGAGTTATGTAGCTCTTCAGATAAAAATCAAGACGTCTTATTCAGGAGAGGTACTCTTGACTTACAGTTGTATAAATGAAAGAGCGATGTTACCTCTGAGAATCTGAGATTCTATGGATTTGCACAGCAGGTTGCACTGCTTATACTAAAAGTGATGAAGGTTTTGCCATTATTGTTTAATAATGTTGCTTTCCATTAAATTCTATTCTTTTATTTTATTTTCTATCTCTCAAGACCGTATGTTTGGCTTTATGGAAACATTTTTTTTTTTTTGGGGGGGGGGAGGCGGCGGGGGGAGGCAGGCTCTTAAGCGTAGTTTTTACATCTTTAGATGGGGTAGATTAAGGTGATATGATATTGGAGTGAGATGAGAGAAGCGCGTACCGTACACATAGAACACTGAAGACCACCCTGTATATTGCACTAGGATCCCAGCTAAAGGCATTGCAATAACTGCTCCTGCATAGGAACCTGCAAAACAAGATGTGTGTAGATGAAAAAAGGAGAAAAATTCAGTCTCAGAATGCTTTTATATTACAAATGAAAGAAAGACCAAAATGGAAATTTACTTACCACAAAAGGAAGTGGTTGCTAACCTACTTCTCTCTAATGGGGGGGCCCATTTGCTCCAGATGCCGTGGCAGGCAGGGTAGGTGACTCCCTGGGGAATGAGTGTGCCACAGGTCAGCTAATGCTGAGCAGTTGGTCAGGTCATTGTGCATGAATTTCTGTTTTAACACTGCTACAAACAGGAAGCTGAGAACACTTTACATTTCTATAGCAAAGTCTGAGCACAGCTGTAGAAAAACTTCTGTTTCTGGTAAATCAGTCTGGTAAAAGTTTGGGTTTTGTTCATCACTACCAATCTTTTCAGAGGACTTACAGAGCAGATACAAAACATGATTATTCCTTTTTGCTCTGCCTCCCTCCTTCCAGGAGAGAACAGTGAAGAATTAAAAAGAAAGAATCTTAATGCACGAGTATCGGAGTCAAAGGAGGGATGAAAACATGGATCCTTCGGGGTCTTTCTAATGCTGGGCTCATTTCTGCAACCCACAGTTTTGGTGGCCTTCTAACATTTTTTATGACCTTCTAGCATTTCAAATATAATTTAGCAAATACAGTTTCCTTTTCCATTGCTCTAAAACTATAAAACAAGATCAATAAGAGCTTAAAAATATAATCTTATATAATCTATAAATAAATAAATAAATCTCTAAATAAATAAAATATTATCTTATATCTTAGTCTTTAATGAACCTTTTTGAGCACTTAAGCAAAGAATTGGATGATCTTAGTTGGTTTGATTTTAAACCAGTTACATTTTAGGTTGAGTCTCTCTTCAAAACCAGCCTTAACTCATGATAGAAATACCACAAATAAATCACAACATCTTGTAGTGTTGAAATTTTAGAAAAAGTAATATGAAATGTACTGTACTTTTTCACAAAATTAAAGTGTAAGAATTGCTATGATGTATGTGTAGTTATATATAGCCACTTTTCCCTTAATTTGATGTTATATTTCCTCTGCAAAAATTAGAAGAATTAATAGCTTCTTGCAAATGTTGTGATTATCCCTCTGAATACACAAAAAGCTTGTAAAATACATTGTTTTGTATTCAAAGGGATTTTATAACCAATTTAATGTTAATTTTAGTCTTTTTTGTTAACTATGTTAACTTCCCCCCCCAAATAATCTGATGCAATCTTAAGATTGCCATGATTTATTGTAAACCTTCTTCAAACAGTAATGCTTGAGATATTTTGTATTTGCCATCCCTTAAAACAGTATCACAAAAATGAGTGATGAAAGAGCTATTTTAGTTTGTAATTAACCACTTGCTTCTGTTCCTCTCCTCTTTGTGGTCATGCACACCTGTGTCCATGCAAAGCACTCTTCAGGAGTGGATCTATGTTTACACATGTATACCTCAAGTACTTAATTGCCAGTTACCTAACTTTCTACATCTTCTTTTTGAGCCTTTGTAAATAATAAAGTGCATGAAATAAATTCAGCTCACACAACAGAAGTGCACAACGCTTGGGAAGAAGGAGCAGTGATCACATGTCTAAAATCTGAAACAAACAATTTTAGAAGGCAGGCTCAGTATTTTTCTCTCTTCAGTCACTGTAAACCTCTCATTCATTCACATGGCTGGGGAAGCTGTGAGAGAAGCTTAATTCATTAAGAGAAGCTTAATTCATTATTGTAGATTTAGTCTGTGATACTGGACAGTAAATAACTGTTGAGAATTGCACCAATATAAGCCCTGTGCTGGACAGGTTTTCAGTAAAACTGCACTGTTAAATGTTTATATTACTGGCTTCTCAGCAAGGGAAAACTTCACTACATAATTTCATAGGTGAAAGAAAATCCATAATTCTTACAGTGTAACCCATTACACTAAAAATCAGGAGTAAATTAAAAGCAATTTTTATTTTTTATCAAAAAGTGGCAGTTGCTGCTTAAAAGCTAATAAACATGCATCAGTTTTACTGGTTATGTTATGATTTTTCCATACCTCCACAAGGCCCTGCAAGATCCTAACAAAGATGACACACCCGTAATGCACCCTGGCTGCAGATGGTATTAGCATGTTGAGAGAGGATGTCAGCAGGATAGCAGCACCAAACACTCTGCAAGGGTGGAAAAAACAAGTAAAGGAAGCAACTTCAGTATTGTTCCAGTGGACATATTCCACATATGTTCACATACCCATATCAATAAATTTCAGTGTATGATATTTATGTAGGGGATTTACTAACTGCTGGACTGGGTTAGTGTCTGCTTTCATCTAGTGTAATAACCTGTGTGATAAGACCCACATGGACATATACATCTATTTAGCATTGTTTCCTAAGGAAATACATCTTGTGCAATCACGTCTATATCTTACTCTCTTTATATATCCCCGCTCTTTCCTTTCCTTAATTTTCGCCTTTATTTCAACCAACTCTGATTCTATTCTCCAACATCTAGTGAAGTTAGAAATTAAATCTCCAAATATTTTGCTAAACCGGGTGGCTGGGCAAAAGAGAAATTTGTATTAATGCTTTCATCGTAAAAAAGTGGCAACGTACATTCACTACTTTTAAAGCAGAAGAGAATCCACATTTATAAATGCCAAAGCAGAAGGAAGAATTTCAAACAGAGACAATATTTTCTTAGCTACAAAAGCAAGTCAATGTGTGTCAAGTCAAGCACACGCCCAAAGCAAAGAGATCATTCTTTCTGCTGTTTTTTTTTCAGGGGCTGCTCATTGAATATTGATAATTATGCCTCCAACAACATCCTAGCAATTGCTTTAAATCAAGTACATTACAAGGTCTAAATACATGTGTGAAATAATAATTCATATTCAAAATTACACTGTTTTGACTAAATTTTAATTTAATTTAATGAATGTGAACCCCTTGTGGTAGCAAGCCTTTTCTCCGGTATTATTATTTTTTTTTCTGTTCATTCAGCTATGCAAAGTGATGTACCCAGTGGCATTGATTGGCCTCTTTCTTTATACAAAATTATGTAATGCTAAAATAAATCCTGGAGATATCTTAACATATGACATCATGGTATCTGATGTAGAACTGATTTGACAGAAACCTTTAACCTTAGCATGTGTTCTTTAGAAATTGGTACGGTGCCATAAGTTAGTGAGAAACAGACCTTAGGCTAAGGAAAGAAGAAGCTGTGATAAATTTCAAGAGGAAATTTCTTCCTGAATACATCTATTTTTCAGATCATCTATTTAGAGTTACATCCTGATAAAAATACTTAAATAGCAAATTAAACATATTCCACTGCTAAAGTTTGACAAATATTAAGTGGCAGCTGTACAGAAAAAAAAATAAATAAATAGCTCTAACCCTGATCTCTTCACTGTACTCCTGGTGTCCCCATCTTGTGTCAGAGAACATCTGGCTCGCTGTGCAGCACGATTCTGCCGTTGCTTGGCAGCATGTTCAGTACATTCACCGGGACTGACTGGTGCGTGTGTTTGTGTCTCATTGAGTGAACTGTCTTGGCCTGAATTCTGTCTTTACTCCTAATTTCTATATGTGTAAGTTTCTCTTTCATAGCTTTGTGAATCACATCAAAAGTGAGTGCAGTTCATTTCCTTACATTTTAATATCCCTGATATGTTCACATAAAATATTATGGTGTCTTGGTTTTCATTTGATTTTTTTCTATATTTATTAATGAGAATAGTGTGGGACTCAGGGGAGCTTTGCTTGTGATTTTTATGAATTCTTTTCAAAAGTAAGATGCTCCTGTTACCAATTTCTGAAGAAAAATGGACTGTAACTGTTTTAAAGATTCGTTGAGAATATCGTTGTTTTTTTTTGTGAGCAAGAAGAAAGCACTTCTTGGTTTGCAGCTTTTTCTATTTCTTTTCTGAATAGATATTTAACTAGGTTTCTAATGCAGCAATATATTTTTAAGTTTGTGGATCAGTGCGTAGACTTGCTGGAGCAGATTCTTAGCTAGTGTGAATCAGCACAACACTTTCTAAATTACAGTTCCTGTTCAAGTCCTGCAGAGATATTAGGAATTTACCATCTCTTTATAGGGATGAGATCTACAAAATAGTTGTGGTATATAGCTATTTCATCAAGGAAATTTAGTCTGATTTTTCAATTCTGCATCTGAAATCAGCTTCTGTTTGCCAAAATTGAAGGCTGTGTTTCCCAGAATTGCCTTGTTCTCATGTTCACTAAAGAGAAGCTGTTTTTTTGAATTTGTTCTTTCTAGAAAAGAAAGTAAAATGCGTTTTAGAGAATGATCCAAGACATGCATCTTTGAAATGAAAATCTTGCCTGTATTCAGACACACAACTGCAAGTGAATGTTCAGTTATGTTGAGGACCGTGTGATGAAACAATTCCACAATGTCACTTGTAAGTCAGAGTTCTCAGGGCTATGCTTTATCAAAGCAGCTTTCTCAAAAACAAACTCATTTTTTTTCCAAATATCTATGGATTTAAGAGCAGAATACATTAGAGTTAAATTATGATTCATGTCAGAAATGTCCTTTCTGTTCTTTTTTTTTTTTTTTTTTTTTTTCTGGAATCCAAATTAAATGCAGTGCCATGATTTTAGTGTATGGCTATTGTAGTGACCTAGTTTCCTCTATAACTCTCAGTCAAGAGCAAATACAGCTTCTTACATTTGCTTTGCATTTCTCGAGACATACTGATAAATATAATTGGTATTTCTCTTTCATGCTCTTTTATCTTGGTATATTTATTTCATCCCCACTATCACTAAAGTCTTGTTCCTAATGAATTATTGTGGTATAGTTCTGGTTTTTGTAGACAGTTCCTGTTCTATTGTTCGAAATATCTCAGTTAACTACATTTATAATAATTTAGATCTAAATACGGTGCATTTCTGAGGTATTTTACTGACCCACATATCAAACCCCCAAATTATGTTGTATTTTTTTTTACTGCTTAGCATTTTGTTACATGTATTAAGCTACTGATTTTATGAACTCTTGAGTTTCAGTTCTTATTTGCCCAATTTGGCTACAACATTAACTGAACATTTATTTCATGGTGGGTGCATTCCAAACACCACAAAACATCTTAATTCCATGGTACAAACTGAAGGGCTTTAGCAGACTGAAGGTAGACTCTGGGAAAAAAAACAGTATGCCACAGAGACAGAAGAGGAGAAGCCAATGACAATGCCATCATTCTCAGCCTTGGCATTAGGAGGGAATTTAAATGCTATGATATACCTTAAGCAGTCCCTACATGTGGGGGAAAATTCCTTTCTGACCCAAAAACAGCAACCGGTGTACCCATATATAGGCATATATGACATGTAAGGGTATATAGATATATAGATGTATTTTCTATATACCCATATATAGAAAATAACCATATACAGAAGAAGACAAATGAATAACAACAGTAGTAGTTTGTCAAGGAGGGGAAAAAAAAAAAAAAAAGGTAAATCCTAAACCTTAGAAGTGACCAGAAGCCCTGAAACAAAGAATTATGCTTTGCTTATCTATTTCTATTTCTAGACTCAGTAGACTCAGTCCCAGAAGACAGAATCTAACATTGATCCTCAGTGTTTTACTGACATTGGCATTATATGAAGGTCATGAGTTGTGCCTTAGTCCTCCTGTAATACAAGTAGTAATAATAGCAAAATCATATTTGACTAAGAGACATTTGGGATGGGAACAGAGGAAGGAAATGACTCTGACATGTCAGGAAAAATGCTTAGAACGGAATGAAGTTGCAGGAAGAATTAATCTTTTTGGTTTTCAAGCTAGTTGGCTCATTTTTCTCTTTGGGGACCAACTAAAGAGAAAGAAATGTATTTATTTTCATCTCTGGATTTCTAATTTCTACATATCTGTGCATCCCCACCATTCTCATCTACCTTTTCCAGGCAATTCATATTACATGAGCATTCTGCCTGGAAGTGCGTTACAGATTTTGTTACTTTGTTGGAAAAAGTGCCAGCTCAAAAGTGAACTGAGAACAGTGGGAATACAGATGCGTGCCAAATGCTGAATGCCAGATGGGTGACATATTGGGTTACACATATGATATCTGAAAATAAGAAGTCCTGCTTGGAAGCATCCTCTTACCCCAAGGACTGGGAATAAAAATTGCTAAAATGACTGCATAAAGCTAAAACTCCTTTCATATGTGCATGGTAGGACTCAATTCCCCAGTTGTCAAAATCCAGCGCATTTTTATTGATCTCATTCTTTAATATCATTGGCAATGTCCACAATTATGTGTTTCTTTACTGTCTGATAATTGCGGTCCATTTTTATTAAAAAGAAACTGTTATGGAAATTAAATAATATGTCAAACCAAAAGCATATGAATTACCTTAACTGAAGTTTGTCCTTAAAAAAAAGGTAACGTTTATGTTGAAAATGGCAATTTTAGCTATTTATTTCAAAGAGAAAATGCTTTATTAATGAACTATGGATGCCACTTCATTAAAATCCAAAATGATTTAAAAATAGTAAATGTTGTTCACTGACAACTACAAAACAAGACTATGTATATTTTAATGGAGTTACATTGAGAGCTATGAAGGCATAAAAGGGTTCACATCACTTTTCATGATAACCTAAACAAGTTTTAAGTTACTTCAGCAGGAAATTCATTCAGGACTGTAACTGAATATTTTTCACCTCCAAAAAGCCACCTATCGTCATTTCATTGAAGATCTGTGGAATAAGAAAGCTTCATAATTTTGTTTTGTCATGATTTCCACGAGAATCATGAGGAAAAAGCACAGCATTCCACACTCTTATAGCAAATTAAATCAAAATACTAATGGGAGTATTATTCTGACTGTAAACAGGAACCTATGGAAAATGTAGCCCATAGTAATTTCTAGGACATACAACCTCCGTACTTGACAGTTTTACAGGAATACTGATCACATTATACAGGCTTTATTTGCATTGGCTAATGTATTCATATTGCACATTTTATATAAAATACTATATTCTCTCTTTTAATGAACTGTCTACATTTTTTTAACCATTTAGTTGATTGCTTTTGCCACCTTGTGAATGTTTTTCTGCATAGGTGTTCACAGGATGGTGCCATCCTTGTGCACGAGCTAGTTTGAACACAAATATTTAATGACTCTTCACTGATGTGAATGCTTTCCCACATTTTTTCCCATAGTCCTACATCATCTAAGCTAATGGTAACTGAGCACAAGTCTTGCTTATAGGAAGTTCTTCATACAAAATAAACAGGGAATATTTTGCCATAAACGAATGTAAAACATTTTTGCTAGTCTTACATGAGATTCTTTTGTTAAGTAAGGGTACAAATTAAAGAGGAGTGAAAACATGAATTTTCCTTGCAAAGCTTTCCCAACCTAGTCTGAAGATGAAAATTCTAAAAAAAATAAAATAAAATTATTTGGATTCAAGTTGGCAAGCAGGAGAAACAGCTGGCATGTTATTGACATTTCTCTTCCTTAGAGAAAATACATAAAATATGTTAAAGAACAAAGACTTATTTTATGAAACATACGTAAAAATAATCTAGGTCTTGACTAGCCTTAGATATTCTTTCTTGAACCACGCTTGTTTGGGAGAGTCCCAGAGCAGGAGCAGCTCTGGGCAGCTGCAGGGGTGTCATGCAGAGTGACTTTGTGGACTATTCTATCAGCTCAAGATTGCTAAAATTTGTTATCTTCTGCTCTGACTCCACTGCCTATCATTTATCTTTGACACACCTCCTCCTGCAAAAGGCCAGCAACACAACGTAGAATCAATTATGCTGCTTTTTCTTCCACAACCCAAAGAATTTCTTGTCTGAGAGGAACTGCAAAGCTGAATGCTGGATTAAAATGCTTATTTTTTTTGAGTAAAGCATAAAGTCTAAGAAGAAACAGGACAGAAGCTAGCTTGAATGCCTGTAGGCATGCAGAGTTTTTTCAGAATCCTTTCTTCTGCAGATGTTGCTAGCAATGCCAATTTGTGACCATTTTTTTTAACTTCATTTTTTTCTTTTACCTGTGCAATGTCTGAATGTATAGAAATTTCAGGATGTTAGCTGCTAATTAACACTTTCCTTCTTACAAATTTGTCTCTCCACCTGGACTAGGAGTGATGAGAGTCTTCTAAGACTTTGATAGAGAACATGAACATTTTGAGGACCTGAGTTTTGGTCTGCCAGCTTTGAAGACAAATAAATCCCCAAATATTCCCAAGCCTTTTAGTAGAATAGACCTTTCTAGGATGGGTCCAAGCACCAGAGCAAAATGCCATGCAGAGGTTAAGTCAATGTGTACCAGTAACAAAGTCCCTTTCACCTTCTGCCTTCTTTGAGCCCCATTAATACCACTGACTTATACAGGTCAAACCAAGCCCCAAACAGTTCTCAGGCTGTGCCTTCCATTTGCTGTTCACAGACTTATTTTTAATACAGTGTGTGTTTTTTGAAGAACTTTGGCATTGTTAGGTGAGAGCATCACAGCAAATGATGCTGAATGTAAAAGACTCCTGGGTCATTAAATTCTGATCATTGCTCTTACCAGCAAGTGCATTGCATCATCCTTTCATAAGCAGACCTGGTTCCATCTCAGAAGTAATTAGCATTTGCCCTACTTATTTTGGAAGCCTTTCCAGCTTATGACTTCCTACATCCAGTACATATATTGCACCCATGCTGTCTATTTTAACAGTTTTAATATTTGCATTTTACCCCAGCAGCAATCCTGTCTTCTTTCTTTTGCATCACTAGGCAAGCTGGGCCCTCTCCATCTCAACTTCCTTATTCTTCATTCATTTGATCACCCTACTAACCCTCTCTCTCTCCTGTTTGAATTCTACTGGGGAATCTCTCAAACCTGTAGTTTCATTTTACAGCTCATTATATCCATAGATGTCTGGATAAAACACAGACTCATTCCTTCTAGCTCATTAGCTTTGGGTTGGCTTGCTCTTTAAATATGTAATCTGCTAGATCGTGTTTCAAACCAAGACCATCTCATTCAAATTACCTAACCGAGTTCCAGGTCTTAGGCTGTGATTCATAACTGTCTCTGTTGATTTTGAGATATATAATACACCTATAAAATAAATCAGCTTTAAAATATTTTGTGGATCTGGCTGGGATGATAATTGCTATGTACTGGACTCAGAGGCTTTATCTGTACTGCTTTGTGAAGTGTTTTGTGACATACAGACTACACGTTACGGATATCTGCATCCCTACTGCTCAGGTTAAATGTGGATTCCTTCAGAGCAAAGTGATGGTGACGTCAATATTTTTTATGCAGACAACCTAAATAACATTTTGTAGCTTGAAATCCAGTGTATGTAGTGTATTGGGGTGGAGTACCAAAGCAGGTAGAGGTGATTAAGGATGTCTGTTGCAATAAGTGTCTGGAATTAACTCTGCCAGAAACGCACATGGATTTTGTTTCAGAGGGGATTAGATATTCCCCAGTGAACAGGACCCTGATTTTGAGGTATCGTACATGCAGTAGGGATTCTGGAGGCCCAAGACCTGGGAGGGAACTGGGAGCAAAGTTCTTTAACAGTATTGACATATCTGGATGATATTATCTCAATAAATAATCTTTCTTTATAAGCTTGTTCTGAATTCATCTGTTGTAATTGTATCTAAACTGTGTGGCAACTTTCCTACAGATGGCAAATTTTCAGATTTCATCAGAAACATGAAATCAAAGGATTTAGATCATTGGAGGAGGGAATGCAAAAATAAGTCCCAATTTCAGATGTAACCCTTCTCTTGTTAGCTGTATCTGAATAAGCAGAGTCAAATTCTGAAATTGTTATGTTTAGTCCCAAAATTACTCCTGGATTTAGTATCTTGAGGATATTATCATCTACGATCACTACCATCCTATATCCTAATAGTTCCAAAAATCCACCTTGTGTAACACAGGTGCTTCTCAGCACCAGATAACGTAGTATTTTAGCCTACAATGTTACTGCTTGAGTTTTGCTTGGACCCTCCATAGTTAACATCATTAATGGTGGTTTACTTGCTTTCAATTTATGCAAATGTAAACAGTGCTCTTACTGACTTCTGAAAAGATCATTTTTCCTCTGTAATATATTGTGACAACTGTTTATATTTTTCCAGCTGTTTCCCCATGCTTCAGTGGTTACCTTCTTGACTGCAAACTGTAAGTAGCCACTCATTTGGAATATTTACATTACTTAAACTCATGTTTATTAAGTATGTCCCTTTCATGTCACTCATTCATGTCCTTTGTGAGCTAAATAATCCTGATAATGTTTCTCTTACTCTTGTTGTCTTTTCACTTTGTAATCATGCTGATTACCCTTCTTGGGATATTTTCTGTTTCTGTTTGCTTATTTGAAATGGATTAGGAGAAATTGAACCCACTATGAGGAGACAATATTTAGCTATTCTGTGACACTATATCATCACTCTAACTTTTCTATAGTATAGACTAATTTTCTGATGACTCTGTTGACCCCCATACAGTAGACATATTCATCTGAAATGCCCACCCTGACAGCTTATGGCTTCTTGAATGATAGACAGGATGTAGTGTTTTGTTTTGTTTTGTTTTGTTTTGTTTTGTTTTCTGAATCGGGCCCTCAATTTGCATAAAATGGCACAGAGCTAACAAAGCTGGGACTATGCCATGAATATTAGAGTCGTTGATGAACTCAGCTGCCCAGCAAAACAGATAGAATAAGATACCTTTGACATTAGAGAGGTACACTTATTCCCAAGTGCCAGTCTTAGGCTGAATGTGCTTTATGAGAGAATTGCTTAAAACCAATCCTCTTTCATAACAGTCTGTGGCCAGAAGCCATAGCATAGCAGCTTTATTTGTCTATTTAGAAATGTGATAAAACAGGTTATTTTCATTCATATGTGTACAAGGGAGGAGGGGGATGTGTCTATGTGCCCATCATACTAAATCCTATTATAAGCCCTTCATGAAGCATTAATATGTAAAAGCTGACCTCCCGCCATCTAATCTAGTATAATAAGGGCTTGGATACATTATTAATTTTTGTCACACATCTGAGGCCCCCTTTCATCAACCAAAACCCCCATCCAAATCCCTTGTTGCATCATTAAATTGTGAAAACAGCTTCATCATTCATGACAGAAAAATGGAAAGACCCCAAGCCATATGGCAGAGGGAGCAGCAGGACCAGCCACCCATAGATGTCTCCCCAGTCCCCTCCTTGCAGTGACTGGTGCTTACAACACCCTGCAATGCAGCTAGGTGACAAAATCGTCCTGCTTTTTTGCGCAATATTGGCTCCTTTGGCTGGAAACAGACGAACCCAACAGCAGTGCCTGGGTTCATAGCCCAGTTTAATCTGCAGGGTTTTGAACTGGATGTGAAAGGTGGAACTGGCAAGTACAACAGCAGGGGTTCTTTCATAAAGTGCAGGGTCAGCTTCTATCATCAGAGGTTCAGAAGCTGGCTCTTGTCTAATCATTCCCTGGTTATGCTGTGAGCTATATATAGTTTGCAAAAGAAATAAACCTCACGCAGTATCTCTACCTACAGGAAAATGTAAAGATGTAAAGATCCAGGAAATCTTTGTACTTCTATTTCTAAACCAATACTTAGCTTATGTATTTCATGCTTGCTGTCATTAGGACTGAGTGAATTAAGGAGAAAGGTATTATAATTTCACTGATACACAAATGACACACTTTCTGTGAAAATCTTTGGGACTCTGAGATAAAATGCTCTGACATATAGTTGTCTGAAATATCATTCAGGTTATTCATGGAAATAATCCTATCAGATTACTTGCTGGGCACAAGGATTTAGCCCTTAATAACAAGATGAATGGCACTTTAAAAACAAAAAAGAATTTGAAGTGAAAGGTTGATTTATATATTTTCATTCAGGTTAGAACGTGACAATGATGAAGAGTTAACAGAGATGAGAGATAATTAGGTTGCAGAGAAATTCAGAGTAATTCTGTAAGGATGATCCTTAATGTGAATAGTACAAGGATTTGTGGTTTAATAGATAATGGGAAATATAAGTCATTATCACAGAATTAGAATGTGACTTACGTTTTTTAAAAATTTTCATTCTATTCTGTTTTCTGTAGGTCTTTATGTATGAGAGTTCTAATGCTTAAGGATACACAGATGACCTAAAATAGCAGTTTTGTTTTACCAAAAAGAGTCTGTGATTATTACAGATCTATTTTTGAAACAGTGTTTGGCATGTACAGTCAAAAACTGCATTCGTATTTTAAATATGTTTTCTTGGGAATGAATTCCCCAGCCTGTATGACCCATTAACAGTGACCAATTTCAGAGAATCTTTGCTGATTTATGGTAAGTATTTAACCTGTTAACTTCCTAACTGTGATCAGTGAGGAAATCCTGCCATGGCATTTTGGTACTGCTTTTGATAGGACAATGGTTTTATTACAGATCTCCAGTGTGTTTTTTAAAGAATTTTAAAAAGCATGAGTCAAAAGTTAAAATATAACTGTATTTAAATTATCCTGAGGTGAGGTGGTGAAAAACAGTATAGCTTGGTACCTTTCCATATGCATGTGACAGCACAACAGGAGGTTTATTCAGACAGTTGCAGCTTTTCATTGCACAAATGTGGAATAGGGAATATTAATTTAAATAAAATTGTTGTTTTTCTAGGTTAATGACAGAACAAATTAATAATGCTAAGCCCAAGAAAATATTAGTTCATCTAGCCTGACATTCTCTGTGACATTAGACCTTATATTTTGCTTAATTATCTCTTATATTTCACCTAATTATCCCTGTACTGAAAGCATTTATTTGTAGTAGCTAAAATACAATTTTCAAAAGAGTAATCTAACACCCAAAAGAGAAGAATTCAGCATATAATTTTCCAGTGCTAGCTGTTATTACTACCATTTATGCTTTTTTTTTTTTTTTTAATCTGGCTTTTGCTTACTGATTCTTGTTATATCTTTCTACATTCTATGTCTTTCTAAAACACACATTTATGCCTAGGAATTTTTTCCAGAGGAGTTAATTGTATATTTTAGAATCAAATTACCTCCAAGTATTCTTTTTGATGTACTGATATACTGAATACATAGTTCTTGCTATTTCTTTCACTATATGACATTATATTCTATCTTTCATGTAATTTTGTGACCCTTCCACATCCCATCTCTGATTTTTAATCTTAATATACATGTACTCAAATTACCTGCAACAATCCATGGTCATTTCCATTGACCTAAATACACTGACCACTCTAAATACAGAAATATACATATCCCAGGATTATATCGGCTCCCCTAATAGAGCATCTTGTTGGAAGCTCATGACAGGTTTCTGGAACTGAATGGCTTAGGAACCCACTCAGTGTCATAGCTTCCCAGGGTGGTTTCCCATTCCCCGATGTTACTTGCACTTAAGCCTCATGTGTATTATTTTTAACATAACCCAGCTTACCAAGTGATCTTTAATATATCTTCTGATTGCCTGGTCCATTTTGCACCCATAAGTTTATCAGCATTTATACGTATTTCTGAAATGGTTGAAGAAATGTCAACATCTCCGTAGATCTTGCTTAAGGACTACTCAGCACTATCATAATAGTGTCTAAATGCTTGAAGTGTTCATAAACACTAGCACATTAATCTTTATAGTCTACCAGCATGAAATATATCACTTTTCCAATTACAGGCACCCACTTGGTTGTGCAAAACACAAAGAGAAGGGGCTCCATCACACCACGTGATGACTTAGGCAAACACCCCGAGTAATCTGGGGTCCCTATACAGTATACAGGCAGAGAAAAGCATGTTTTGGGAGTGATAAAATACACCTGAGGTTTTAAGTGCTTCCTAACTCACTTGCTTTGTTAAACAGTATAGATCCTCTTGGAGGAGCTCAAAGGCAAGAAGATCTGCACCAGTTTCCAGACTGTATGCTGACAGTGATTTCAAAGCATCAAAACATCCAAACCTGCTTACAATACAGTCATTAAGAGACTATAAAATAATGTATTTTTTAAATGTTGTTTCTGAATTTCATATCAGAATTTTATATTCCTTGAATTGTTTTAAAACGTTTGAATATCTTGGCCTTCACATTCCACTTAAATCAAATTTGGAAAGACAGTTGAAGAACTACCAAACCACAAATTTCTTTTTCTTTTTTTTAGTGGCATTTCAGCATATGAGAATGATTGTTGTTAGTGTTTAGTTTGTATGTTTGTTCTGAATTTGTCAAGATAAGGTGATGTCTGATTAGCTCCAGCTAAAGTTCTTTTCATGACCTAAGTAGAAATTAAGACTCGGCGGGGTTAGAAGACTGTCAGCATTTCATACTGTTTCTGTTCACATCTCATGGTAATTGTATAATGATAGCCCCTCTGGTGGGAACCACTCTAAGGCTGACATTCAAACCTGTAGTTTAAAAGCATTCAAATGAGATGTTCTTTGTGCTCTTAAATGGCATTAACTGCCATTATGAGTAATAGCTCAGCTGATTAAATAGTCTGGACACATGATATTAGTACATCACACTTAAGTTTTCAAGTTTTCTTGATTTTTTTTCAAGGAAAAATACTTATAAAAAATGCAAAAGCAACTCAGTTCCCTCTTCATGAAAATCCCACTCACAGTAGTGAAAATCCATTGTAACTTTAGTGAAAAACATTACACTGAATCCCCAGAAATCTCAAAAAAATAGTCTCACTATTTATTCACTCTTCTGTGAGAAAGCTCTACTATTACTAACCAGAATGGGTTGTAACCAATAAACATTTATATAATTTTGGACTTGTATCTGGAATCTGCCCATATGTTCTTGCCCCTGTGGTCTCAAAACCTCTGAATCATGGCTAATTTTCTCCTGATAAAGATATTTAGAGAAACATCTCTGCAGGAGCCATTAATTCCACTCCCAGTGTATTGCTGCTCCCTGCACAGGAGAGAAGGGCATTGTTTTTAGTATAAAGTCCTACATAAGTTCAGGTATGAGAAATAACCTAGATCAGTTGCAAACTTGGATGTCCATGTGACAAAATGCCTTCTCTAAACTATTAGAAAATGCCTCAGTACTCTGCTCATTGTATAATGTTTTATCGTTGACAAAATTGATTGTTCATTGAGAACTTAACCCTGAGAAATAGTATAGCTGTAATAAACCCTACCCATGGGACGCCACGTTGGGCTTCCTTTTTTCCTCCAGCCTACTGTGGTTGCCTGTGTAGTGATTTTGTACCAGCACCTTCCAGAGGCAGGTCCTCCTCTGGGAGGAGAGGTCTCCAGCCTTGTAGCAACAGGAAATTCTCTGCTATTTTCATGCACTGCTCAAAGGAGGCAAATTTAAAGTTTCACTAATTGCAAATGAGGGGGCACCTGAGGCCCAACCCATATCTTTTGAAAAATTATGTTGTCTTGCAATGTGCTGAATGTCCCCTATTGCTATAGAAGTTAACAGAGGTTGAAACTGTTCAGGAGCACCAGCCTTTGCAATGCACTAACCCAACTTCTCCTGATCACCTGAGAGGTAAGAGTACAGGAGAGGTATTTCTGAATGTTCTCTGCAATTTTGAAAGACATTTTTGTTTGATCTTGTTGGTACTATAGCAGTGTAAATATATCTCTTTTAAATAAAGCATTTTTCCTAGAGTTGGGCTGAAAAGACTATAACAAAATTATCAGTTACACAAAATGAGATAAAGTGAGACCAAAGCTAGCAAGCACAAATTCCTGAGAAAGTCCATTTACTACTTGTAAATCTGTAAATCACTAAATCTGATCTGCTAGAAGTAATGGAGAGCTGTGTGTGACAAGAGCAGTGGGTCAAGGCAGAGCAGAATAACTATGCAGCAGAAGCCTTGAGTTGTACAATTAGCAAAGGATGTCAGTAAAATGCTACCCATTGAGAGACTCAATTATTGGGGAAAAAAAATAAAATGTTAGAGAGTTCCCAGCAATGCAGTGTTGCTAATTCTTTATAGGCAATAAACGTTTTAGAACAGGGGCAGGATCAAGCCCAGCTTGGAATTAATGCATTGTGTGTAGAAAGGTTTACTTGATACCACAGGAGGGTCGTTTCTTCCAAGTGTTATACCTTAGTGACACATTCAAGCTATGTCAACCCAATCTCTATAATTGGTTGCTAGACTGAATCTTTATGTCAAGCAAACTCTGTCTTGTACATTCTGCAACTCCCTGTCAACAGCAAATTAAGCTCACAAAACAGACCTTGACCCTCTTCCCAGTTTCCTTCCATGACACTCTCGGCGGTCGGGAGGCAATTTTTCTTTCATTCATCCTATCTTTCCAATGTAATCATTATTTCCTTCACTCCCCGGGAATGAATCATTCTCCCTGTTGAAAATCTCCATTTTTCTTCAGCTCAAGGCTGTTTCTCATGGATTGTCTTGAATCTGATTATGCTAGTCTAGAGACTATTATTTATTTTTTTTTTATGTGAAGGACACCTGCAGTTAGTTTTTCTGTATGAATTCAGACGCTCTGAATGTAAAGGAAAGCACTGATAGCACAAAGATATTCAGTGAGGATTAAAACAAACAAACAAAATGTTACTTGGCTGTTGTCCATCACAGTGTGAAGGGACCATCTGAGGCTGGAGCATGTGTAAACCAACAGAGGCTTTTATAGTAGCTCATATTCTAATGGTACTGTAGGCCTCTAAGCCTATGTACCCACTGCTCAGACTTGTTCTGATGCAGGATTTCTTGGGAAAGGTATGGACATCAAGCTTTCCACCCTATTTTGTGTGCCGCTTAACCTTCCTGTCATTCTGTTCATTTCGAGTTGACCATGTAGATGTCAAAATCTGTTTGTAGCATTCAGGAACTAACTTGGGGTTTGGCCTCCTCAGTGCCCTGTTATTCCAACCTCAACTCAGCTCTCCATTCTATGCCATTTTTTTATCTGCAGACTAAATATAAATCACAGCCGCTATCCATATTTGACTATTTGCATTTACTGGCTGGCATGTAACAGGTAGTTCCATATTTAAATCTGTGGTTTACATGGTCATTTGCCTTGTGTGGGAGTTGTCTCTTAGGCTTCCACAGTGCTAATAACTAACCATTCATCTATAAAATTGCTGAGTTAAAGTACATCCAAGTTAACAACTGGAACTGGTCTGCATTCACTGGTGTAAATGTTCATGGAGAGGAGTTTGATTCACCTGTGCCAGGTAGTGTGTTTGTACTACCGAGTTTTCCTGGGGATGTCCAAGCCATTGTCTTGCAAATCGTTGTAGTTACACCACTTTACATTTGGATTGATGTAAATTAAGGACATTGCTAGGGCAAATGAGGACAGACTTTTGTTTCTCTGAGTAAAATCCTGCAGTTTTAAGCAAAATTCCTGTTAATCTTCAAGAGTTACAGACTGTGCAAGGATGCAAAAACGCTCAAAGGAGGAGCCTTCTAGCGAGCTGTTAATTGTTGTTTGCAGTAGCCTTTTACGTTTGCGAACCGTTGTCAAAAAGCTGGCACTCGTGAACTGACAGACAATGGACGCGCCAGCTTAATAAATGTTGTGTTCTGGTTTTATTTGCCAAGGGAGGGACGTTAGGGTTATCCCAGTTCTGGAGGATCTGCCCATTAGTAAAATGCTCGTTATTGTTAATGTAGGCATCTGTCTAAAAGGTATTTCCTTTGGAGAGTCTTTTGCCATAACTCCCCTCTTTCTCCAGCAAATACAAGCCAGCTTTCTCCCCAGGCAATCTATTCTACCTTTGATGTTGCACACTCCTGAGAAGAGTTAAAGGTATATATTGCTGATTTTAGTATCCATTTGCACTTAGTTTATAATTGTTTAGAAGAGTGGCACTAGGACCTTTGCTGTTTCTCCGAACGAGGAGCCTATGGCATTAAGTGTGGATGTGAAAGCCTCATGTGTCTTGAATACTCAGCGGATTTAATTAACAGGTAGAATCGCACCCTGGGTGCTTGAAAAATCGCCAGACACCATAGAAACGAGTCCTTAAGTCCCCGCACCATCTGCACTTTCCTTTCATTGTGTAGGTCTCATTGAAACATGTTTTTCGACCATTCGAAATTCATTTGCGTTAATGGAAAATTCCTGCCGATGCTTTTCCTTTTCATAGGAAAAAAAATAATCATAAAATTCTTTCGTTCGGTAATGGAAAAAAAAAAATCTCTCAAGCTTTGAAGCAATAACGAACCTCCGGGCTTGCCTCTGAATGCGGGTCTTTGACTGGCGTCGCCACAACCTCCCCAGCCAACTTTTTTTACGGGGAGAGGGAACTCCGCTCCCCCCCAGCCCGCTCCGGCAGGTAGCTCAGAGGCCCCCCATGCCCGAGCAGAGCACCCCGCCAGCACCCACCCCCCCCCCCCCCGGGCCCCCCTGCTCCTGCACAGCGCCTGTCACTGGGACGGGGCCGGATGCCCGCGGGGGGAAACGCGGGGAGGTTTGGGGCTGCCGTTACCTGTTCGCTGCCAGTCGGGACGAGATATACCCGCCGGGGATTTGGGTGATTATGTATCCCCAGAAAAAAGAGCCGTGGATCATGCCAACTGTTTCGGGATCCCAACTGAACTTCGCTTTCTTCCAGCGCAAGGGACCGGGAGAGAAGAGAAACAGCAGAGGAAGGCTGTCATCGGGCCGGGATAACGCGCGCACCCGCGGCAGCTTCGGCCCGGGGTGCGACCCTCTCCCCATCGCAAACACTCCTCCTGCCCCCCAAATTCCCTGCGCCTCCTCCTGCCCCCCAGGCTCCCAGCGCCTCCTCCTGTCCCCCTTGCTCCGAGCCGCTTCAAAGCGAGCCTCGGCATTTGACGCCTTTTCCACGCAAATCCTTCCATCCCGGTGTTTTCAAACATTCCTGCACAACCTCCCCGGCTCCGTTACATCCGCTTGCGGTCGGTTGTTCGCTGTCCTCCTTCCCCCTTCCCTACAGTTATTTTATGAGATATCTGCGTTTTTCGAGGTTGTGTGCGACAAAGGAAAAAAAAAATAAAAATATCCGCCCGTAAATTGTACCGCAAAAGGGCTTTGGGCTGGGAAATGAAAGGGAAAAATAGGAAGTCGGTGAAAAGCACTTCCCCTTCTGCAGCGGGATGCGAAGGGCGGCGGCGGGGCCGGTCAGAGCTGCGGGGGGGGCCGGGGAGCGCCGCGGGGCCGGGCCCGAGGCGGGGAAAGCGCCCCGAGAGCGGCGGAGCCCGGCTCGGCTGCGCTCGAGTGCCTGACCTGGGGCTGGGAATTGTACCGAGAGGCCAGAGGAGTTACGGGGGAAGGGTTCCCACCTCTTTAATAATTTTTCCTCCTCGGTGTATGGTGCTGTTATTGACCATGTCCACGATGGCCACTCCCAAGTTACATCGGATCCCGAAGGAAATGCAGAATCCCAGTCCACTCATGATGGCAATGATGTACCTCCGGGGCAGCCCGAAGCAGGTACAGTCGCAGAGCGGGGCTTTCTTCTCTGGCATTTCCATGGGCTTCCCATCTTCTGTCAGCTCGATGGTGTCCCCGGGCTTCTGCCTCTTCTCTAGGACTCTGCCCGACACAAGAAGGGAAAGTCAAACCCCGGCGCCAGCCCTGCCGCCCTGGCTGAATGCACGGCTACCTCGGGCAGCCGGAGGCTTAAGTTCACCGCTCCCCCCGCCCCTTTGGCTGGCTTTGGCTCGATTTGAGTGTTTACTCCTTGTTTTCCGTTCACCTTCAGCCGTTCTTCAGCTGTGACCTGTGGGAGTCACGATTAGTCATCCCCAGCTCCCCCCGCCGCCCCGCCGCAGAAACCCAGGGAGGAGCTCTAGCTGAGAATTGCTCATCTATCATTAAAGACTTCTGCTTAAATATGTAGGGCGCATTAAGAAGACATCATCTGTAACCACTGCAGAGGCGCCATGTTGGGTAGCCCAAGAGGCATAGGCTGGAAACTAAAGCAGTCTTCTGGAGAAGGTTTTATTCTCTCGTTGCTGTGCCAGAAACACCAAGGGGAACGGGCTTGGTGTGCATTTTCCTTCTGGTCTCGGAACAAAAGAAATAGTAACAGAAGGGGTGGAGGTGGGGGGGCGATATTGCTACTTATTTTAGATTTGCAAAATGGCTGTCACACGCAGTGAAGGAAAACATGACTGTCTTTGGAGAACTGACATCTACGAAGAAGTCTTTGCAAAAGATCGCATCTGCTCAGCGACATGTTGCGGTGCGTGATCGCTGGGCAGGTTTCACCTTTCCCGCTCAGCTCTAACCTCGACCTCATCGCTCCCATTTCCTTGTTTTTACACGGAATCCTATCTCCGAGAAACCAGTGTACAGGAATCTGAAGGGAACCGGTTGTTTGCAGCCATTTCCGATCAACAGAAAAATGCCGGAAAAAAAAGAAATTAAATAAACCACCAACCCTGTCATTCACGAAAAGTGACTTAGAACATTGCGTCTCTTCTTTGGTGGAAAAGCTTTAAAAACATCGTGTGGATAATACGAAAGATCGGGTTTATCAAGCAGGTGCCCCATGCTGAATCTCTTAACCTTCTTTTGCAGTCGCTGAGATGTTTAAAGGATAGAAACACTAACCGCTTCCATCCCAGCTCCATCCTCTTGAGGAGCGAGTACGTGATCATTTCCTGACACTCGGCACTCTCCTGGCACTGCCCTAACCCCGCTGTAGGAGTGTTTTCTCACCTCAGAAGTTCTCCTCCGAGGAGCTTCTTTTTGAGGTTACCTCATCTGGCTAATGGGGCAGCAAGAATTAGCAGAATCAGGCTCAAAATGTTCTCTGTGTTTTGGAGCAAATGCAGAGATATTCGCTAATAGTTATTTGAAATCGTGACGATTTTTTCTTTGCTGGGAGAATTATTTCCATGCTTTAAGACCGCATATTTTTTTTACTGTCTTAAAGTTGTAAATAAAATGCAGCACAGTGTTTTTAAGTTAAAAAATTCGTTTGTGTGAATAAAGAATGATGTAGAAGTGTCTTCTCACCGAATGGACTTACCTGCGGCAAGATGCTAAGGTGTAAGGGACGTGAAAACTATTTTAATTCTTAGAATAGGAAAAAAAAATAGTTCAGTCCTGTGCCTTGAAAAAAAAATAGTAAATGGTGTACTTGTTTATTAACGGGGGAGTTCAAACGGAATTTTGCTGCAAAATACAAACCCTTTCTCCATTACTCACTGTACGATATAAAAAACAGTACCCATGTTCGTTTGTTTCACTTATATTTTGAAAAGTCTTTTAGGGAAAAAAAAAAAAAGAGTTTGTTTCCTTAATGATATTTTAAAGCAGCTTCTCTGATTATCTGTTATTCCTTTTTGTTTTTCTGATTACTGAAGATGGTTTAAATAGGATGATGAAATGTAGGGTTTTCACTATGTTGTAGTTGGGTTTAGTTGTTCTTTCTGCTTTTCAAAATTGTACCTTTCCTGCTAAAATGAAAATTTTAATTTTGTCTTATCACTTCGCTGATATTTCCCCTTCCCCGAAAATGGCAGCAGAAGTTGTGACTCATGCTGTGGACCAGCCTTGTGCTTGTGCCCAATACTGCCGCATAGGTATGGAAAAAAGACTTTTATGTGACCTACAATAGGCAGATAAATCCGCAGTTAGCTTTAATCTGCAATTCGGGGAAACTTCGGGCTAATTTCTGGCACAGGGGGCGATCGAAAATACATTGGATTTTCACAGGCTATTCTCAAACGTCCTGGAGGTCACTGAAGTCACTAGATTGGATGGGGTACGATGTGTCAACTTTAGTACATACCCCTTTTAGGGATGCGCGGATTTGTGTCTGTTTATCTGTGCGTACAGAGCTTAAAGATGGTAGAAACGTGTACACACAGAAACATACTGTGATGCCGATGAGTTTAGCAATTGCAGTTGTGCATTACTTGTAAGACAAGTGGATGCTTCTCAATGCGGATGGATAAATAATTAAACACATCCATCTATATGTTTCAGCTTCAGAAGAAAAAAATCGTTCGGGTATCAATTATTTATACATCTCCGTGTTTATCTTCCTCTGACGACAAATTACACAAGGGACAAGACTAATCGAAACTCGGAAAGATTATTATTATTATTTTTTAATGATTCGTAAGGGCAGCGATAAAGATCCTGCGACTACATTTCAAAATTAACACAAAACAAAAAATACAGGGAGCTGCTGTCTGCTGATCATGATTTGAAATAGGGTCCTGTTTTTGTGCGAGAAAGATGGGGTAATCTTTGGCTACATATTTACTGACACCATCTACGAATCAGATAGACAAGTTACGAGGGTGCCATATTGAGAAGCTTCAGCACTAGTTTCCAGGATCCAGATTATTTCAGCGATATCTAAACAGCTCCCAGCCCCTCCGCCACTAACCTCCCCAAAGCATACCTCTTCGTCCTCCTTCAGCAGCTGACGGTTAAGAAAAGCTTCCGATTATTTCTAGCAAATAGGCTCCTATAATAGATCTCAGTCTTACCTGTAGAGTTGACCAAGAGATTTTCCAGCAAAATTCTTCAATCCCTCCTTGCCAGGGTTCAAAATCCTTTGTTTTACCGACTCCATTCCTGCGGGGGTGCTCGCTGGATTCTGCTCTGCTCTGGATAGGGCACCGCTACGAGCAACGGTGGTTCATATTGGTTTAATCTCGTAACTTTCCCCCCCTCATGAAATGGCTATCAGTGCACCTCCGGGTACAGGGAGAGGGAGAGAAAGCGTGCGCGCGTGTGAGAGAGAGAGAGGGAGAGGGAGAGACGGTGTGCGGAGCCGGGGGGGGAGAGGGCGAGGGCGAGGGAGCGCGCGTGTGTGCGGCAGCGAGCGGGAGGCTGAGAGCGCCACAGGCAGTCCCCGGCTCTCCGGGCAGCGCGGAGTTGCGAGGCACGGTCAGAAAGTCTCCTCGGCCCCGCGGGCTTCAGAGGTGGCGTGCTCGCGGCGTGCCATGCCCGGCTGGGAGGGGACGGAGCCCCCCTCGCGGGAGCGTTTCCAAGAAATCTCCGTTTGGCGCTGGCGCTTTCCCCGGCTGTAAAGCCAGAGGGGGAGGGGTGCTGTTGGCCGCGGTAGGCAGGCAGCCCGAAATTCCCCCTTGGCTACAGCTGCCGGAGGGCGCGGAGCGCCGGCCTGTGCGCTGCTCCCGCCCCACCGCCCCACCGCCCACCAGCGGTTCGAGCCCCGAGGCGGCGGCGGCGCCGAGCGGCACCCCCAGGGCGCTGCGCCCCGTCCTTCAGCACCGCGGACAGCGCCCGGTAGCACCGCGGACAGCGCCGCGCCCACTCCGCGCTGCGCGCGCCCCGGGGCCGCGCCCCCGCCTCCGCCCGGCCCCCGAGCACGGGGGGCCCCGGACGGGCCTTGTGGGGACCCCCCCTTCGCCCCGGGACTTGGGGCGAGACAGGGCGAGCATCGCTGCTCCGCCGGGCGCGCGAAGGACATGGCCTTGGTGCAGTCCGCCGCGCTTCTGGGGAGCAGGGCGTTAGCTGCAAGTAGTACTGCTCTTGCTATAAATGGGTAACGTCCATTTGGAAGGTGTATTTATCTCTATACCCATATTCGCTTGTGCAGCTTATTTTATATCACATTAGGCATTCCTTAGCGACTGCTTTCTCTTAAGCACTTACTATTTTCACATCTTTTGTGTCCTCTGCGTTCCTGCATTGGAATAGGCCAGTGCAACATCTAGACTTGATATGCGGTATTTTCAGCACTGTTATGAGCGTGGCATATTCTGATAACACAGTTAGTTTTCTTCCCAGAATCTAGCAGTAATTTTCTGACTTTAATCATTTTGCACTAGATTGTAGAAGCAAAGCATGTTATTTCTTTCTAAGTCATATCCATTATATTTCATACTAATCTTAAGGTTTCTGTACATTTGTTAATTACAAAAAAAAAAAAAAAAAAAAAAAAAGTATAACTTGTGTTCTAAACAATTTTTTTCCTAAAATTATTAAGCTTCTTCACTTGCCTAGTTGGTGACAAATTGTAAACAGCGTATATTAAAAGTAAGACTCCCCGAGGAAAATGCATGTTGTAGCTGCAGTATCCTAAAAGCAACTGCTCTTTGGATTTATATAAATATTTTTTTCTAATGTTGCCCTCTGGTGGAGGGTTAATGAAATTTTACAGCAGCAAAGCACGTTTATACATAAAAGGCCAATTATTTTAATACTGAAATTTCCATAATGACTAATCTCTGTAGAATTTCAGTATTTCAGAGTTGTAAAAGAACAACAAAATAGTACAGCAGCAAATATATTAAAACTATATGTAATTGAAACGCTGCTAATTAGCATCATAACATAGTGCTATTTTCTACACCATGGTAGTTACTGAATGTGGTTTTCAGCATAGTTTTCCATATGGAATCGTTATTACCATTGCACTGCTGAAAGGATTTTTTTCCCAGTAAATGCAAACCTAGACAGTTATATAAGCAAGTCTTCCCAGTGTTTGTGGCTCCAGTGTGCCATTGCAGATGCTCAAAGGAAACCTGTGTACATAGTTGTTGTTTTTTTTTTTTTTTCTGAGGGGCACCAGGAACAAGAAATAATTTAGTAGGGGTGAGGCGGGTTTGGATTCCATAAAGCAAGCCTTTCAGAATACTACTGAGCACTTTTTTTTCAGCTGGAATTTGAGATTGTAAAGTCTGCAGGGCAAGGGTGTTTCATTTCTTTACACACTACATCCAAGAAGGAGCTCTGGCACTCTTTTAGAAAGCTCAGCTCTGACATTGGTGCCATGGCTCAATGTAGCAGTAGTAATTATAATTAAAATAATAACATTTAATAGGTAAATTATGACTGATTTGGAAAAGAGAAATAATCTATCATACCAAATGCAAATGGATTTAAAGGCCAGATAAGACATTCCTGGTTACAGATGCTTAACAGAGGAGAATGAGTCTTTAATTGTATGAAACATGCAGAATAGCAAATAACCTTGGGATAGTAAAATGCTATAGTGAATAGGCTGCTGCTGTAGCCATTTGAAGCAGGAATTTCATGACTATTACATACTATATGCAGATATTACTGAGTCACATCCTGATCCAAGTCAGCTGTTCTGGTTTCAGATGAGGAACTAATAACAATAGTAGAAATTGAATGTCAGTAGCGTTGTAAAAGATGTCCAGACATGTCAACTTTTTAATCATTATTTATTAATTATTTAATTTTGGTAGAGTAAGCTATTTCTAGATGAAACAACACATAACAATACGTTATCAATATTGTTAGCAATAATTATTTCTATAATGAATAACTGTCACATACACACTCCTCTCACAAAAGGCCTAATTCAAACTCAATTGAAATCATTGTGAGTTCTTTCCACTGGCATCAGGGGCAGGTAAAATGGAAGAAAATTCATCATGCAGAAAATTCTAGTCTCGCTGTCACTGCTAAATGGTCACCTATCGCCCAGAAGCAAAGAAATTCAGTCAAAAGCCACCCAGTAAAAAAACACACTTTCCTAAGAAGGCACTAAGACTGTCTGAGGGATATTAATATAACATATAACATAACATAACATAACATAACATAACATAACATAACATAACATAACATAACATAGTAGATCCAGCAGAATGCAGCAGATGCCTGCAGTTTTTCACATGGGGGCAGAAAGCTGATTGTTTAATCATGAAATCTTGTAATTAGATAAAATTCTCTTTGTCTGATAAGATTTTCTTTTTCTTTTGCTTGTTTGAAGGCTAAAGGACTGAGTCCTTACCTGTCCTTTTGTTTCTAGAAATAGTCCCTTTATACAAGTTTCTGACTGGGCTATTTCAACAAATTAAGCAAAAAGAGATGAAAAATTATAACTGTGGTTGTTTGCTCAGTTTTTTATATTACTCCATATCTAATCTCAATTTTTTTCTATAATAACCCTCTGAATAGGTTCTAAATATAGCATAATCCATTTAGAAGACTACAAAATCTACACAGAAATATACATTTCTCTTCTCTAAGATTTAGTTTTGCTGAAGCAAACTACACCCAAAACTAAAATTTTCATTGGTTATACATTCCAGTAATTTAAAAATGCAATTTTCAATTTCATTTTTGACCTTACCTTTGCTGCTGATACACTACAGTATGGATTTGCTCTTTCCTAGGTGTCAGGCACACAGAGGTTCCAAATGAATATATATTTTGTGATCCATTTTTTAAAATAATCATATGCTCATCACTTTAAACTCTTATGATCACATACATTCAAGCTAAGAGATTGTGTCTTCCCTATCTACTAAAAGGCGACACAGTACTGTTCTCATTGATATAGTCTTGACTTTGGAAATAAATTATGATTGAGAAACCTTAGTTATGTCGTTTAATGTATGTCTGTAATGTTGAGTCACTGGGGACTGAGGTAGCATAAACATCCCTCAAAAGTCATGATTTAACTCCTGCTTATGTTTATGGCAGTTGTCCATTGAATCTGATGGAATTTGATGTCACCTTCAAATAAATTTGTTACTTTCTTTGGGACCATGGAACTGCAAAAGCCCAAAGCAATGCCAAAATAACGATCTTGCTTGTCAGGCCACAAGGAACAGCTTCTTCATTTGTTGTTGTTGTTGGTGTTGTTGTTTGTTTGTTTCTTTTTTTTTTTCTTTTTCTTTTTCCCATGAACCTTTTTTCCATAAACTATTTCTTGAAAATAAATATTCAGTCAAGATATTCATTGTTTTAAGCATATAAAATATTAGTGTTAACTCTAATGGCAATACCTACATTTCACATAATCCAGGGTGTGTTCGGCTCCTGTGTAGCAAAGGCAGCTTTCATTGTCTTATTGAGGCTGTTGCTTCAGCCCTCTAGTGGTAAAAGCCTCTAAAGCACCAGGTGATATTAAGTTCTCATGTATAACTGTTGCATAGTAGGAAATTTTCCAGTTACTTTGCATCAAGATTTATTTATTTCCTCTCTTCTCCTATTCCTGTTTAAAACCTCATTTGTTTTTTAATATAGCAACGAGATTTAAAATAAAAAATCTAATAAGCATTCATCCGGTAGTAAATCCCCTTTAAATTGCCAAAGCAATGGTATTGGTATTATTTTTTTAATGTTTATTTATTTATTTATTTTTGATACGTCTGTGGAGAAATTTGAAAGTGTAGGATATAACTAATCTTAAAAGTAGATGTAGATGCTTATCTTTTTACCTGATATTACAGGAACATCTGTTCCTTTGAATTCCTGTACTGCTCCATGAGTTAAATGCAAAGGATCCCTAAGGACATCAAGCCATCTGTCATGTTACGCAGACAGAAAGGCACCTACCTCAGGGGGTGAAACAGACTAACAATACTCTCCGTACTCAGGAAAGCTATGCAACACTTGGTGAGTGGGATGCAATTACCCACAATGAAACCAAGCCAAGCATTGAAGCATATTATCCTATCTTTTATTAATATGATGCTTAATGATCTTTTATATCATTAATCTATCATTATTTTATTGTTCTGTCTTGTCCACCATTGGACTGTTTAACAGCATAGGCAAGGCTTTTACACAGGAGTTACAGTCAGGTCTGTTTTCACTATTTTAAAACCTTGGGGCAAATGTACAAACTGAAGAATGGATTATGGGGCCTTTTATTGCTAGAACTAGAAAATAAGAACCATGTTTTCTAAGGCTGCAGTAGTCCTCTCTTTTCTGTTGACTTGTCTCTTAACATTATTTTAAAATGTATTAAGAGAAGTTTGGGGAGGAATTGCTGTTGATTCAGATCACAGGGTACACAAATGTGAACAGGGCTCAAATCTATTACAGACAGTCATTCAATAGGCTAACCATTTAAACCATTTAAAGAGATACCAAAAGGAACTTCACATACATCATTTGATCAGGAAACTATTCCTGGTGGAAGAACAAACAAACAGACAAAACAAACAAACAAACAATCAAACAAACAAAACAGCTCTTAGTGGATATTGGAAAAAGAGTTGTGGTTAGTATAACAGGGAACTGACATCTGAGTTTGTGGTCAGACTCATGGACTAAAGTGCTGGGTCAGGGACTGCTCTCACTGCCTGAATTTGCCAGTCAGTTTTTCCATGCCTCAGTTTCTTGCATGTGAAGGATGGTGAACAATCCCTCTTTGGGACAAATACTGATTTATCCATAGACCTAATTAAACCAATGTATATGAAATGCTGCATGGGAAAAATATATGGAATTTCTATTACATGTAAAGATGTTTCTCCATGGAGAAACTCATATGTAAAACTGTAATTAGTAAACTACATCCACAAAGCATAATTTGCTGGTGATACAGACAGGCAACACATTTCATCATCACCACTAGGCTCTGCCAGAAGAGGTTCACTTGTGTATTTTCAGCTGCTATGTCATCACTTTTCTATGTAGAAGGATATTGAAACAGTGCATAACTGTAACAATAATAATAATAATAAGGAGGAAGCATATGTTTTTAGTTGATATTTGGGGTCAGTGGAGTCTTGTGGAAAGGTATCAGTAATTCTCATGCCTTCTCAGGAACCAGGTTTTTCACAGAGAGAGACTTCCATTTGTCCTGTATTTCCTTCATGTTTCATTTCTTGACAAGCTGACAACCATCACATGATTTCAAGACCGAATGTGATCATATTTCATCTCTTTAGTTTCCGTGGAATCAGCCCCGTATAGTCATCTCTAATCTGGATCCAAAAGAGGAAAATAAGGAATCTGATGGGGTTCTTATGTCTTACATTCACATATGCATCAAATCACACTAATCCAAGATAGTAATGCCAGCATATCCTCAAATAACTAGTATTTTAGTCAAAGGACTCTCATAATTTTATTTATAATATAAAATCAAATATGAACATCAGAGTGAATGTGTCTGACTTTCTGAGGCACCATTTACCTGTCTTCAGCAATCCTAGCTTTATCCTACTTCCTCCTCACAGCAGGACCTATTCAGGACATATGTGAACTCCAGTTCTCCCCTGCATGTTCCTTAATGCTTTCCTGTCAGCACCCTTAGTTCCTGTCATGTCATCGGCATGCCCTTTTCCTCTCCCTTATTGTGTTTCATTTATTTTTCTATAAAAAAATGCTTTGGGTAAACTATTTTTTTCTGGCACTTGTAGGGAACTCTTAATTCTGGGACTTCAATGTTTCTGGCCAATTTGACTGAAATAGGTTCAAAGTGTTGACAAAGGGAAACTGACATAATGAATTGTGCAAGTCTCATTTCATTAGAAAGCTAAACTGAAACAATCCACTTGTTGTTGCTTTTGTTGATCTCAGGTCTCATTGAGAGTGGAAGGTGTCCTTGATAATACTTTTGAGAAACAGATCCTTTGCTTTGTATAAATCACAAAGGTCTCACCTGTTTTATACAATAAATATTTTAAAAGATAAATACTAGATACCATCTTAGGACAATATGCCCATGCATCTAAAAGCATAAAAGTCCAAGTGTTCTTCTTCTTACCACAAGATACAAAGGAAAATCAAAGACTGTAAAAACTGTTGAGGTAATGTGAGCACAGAGAGGCTATTCCTGTTGCTGTACTGAGTACCTAAGATGTTCCTCCTCCCTCCAAAACATTAGAACAGTACATAATTCAAGATGACAGGAAAACCTCTGCTTTATTTTAGGGCACTGCTAATGAGCTCAATGGTGATTACACCGTGTTCCACGGGATGCGGGGAAGATCAGGGTATCACATAGCTAGCTTTATGCCAAAGCACTCTACCAATCCATTTCAAAACATCTGTGATCTCTAAATGTAACTAAAATATCAATTTCTCAATTCAGATCCCTTTTCTAAATGTCAGAGGGAACACCTTCAAGTTTAGACTTCATATGCATTTCATTTCATTTCATTTTATAATCTGCCATTTCAGTGTAAATATTTCATATCTATTTTTTTCTTATTGTTTGTTATAAATAAGTCATCACACGTCTGATGGATTAACTACTTGATGCCACTGGAGGAAGCTGTGGCTCCAAGTGTGCTGCATAATGCCATGGGATGATTCTAGCTTTGACAGCTATATTACAGTGGCATAGCTCTGGCAGGAGGAGGCTCTACACGTGCAAGCTGAAATGAGCATTGTGCTTCTGGACCCTTATTTTACATCTTACTTTATATATATATAAACCTTCTGCCCTTTGCAGGCCCAAGATTTGCTTATCTGTCTCTTAAGTTGGCATTTTAATTCTGAAAGCCAGAACACACTTCTCTGCCATTTGGTTTTCAGCTCAGCAGTCCTCGCCTGAGCAGCCGACACATATGGGCCCATCACCATGGACTTTTGCTGCATCACATCTGATTGTTACGACTCACGTTCTGTAGCTGAGGAGCTTCCTGGCTACTCCTGTGACAAAGACTTTCTGGCTGCTTTCCTTTTTTACCTAAAGGGCACCGTCCAATGGGCAGATTTTTAAATGGCCTATTTTCTCACAGCTGGAGAAGTGATCGGTTTTACCATAATGCTGCCTTTCTATGCTATGGTGTATGAGCTATGAACCCCACTCTGTTTGCCAAAGCTGATACTGGAGTGTAGATAGAAAGATCTTATGAGACAGTGCTAGCTATTTTGTTTTAGTGCTACAGATACTTCTCAATACATTAGAAAATAACAATTGAAAGGAGAAAAGACAAATGTCAAAGTCTCTGCTTGGGCTATAACCCTCCGTAAGTCAGCAGAAGGCATGTCTCTGTGGAGTATCAAGAAGGGAATTCAGGATTTGGCTTTCTGCATGGAACTATCTTTAAAGTGCATGTTGCATTTTACCAGCAGGCTATCTTTAGCTAACAACCCCCCCAGACACTTTCACATCCTCTACAGTTTCCTTGCAGAAGTGATGCTAGTTCCTCAAAAGTCCTCTCACCATTTGGTTGTTCTAAAGCCCTGCCGAGGAATGCGTATTTCTTAGATACTAAGCCTGCTTTGCTAATGAAAAATGTGCATTACACTACAACCAAGCAAAGATCAAGACTGAGTTGTGTATAAATATGAAAGAATATGAGCACAGTTCTATTGCTGTTTGCCAGATGTCCTGAGATCACACCCTGGGGGCTGCAGCTAGGTAATTAATTTCTGCAACACATAACTTGTTAAATTTAGCTGTTTGTTTTCATGTTCTCTCTCACTTAATATTTTCCTCCAGTTCCAAACTGTAGGTCTTGCTTCATATACAAACTCGAATAAAATAACCAGGGCTATTTCCAGAAAAAAAAAAATCTAAATTCTCTTGCACTGATCTGAATCATGGCATATGTTTTCTACACAGATGAATTTTTTCCCCTTATCATGATAGACTTTTAACTCTTTTGGTAAGGAAGGTGCAAGCTGTACAGAACTGGAGGCTCTATCTATTATGTCTATCTTTCTGTAGATAAAAATGAAAGGAACCGGACAGTCAGCCGTACCATGCTCAGGACAATGCTTCTCCCACCCCATCTCCCCACCGTCTTCAGGTCCAATGCAAAAAGTCACCTTTAGGACTAGATTTTGGCCAGGTTTTGTGTACCTCCAGTCTTCAGCTTCTCTATTGCAGATTCAGCTTCCCAAACTGGAATCAGGAGTATCAGCTAGAGTAGTTGATGATTTCCTTTGCGCAGAATGCTGGTGGTTTAATTTTAGTTTGGTTTTGTTTTGTTTTATGCATTTATTTATTTTGGAGTGATGTATACATCCATTCAAAGTTGGTCTGAGACTGCCAATTCATTCACACCTATATGTTGGTAGGTACTCCTTTCTTTTTCAGTGTTTTCTGCTTTCTGAAGGGCTGAACGCATCAGAATCATTACAGTGTCTACCTTTTGTGGCCTATGGAATGACAGGGTTCATGGGTTTTGGACTTTCTATTAGAAATAATAATATAATAATCAAAGCTCTAAAATAACTGCAGATCCCCAAACAGAATGGCTGGGAAATGAGTAGTCTCTGAAATCCATTCTGTCAGTCACATCTTTTTCTCTTCCACATTCCCGTTTGCTGTGAGGCCCCATGGCTCATGGAAACACCTTTCCCTGGAGGTGCTTATCTTTAATAAAAATCTCCACTGAATCCATGAGTTCAATCAGTCTCATATTACTGCATCACTCTTGGCCAATCGCGCTGGTCTGCTTGCACAGACAAATTTTCTTGGCTAGCTGCCACCTTCTTTCCATTTATGACAAGCATATTAATCACCCTCTGAATGGTGCGTGCTTCATCATCAGTGCACATCATAAATCACTGAGAGGTACTTTTGCATCTGGTTAACATTACACCTAAGGGCTTCACGCAGCACATTGCTGTCCCAGTCTACTTGGGCATCTTTCCTTCACTCACATCTTGTACCTTGACTAGTGTTTTCCAAAAGGCTTCATAAATCAATTGTTTGTCTTTCAAAAGCTGCCCTATACTCTGCAGCACTTTTAATAGACTTCAAAATGATTCTCATTAATCCGGCTTCACTAAAAGGTTGGGTGACCAGTTATACAGCCTGAAGGAAATGGGAAAATATGACCAGTGAGGGAAAGAGAGGGCAGGATTCTCTCTTGAGCCCATGTGGGGTACAGAGAAGGTCAGACAGCGTAAAAAAGAGACCAGGTTTCTCTACTAAAACTCACTTTCAAGGAACATGATCTTAAATACAGTAGGACTTTCTCAAGAGTTCTAGCATATTTGCAGGAAATCTCTACAATGACACAAGTTCTGGAATTGCTTTCCCACACCACAGGCTGGTTATCAGCCTGAAAACATACTATGACTAGGTCTGTTGTGGGGGGCAAAGGGGGTGTCTGTTTCACATATATTTCCTCTTTTTCCAAAATGCTCTATGCCTCATTTTCCCATCTAGTCCCCATTTCCCTGTAGTAGGGTGATGAACAGTTTACAGACCCGGGGGTTCCCAGAATACGCATGAATGTTTGTTCAGCAGGAGGAGTGGGATGGCTGATGAGCAGGACAGCTGAATCACCTTCTTCTCCAAGTTTTTTATTAATTTAATCCTCGTTATTTTGCCAAAGACCAGAGGGACATGAATAGGAAAAGATCACTTTCAAAATTGAAATAATTATGAACACTTGATCACGTTGCTAAACATTTAGGCCCAATTCTGATATTCGTAAGAAATGCTTAAACAAAGTTTAACTTCATCAGTTTTCCTGCTATTCACTACTCCAAGAGGAATCAGGCTCAGAACTTCTTTGTTCCCTGTGCATCAGGAGGGAGGACTGAGTAAACTGAGCACGCACAACCTGAGTGTTGGGACTGGTGACTCAGTCTTGCAGAACAAGACAGAAGATTGAGAATCTCAAGAAGCAGAAAACTTTTTGCCTTTGACGATATCAAAAATAGTGAAAACTTCTGTTCTTATTATTTTAAAATACTCCCCAAAGCACACTTAATCATGCATATAGAAAATCTTGTGTGATTTAAAGCTTTTTTAGCTTAAAAACTGTCAACATAGAAGGTTTTTTTTGTTTGTTTTTTTTTGAAATATCCTTCCTATTTTAGAAAAATTGGGTTAATAATCTGGAAAGAAAGCCAAAGGAATCATTTCATTTGTCAAAAATGGGGGTTTCAAAATGTGCTAATTCATTTCACTGTCATTTTAAATAGTACATGTAATGTATGAAAACAGTAACAGAAAATAAATAAACAAATCTTGATGAAGAAATCAGTTGAGAGTCTTCAAAAGAAAACTGTGAAAGCATGATATTTTTCAAGGGTTTAATTTTTCTGCTAGCTCTGTTCATTGCCTATTTCACATTATTCAACATTAAAGAACATTCAGGGTTGGAGATGGACGGTTTTATCACCTGCAGTCATTTTGTATGATCCTTCGGATTGCCTGAATCAATAGACTTTAGAATATAAGCATTGGTGTCAGTATATGGTGTAATCCCATCTCGGAAAGGCAATCAGGTTTTGCCATTGATTTCAATGGCAGAAAAGTTCTTCTCTCTTCAGCTAATGCTGCAGGAGGATGGAGTTATAATGAATCTACGTATGTCCTCAGTATCTGGCTTTTCTGAATTGTGCTCTTCCAGAAAGAGGAGGCTACGCTGATGGCAACATGTTCTCCAAATTCCCCCCCAGCTAAGAAGCAGAAGGAAGGATTGAGGCAAGCATTTAGGCTGCACGCTGCCATCCCCGGAAAACATCCACCCCCTCAGTGAGTGCCACCATGCTCTCAAATGGAAGCACGTCTTTCTGCACAAGTGTTAAAGGAAATAAGGGAAGACAAAAACGATCAGAGTGGAGAACCGGAGCCTGGTGGGTTTTTCCTCTTAAGAAAAGGAAAGGAGGGCTCCGTTTGTCAGCGTACTGATGCTGCTGCAGTTAACAGTAGCAAATGCCAACAAAGAGCAGTAGGCAGTCAGAAACTGCGCAGGAAAGGAGGAGTGTGAGAGAGGAGAAGCTGGAAGCTGTGTAGATGGAGCAAATATTTCTGCTGTTCGGAGATGTCTGAGCGACTAGTGCACTGGTCGGCATGGCTAGCCGTTGTCCATATGGAGAGGCAAACCCTATGGAGATGAGTCCTGTGAACAGTATCCAAGGTGGCATCTGCATTTCAACAAAACCTGTCTCTTTTTCTGTCCAAATGCAGAGACATAAAGCATGCTGATTCCACTTTACCTGACAGAAGTCTGCTCTCTGCATTGCAGCTAGCATGAACATCCTATGGGTGGTCATATCTGTATTGCCAGTTTTGAGAAGAGACTTATGGTAGGACTGGCTTCATTTTTTTTTAGGTTTTTGACATTTCACTGGCAAATCACAATTTTCTGATTAAAATTAACATTAAAATTAGCATTAAAATTAACAGAAAAATTCCTATCTGCTTCTTTGGATTGGCCTTGCCTTTGGATTGGCCCTGCCACAGCAACTCTGGGACCATTTCAGCACTCTTTAAAAAGCAACAAAGAATGTGTTCTTTGAAGACATCGATCCTGTAGCATTTGCTTTTCCTGTGCTAAATAATGTCAACCCTTTTCCAGGATACAGGCTTAATTATAAGGCTTCTGAATGACTGAGAATTTTGTGCAGTTGTGCACAAATAACTGGCATTTATTTTTAATTAAGAAACTCACCACGATAGTTTTCTAGGAAGTTGCAATTGTTCCTTCCACAAATGAAACTGACAGTACCTAGCTCAGCATTTGCCCCATCCTCATCATACACACTAAGCTTTTTCACAAAAGTGCTTACTCCTGCGACTGTCCTTGTGCCCAGGAATGAGTTAGATCCCTGGAAACAAGGGATGCATGAGTAAATCACTGGTGGTGTGTGCAGGAGAAGGGGGGCTGCTCTGTGCACAGGGAGGTGTGGGGTTATGCTGGATGGACGTGTGAAGCAGAGTTTACCCTTGCACTGGAAGTGAAGCAAATGCTCCGAACGCTTTCTTTGCATTTAATTTCTTCCATCTGCAAAGGTAGAAGGAAGCCTGCTTTTCCCTCCTCCTCAGAATCAACCTCTTGGATGCCCCATTTCAGTTCCTGTCTTAACTGCTAATAAAATTGGCTCCTCTCTCCTAGGCAGGGGAGACTTGCTGACAGACTAGCACTTACATTTAAAGGCTTATACACATCTGAGTATTAACAAGTGTCCATGTTTCTTTACATGGCCTGGCTTCAAGCCTGTCTCTTGCCTCGGTTTTCTGTCTTCTCCAGTTCCTGAGCCATTACACCTCCATTTATTCACCCTCCCCCTTTTGAAAATAAGGTTGTTAATAAGGACTTCATAGTTCCTTGCTAAAATCAGTTCCCTGTAAAGTTCAGCAGATAACTTTAGCACTTGGAACTTACAGGAAAAAGTACAAAGCAGGTTTCTTTCTGTGTTGACCCTCTATGCGTGTCACCTCTTTGAACTCCAGTCACAGTAGTGACCCCATTAACTGTATCATTTTACCAGGGAGAGTACGTTCATTTGATGAAGAAGTTGAATGTTGTTCATTGATACATGGCAGCTTGGCACATTATGGCATCCTCTAATTAAAACGAGTCATCATGACAGGCTCGTTGTAGCCACAGAACAATTTGCTATTTTGACGAGTGCCCAACAACAATGTGATGAAAAAGCATTGAGCAGCTTATTGCTGAACCATGAAACACACAGGATCTCATTGTTCCCTCTCTCAGAGCAGGAGATTTTTCTATTTATAAATCTTTGTGAAAATCCCTTTATGATGGTATAACAGACTGTTCCATTAAAAAATGGAAGAAAAAAAAAAAAGAGTGCTGGAAGGTTTGCTTTTTCCTAAGAGAACACCCCAGACACACCCCACAGGATCATCTGTCATTGTTCCTTTGGCATGAACCTACACACACCAGCTTCAGTGGCATTGAAGTGGCAGGAAACATCATTAACAAAGGGTGCTTTGAGTTCTTGGCCAAGATACAAGGAATATTTCTTGCAATGTTCATGCAGTTTGGGATCTGGACACGTGCACCTCACACTCTGCAGCATCTTGGGAGGATGCTCTGGAGGCATACGAATTGCATTTCTATTTGGGAACCAGAAGCCCATGCAAGGAAGAATGTTAGCAGATGAATGGAAGTGTGACCTGGCACCTAGGATTCAGTGTCTGCTAGTACTGCCACTTCTGAGGAAGCCAAAAAAGCTGTCATGATACAGAAGCAATGCTATGTGAAAGGGGAAAAAGCAGGGAATCCTTCCTGATTGTAATATACTCATAGCTTGCTTACAGCAGCACGATGTCTAGACACCTTGCAGCACAGAAATGCTGGTACTGCTAGCGGTCGCAAAAATAACAATTGCCATCATATATATGGTGAGCTGTATTTTTGTAAACCTCTTGGCCCACCTACTGCAGCAACTTTTTTAAATCTGGATTTCATAGTGAAATTTTGAATTCTTGGCCACATTGGAGAATGGTAGCAAAATTTTCATCAGTATAGATGGACCCAGGATTTTAGCTGAAGAATAATATAGAGACTACAACCAAAAAACAGGCTCAACCATACCATGATTGTTTGCTGTCACTCTGCTAATATGATAATGTCAACAGAAATGTTTATTCGAGAGAACCCAAGAGCAAGAACATCTGTTGTGATGAGGCTCTAGCAAGGCAGAGAATCCAGCCTTCAGTTTCTCATACTAAAATGTTCTCTTTGGAGTATTTCTATTCCTCCTCTGGAAACATTAAAAGAGCCACCTAGCATGCAGCCCATGCTTCTTGAACATAGGCCTCCTGTTACATTGCTGCAAGAACTATTTGAGACAAATTAGTAAAAGCCATCAGCACAAGAGATGCATGTGGCCAGGGGCAATCTGATATAGAACTTTTCCACTGTCACTTTTCATTGCTGCAGACGGTATGGTCCAGATACCTAGCCACATCAAGCATTTCAAATGCACTCTGGAATAGAAAGAACACGGTGGCAGTGTTTAAAAGGCTCATTTATGTAATGTCTCTTGACTAGAGAAGTAGTTCTGCTGTCCCGTACATCATTCAGGGTGAAAATACACTGCTGAATTCCCTTTCTGTCTGGCTGTAAAATGGCGGGCCACTGGGAACACCAGGTGCTTGCATTTCTTTGTTGTAGCAAACAGTGCTCCTGCTGCAATGCCTACAGACAGTTATGGTGTGTGCCTGGAAGGAATACCTGGAACAGAGCAGGGACATTTGGAAATCACAACAAGATAATACTGTGCTTTTTTTTTTCCCTCTTCCTTTTGTCTGTCCATCCATCACACTGAGGCTGTGTAAATGAGCTCTGGGAGAAGGAAAGCTCTGGTGAGGAGCGATGCTTCAGCGTTACAATCAGCTGAGCGACCCACAGTGGTGCTTCACCGAGGCTGCTTCAGATGTGCACCATGTGAAGAGCACCAGAAGGCAGAGGTTTGCTTATGGTGTGTGGAGGGAGTTCCCGCCTTGTGGGAAGCGAGGGCTCACAGCACACTGTTGGAGCATGGGCTGTGTAGGCATTAGGGTATACACAGCTCAATACAGACAGCTGAAAAAACTGTACACTGTGATAACTCTCATAGACTTCATCCATTCTTACAGTAGCACATACGTAAGTAGAAACAGGTCTTGTATGTATTTGCAGCTCAATTTGTAATCATGGGACTTGTAGATCTAATTAATTCTTTAGCTGCTCTGCTTCCATAGCAAACCAGCTTTATTGCTTGACTGTCCCACCTTTTGTTGTTTGGCCTTTGAACACAGCAATTTAAACATGGCTGGCTAAAGGTGTCATTCAGAGGAGTTTATATTTCAAGTAACTCCATGGTCTTTTACAGCAATTGCCCTGTCTTTGGGCTGCACACATCTATATCAGAGCCTGATACCAAGAGAACAATGATCATCCTGAAAAGAGCCATCATGCAGACAAACATTACCATTTAAAAGCAAGAGCACCTGTGCTTTTAGTTTAATACCTTCATTACTGCCTACATCTTCAGATTAAATTACATAATATATTAAAAAGCCACCTGAGTTTAAATCTCTCTTTATTTCTCCTTAGGCTAGATAGATATGTAACATTTGACCACAGAATTACTGAGGTTTCTATTCATTTCTGGCAGCAACCATTCAGCTAATGCACAGGATTGCTAAGTAATAGCTGTGGGCCTTTGGACCATCAAATGAGAAAGCTCAGTCAGGCAGCAGTTCGAATACAAACGTGTTTCTGACTAGTTAACAGTATTGCTGAGGAGTTAAGGAAGAGTCATACACTTACTAAATGTTTTAGGTTGACTCATTTCTGACTGAGAAAGCATAGTCACTGGTTGCTGCAGGGGAATGTGCATATGTGCCTTCCAAAAATTGATATGGCTGCTGAATTTCACATCCTACTCAGCTCCCAGCAGATTTCTCAGTACACATGCTTATGTAAAAAAAAAAAAAAAACCTTCCTGAGCTGCATCTGAATGATGTAAGTGTTGGGTAGGGACAAGTAATTATTTAAAACCAGAACAAGATTTAATTTAGCTCTTTCTTTTTAAGGACACCAAGACTATGCTGCAGAATTGTGACGACCCTGAGTAGGCAGGAGGACAGACAAGAAACAGTAGCCGTGACTGAATGACGTTACATTACAAAGTTATTTCCAGAATATTTGAATCATTGATACAGTAATGGTCATTTTTTCTCCCTTCACTGCCTCCCCTCTGTATAGGGAAGGAAGCATTTTGATGTGTTAGTCCTTTGTTTGGGCTGCATTAGCCCTCTTAATCCCATCTCTTTGCTATACCAGAGGTCTGGGACCACCCCCCCCCCGACCCAGCTTCATGTAGTAGCCTGTTACTCTAACAGTAGCCTGTTACTCTAGCTTTAGTTACATCTGGGACTTGCAGGAGTTGCCAGTGGTAGAGTTGTGCTGACCTGAAGGTATTTTCACTGTCACTACCAGAAATGTAGGTTTTCTTTAATTTTTGAACAATTTGAGGAATGTTAGACAAGACATTTTAATTGTTGCAGAGCCCGTGCTTCTGAAACAAACATGAAATGTGCAGATTTCAAATTCTGGGATACCATTTCTTCCAAGGCTTGCTTTTTGTTTTTCTAATAATCTACTGGTGAATGGGGTTACTTATATAGTCCTACAAAAACAGAAATATGCAGTGTACAAGATAGACAGAAATGCACGTGTTCAAAACCTTTCTTCCATTTCAGTACTCTCTACCATTTTGCATAGCACAAATAGGAGCTTATTTTTAGAAAGACCCTTTAATATGTGTAGCTGACAATACTGAGCAAATTAAATGCCACCAACCACCAAACACTGCCGTTCATTTATAGTACAAAAGAAATGAAGTTAAGACTTCATAAGGGTAACTACAATTTTTGATCATGAGGACAAACAGGTATGTTCCAGGATTTGTGGATATCTGACAAATTATCATGCCATTCTTATAAAATACAATTGCTTTTGGATGAAAATCATAGCCTCAATTAAATGTCCTTACCCATTTGCCACAGGTTTCAGTGTGGGCAATGAGCCCGCCTCCGAGAGCAAATCTTGAATTTGCCTGAAAGCTTTTAACATTTCTATAAAGCACGAATATCCCCTATGTCCTGCAGAGCAACAGCACCTCCCTTTGTCTTTTTTTTTTTCCTAATCAGTTTTCTTTTCCCATCTTTCTTAATTATTCCTATTGATACCTAATTAAGTAACCTATCACACCTCAGTAACAAACAATGGTGATAGCATAATACATAATTACACCTTGCCTACTTTTTTTTTTTTTTTTTTTTTTTAGTGCAGATTAAACTGTTTTGTTCATCTCACGCATTTCTTTCATGTGATTGTCTTAAATTATTTTTTTAAAGTTCAAAAGAAAGCAACTTACTATGTCTGGAAGGTGGTGGTGTTGCCAGAGTTTTGATACATGGTTAACAAGTTCCGGTGCTAACTAGTGATGGCAAGTGATTCATTGTGATTTAACCCCAAGTCCCACACCAGTGCCACAATTAAGTTTTAAAAAGAAGGTAAACCATGTAGAGGTATCTATGAACATTAAGACTTGACCAATACCTTGAAAAAATCTTGAGCTTTATTGTACTCTCCAGTATACATCCTCCAAGCTATCCAAGCACACGTGAACCACTCACGCTGCGTGTGAAAAATGTGTGCGTGACTGAGAGCTTGAGAAGCCACCTCACGTCCTGACATCAGGAAAATAAAAACTGTATCCAAAGAATGAAGGAAAAAGTAGCCTGGATGAAAAATGAGTGTAGGTTACCATGCTGTTTGTACCATATCTTGAGGAAGATGCAAGTACTCCATCTTGTTCACTGAATTGTGGCCTTCTAACATAAGGAATTCAGGAAGCTACAATCACTCATGAGGTAGCTATCATATACACATGCTATCTCAGCTGACGTGCATTTCTTACAATATATGCAGAACTTAGTACATATTTCCCTCAGTAACTAGTTTCTTAACAAAACATTCAGTTGGAAGATGATAACCAGATGTAGGCTTTCTTACCATTTTTTTTTTTTTTTTTTTTACTCAGACCACTGCAGGAAACCTGTACACAGCATCCAAATATCCTGCAATGAGTTGAACAAATCTTTATGAATACTCTTCTCCATGAGGCTCTCAGGGCATTTAACTTGCTGAATTCTTGATTTTTTTTTAAAAAAAAAAACAAGTTGACAGCATATTAAAAATAAACACTGCTTTATTCGCAAGGTTTAAATCTTATTAAATGTACATATATAAGTTAGCTGAATGCAATGTTTAAAAAATTACCCCAACATTAGTGTATCATATATCAGCAACATACTTCGACAGAAATGCCACTCTGATTACATGACGGTACAAGTCAAAACAAGCAGTACACACAGAACAGTACTGAAGTCCATGTATTTTCACTCTTTCCATTGCCTCAACCTGATAGTCTTACATAAAAAAGTAAAAACATAACAAAATCTTCTAGAAATAAACAGTATAGTGTTTTGTAGTAGCACTCATTTTGCAGTCATTTGCTTAGATCATACTACACAATCTAATGTATAAATACTAAATTTCAACTGGAAGAAAAAATTCCCTGATTGTATTACACTTGAAAGACCAATTTTATTTTCTAGCTAACTCTAATGAAGCAATCTACTGTAGTTTTAACTACAGTAGTTCCAACACAGAAGTAGCTTTGCTTTGGTTAAAGGACACTTTTAGATACATATTTTAAACACATCAAAACCAAATATTCTAACAGTAAGAACAAGCACAGCCCCAAACTGCCCAGACCATTTTTTCTTATTTTGTCACTTTTCAAGAACATTTCAGGAAATATGTATGCATGGACCATTATAATCCTAATCGTGCTAATAATCTTTTGTCAAAATACTGCTTAATGACAAGTAAAGGCAAATGATGACATAAATAGGTGTTAGATTTTCTGACATTATCTCTTAATATGACAACACATTTTCTCTTTAACAGTTTCTGTTATACCGACAAATAACGTTACGGAGTGTCATGATATATTTTTAGATACATATATTTTAAATAAGTAGATCCCAGATATTTTTTTACTTCTTATTGCATGATACAACATACGCAGAACATGTTTCAATAGCATCAAATAGGAAGTGATGTCAAAAAACAAAATTGAAAGAAGCAAGAAGTGGGGGCCCAAACATGAAATCAAATTCAAGGTCTGCACATGGGGCTTCTGCATCTCTCTGCTATATGTATCCCAAACTACGCTGCTTCCTTGTTTTCCTCCATCTTGCTTTTAAATAGCAAGAATCATTCACAATGCAGCTATTTTGCTGACAACTTTTCAAGTGTAGTACATGAGGACACTTTATTACAGGATCTGAAGAAACTCATGTTCCATATGCAGGAATAGTGCATCTAATGCTAATTGTTTCAGATCTGCTTTCAGCTTCAATCAGATCTGTACATTTTGCATAGAACTATCATTTTGCATCTCATCACCTATTTGAAACAATTGTTTGCATTGCTAACAGTAAAAAAAAAAAGACTAAATTAAGCAGTTTAGTTAACTGTATAGATGTAAGAAGCAGGAAAGTGCTAACATTATATAAATCCACGTGTCACATACGTAATTATGGTGAATGATACTCTTCTTTGGCTTACACATTAAGCAGCAGAGATAGCTTATTTAAACATGCATTCCTGCAGTATATCCATTTCTTCAAATGTATATGAATATTCAAGAACATGGTCAGTTCATCATAAACATGAATTGCCAATATGTGTGATTTATCAAGCAAACTTACAGAACAAAGCTGAATAACTTACAGAAAAGTAGAGAAATGTACATCTGCTTCAACTCCTTGACTGGCAGCCAAACCAGGTGATGTTTGTTCGAGGTAGGCACTTCAATGTTAGAACTTTTGCTAGTTATAACAGTTCCACTGAAGACACTAATTTAAAACTCTCTTAAAACATTAAGATTACTAGCCAAAATATTTCAAGACACAGGCTAGGTCTCCTAAAATGAAATATGGGAACCGTAGGTTGTGGATCTAGTAAACAGTACATAATTTAGCTGATATCAAATACAAATCTATCTGATTTTTTTTTCTTGTACACTTGCAAGGAAGTATAACTTTCAAAGTGCAAATATTAACATCTTTGATCTCTCTAGCTAGTGTATTTCAGCATGAGAGAGCTCAACAGTCTGGTGCTAGTTTATCTAAGCAGTCTAGGTATGAACTGTTTCCTGTGAACGGTCTGCGTGGCACTAACACACAGAAGCGTGCCAAGGCAGGCATTGTTTGGCTAACGCTATAGTTACGTGTGCAGGTTCACAGTATCATGATGCCTGCAAGCACACTTAGGAAATGCACATTTCCACATAGTGATCATCTTCACATCTTTTGCCAAATGCAAATAAACAAGGCACTAAGCGTGGAGGCGTTGATATGTTTTAAATATACAGCAAAATCATCAAAATGCATAACTGCTTAAAAGTATAAACCGAGGGCACATTCATATACGGGTTGTAGCTACTTTGCACAAGTATTTATCTATTTATAACCTTAATAACTTTGTAGAAAAATCCCATGACAAAACAGAAAACAATTCCTTCCTGAAGATTAAAAAGAAAGATTCCTATGTATAAGGACAGGAACAATGTAAACAAAGTACATGGCATTCTTAAAATCTTTTGAATATGAATCCTAACCTCTGAACAATCATGTAGCTTGATCAGCTAGTGCGGCAGTCCAGCCCCCAGTCCACTGCACTCTGAAGTCATACTCTGTGGCATGGATCAAGCACAGACGTATCGTTTTAAAACCACACCTTTTGTTAACATTCACAAAAATGGGAAGAATGTATACAAAGGAGCAGTTTTGGCCAACACTTATGCCAAGCAAATTCTTCCAATGGCAATTTTTGAGATGGAGAAATAAGTTAGCCGCATTTCTCCAAATTGTACACATCTTTTAGAAAACACTTTAAATAGAGGGTTCCACAAAATCTGCATTTAAAGAGCAAACTCTTTGGCAGATGTTATCTTAATTAATATAAATTATGGCTTTTTTTTTCCTTCACTAATAGATATTAACTGAATTCTGTGCCCTAAAATAATTCCAAGTGGAATTAAGCCAGTATATCTTAAAAACAACAATAACAAAAATCCTTCTAAAAAGCATACAGAAGTTCAAAGCCAGGAACAAATGTTTTGTAAGACCTAGTTGATACAAAAAAGCCCCAAACCCCAACCCAAACCTTTTATCAGGACTTATCAACTGTCTGATTTTAAATGATCATGTCACGAAGTCATCCTTCTCAGCCTTTTCCACAGCAGGAATCCTCTATGATATCCTGTTCATTCAGCTGGGATACAGCCTCAAAGTTTGCATTTAGCAGTACAGGAAGGGCTTGGTGGTAATGACCGTATGATATCCTGTGAGCCCTTTTAGCGTAACACTCCCTGTATTGGGAACCTAGATTCTAGGATTACATGATTATTTGAAGTGATGGGTAAATAGAGAACAGTGCCCAAGTCTTACAGTTAAATAGATTTACTAAACCTAGGATGCTCAGTACAACTTTTAAAGAAAAGTCTAAAATCTTTGGACTGAAAGCAAAGGGTTGAACCTGTCCTATAGCTTTCAAGTTGATGCATACTGAGCAAATCACAGATAAAGAAGCTAAAATGAGCTAAATCCCAAACAGTTGTATTTTCAACTACATTGCTCTGGATAACTCCATTTTCCCTTCTGTAGCAATGAACTCTTTTTCTGTGGCTCGTTTATCACCTTGACACAGTCTCTCCTTCAGTTTTTCAAGCTCATACTCATGTAGGATTTTCTGTGTTAAATACTTTTCACGTTTTATTTTGGCTTTCACATCTGCAGGGACATCAGGAATCATCCATGCTACAAAGAATTTGACGATGAATACAACATGCTGCAAAAAATAATATTGTGTATATGAGATGTGCACAAAGATTAAAACATTTCCTGGTATACAGAAAATTTACTTCCAAACCATTTATGAATTAGCAAAGCCAACAGCAAAGTGTCAGGTTCTGAATTCCTAGCATCACTTTCTAATACCCATGTGTGCTTCTTTAGCTGTTTTTTATCCTACATAAATCACCACAAAACGCTTTTAGGATTTTCAATACAGATCAAATCTAGTAGTGTCCTTATCAGTTGTTTTTACTGCTCTTACTCTGAGGTTGACTTACTGATGTCAAAAGCCCTACTTAGACTATTCATTTAAGACGGGTATTTGGGATTACTTAAGGAAGAAACTCTTTTGTACTCTCAGCAATTCTGTTTTCTGTAACATTAGTAGCTACCTAGCAAATGTATAAAGGTATTAATTTCAGAAAGGAGTAACATAGGTAACATACCTCCATAATAATTATAAAGGCCAGTTTTGCAGCAAGAATGTGCCAAAACTGCATAGTGTGTAAATATCTCCTCTCGTGGTCTGGAGGATATCGATAGTCTCTGTACCTGTTGAATAGAAAGGCATGCGAAGGTGAAATGTCATTCAGTCTGAGACAGACTACAAGCTCAGTGACACTTACAGGCAAATACAGCTGTCTCTTAAGGAACCTTTTCATCTTGTTTTTAAATGGTCTGTTTCCTTCTGCAGAAAAAGGTTGCCTCTCCATTTGTTTCTATCTTATGTTTGCTTAAACATCCACACTCACAGCAACAGAATATAGATGAGTATGTGTGAAATTTTTATACATAGCTTACTCTTTTTTTCAAGCAATAATCAAATAATGCAGGAGTGATGAGATTTATCACACAATAATTAACAAATATTAAATAAATCCAACAGATGTTGACAGATTACATACTGAAATAATGCGGGGCTTAATGGAAGCACTGTCTGGAATTTGTGTTCTAACACTGCTCACATGTATAAGTAGGATAAAAACTCCCATGTCTTTAAAACTAAAGCATCATAAAGCTGTAGCAACAACTTGATTTTTTTTTTCTTCACCAAATCAAATCAAAATGCTTCTCTTTTACCATGGACTTCTCTGAAATTCTTTCCCAGTTCTTCCAGAAGCTTCTGATAATTTTTGTGGTAAGAAAGGACTGTTTTCTCTTTTTATTTTTTTTAAATGAAAGTAGGATGGACCACAATTCCAGAGATATTTAGTATGGCAACAATTGACTTCAAAGACCGCATCTCATTTTCAGCTTTGGAGTCTGAACTGCCCCTTAATGATGCTTCCTTGGCCACTGAGGCACTGCAGCCTAAATACCTTGAAAATTCAGTTTGGTGTTGCAATCTTAGGGACATCAATCTCCTCCATCACTCAAAAAAATAACAAACAAAAAAAATACCAATAGCTTAATTGACTAAAAAAACACAAAAGCAAACCACATTAGCCATAAGAGTCTCTTAAAAAAAAATTCTTTTTAATTATGGGCATGATCTCTTACCATCTCAAACACTGCCTTTTTAATAGCTTAAATGCTATGCCTTACATTTCAGAATGATGAAAAGACATGATTTAATTTCTAGTAAACTAATTAGATCTGCAGTAACTTTTTTTTTTTTTACTGTACTCTAAATAAAGGCACAAAATATTTATCATTATAACAACACCAACCTGCATATGACAAAATTTTCTGGGTTCGTTTTAGGCTTATTTCTCTCAGGAAAATCAGAGATTAGAAACACTGACAAACTATTGTTTATGTATCCGGACATCGGTGAGTCATCACTTTCAGAATAAGCGTAGTAGTAAACTAAACGAGGAATCATGTCTGATGTGAATGCAACAATAAAAGCCTGAAAAAGAATTTGACAAGAAATTAAGCAAGTTCTACACAAAAATTGTGAGCAGATTCATAAAGGCTTTTTGGTACCGGCTGTGGCATAAACCAGGATCCACTGAGCAAGGGTGACACTAAGAGGCACCAAATCCCAAATATCTTTTTCTCTAGAAGAGTATTCTGACTTCAAAGTCATTCTTCCCTTTCCTCTCATTTACTAAGTTATCAACTGTTTTATGCAATGCAGGACACATTCCTGTACTTTCTCAGCCCTAAACCGAATCATCTTCTGTCAGCATTTACCACACTCCTTGGTGAAAAAAGAGATGCAGGCTAGAATTCTTCCAAGAACAGACGAACTTGAATTAAGTGTGTGAATCAGCCAAGTTATTTTATGAAAAAAGGGGAGCCATTTTCTCCAGCTGTATTGAAAGAGTTAACAATGACTACTGGCACGTTTTGCCTGGAAGCATGAGATATTTGAAATGCTCAGGTACCATGCTACTTGGGGGTTGGAGTTGGATGATCCTTAAGATCCCTTCCAACCCGAGCGATTCTGATTCTATACTTCGGCAATAGCTGCAGGTGGTTTTGTTGCCTAAGACATTTGCAGATCTGATACTGCTGAATACACTACATTAAAAAGAAGCAACTCTTTTGCCCAGTGGTCTGCTTTACATTACATTCAAGATGAAATACTGAAATACCATTTTGTTTCCAGTGTGTAAGAAGTACCCTAAACCACCACCCCTATAGGGGCATCCAAAAGCAGCTGAACTAGCAGCATTCCCACGGAACAGGCCTTACAATGATGAGAGAGAAATGTCATCTGGTAAGCAGACCTAATCCACCTCTCTTGTCCCTTATGGTCCCCTCTGGATGATCAGCGTGCTTCATCAGACTAAGATTCAGACTGGATTATACCATTACAAAATGCTGAAAAAAAATTTCATGTGAATGAAAGATTATAGTCCAATGAAATATGGATGCACATCATCAGCACACAGACAAGCTGAATCAGCCAAACAGTTGTACCCTATCTCCATAGGGTAGCATGTGATAAAATTAATACTGTTGATGAAGGAGAAAAAGCATTAGCTGATTTTTAAATCTGCAAACTCCGAGTCCATAAAAGAGTCAAAGCTGACTTAGCGCAGTTAGCTTACTTACGTTAGTGACAACAGACAAGATGGCCATTCCATTCAGAATTTCTTGCCAAACTCCTATGCTATGTGCTTTTGCAGCCACCGGTCTTCTGTACTGAGTGGTTAATTTCCAGGAATCTACTCGAATCTCCAGGATATTATTCATCAGAGCAAGAAGTGGAGCCAGAGGAAAGGACGCCACAAAGAGCGTAATGAATCCAAACTGAATGACTGCAAGGCAGAAAAGACAATTGCTGTAAAGCAAGTAAAGCACCTTCGGGATGACAACGAAACATTCAACTTGGCCCTTACAGACAAATGGCAAGCTTCTGTCAGCACAACAAGTCTCCTCCAGCTCTGCCCAAAGCAAAGTGACAAACTGCCCCAGTCCCAGGCCTGGTCTCTTCAGGCTGCAGCAGCAAAAGGGAAGGGAAATTCAGGTCCTGAAAAATGATGCTGCCATCAGTGCTGGATACTAATGCTTTCATGGTGCTGCAGTTCTGTTCTCATAAATGGCAAGTAGCTGTAGGGGAAGGGGAACATACTCACACATCAAATTTCTGAATTATGAGAGGAGTTAAAGAAAAAAAAAAGCTGTTTTTTCTCTTTTTCTTTTCCTGCAGTTTGTGCAGATTAAGTAAAAACCCAAAGGGTTTCCTATCAGTTAGACTCCTAAGTAAGAATGAGGAAATACTTCTATTTTTATCACAACCTTACCTCCACCTATTGTTAATGCTTTAGACAAAATATTAATGCCAATTTTCCACTGGGGAGTCTTAACTTAGTTTAAGAATTGTAAATAAAATACATAAATGATCACTTTAGTCGTTACCAAAATGAAAGAAATCAATTAACAGGCATGACTAACAAAATTGATTTTTCTTTGAGTATGAATTTCACAAGATCACAGCCCTTCATGAAACATCACCAAGTGTACGAAATGACAATAATATAGCTTCACTATTATTACAGTCAATCTAGAATACTTAAAATTACAAGGGACCCCTTTTTAACCAATTTTGTCCTTCTAATAGACAAATATATATGTATGTATATATATATATATAAATATATTTTAAGTATCCTTTAGATTTAGTTTTCTGAATTTCTTTTTCTAATTTCTCAGGTTTTGTAAACTAATTTCATATGCTGATCCTGTTTGCATTACCCCTGAAAAAAACTTTTTCTGTTACTTGAGCTCCCTCTGCTGGTCTACTGGACAGTATCACAGCACAGCGCAAACCAAAACTAAATGGATTCTCTCTGATCTGGTTCATAGATCTCACATCCGCAGCTTAGACCCCACAGCATATTTGGCATTCATCCCATGCTTTGAATTTCCACTGACATCAGCTGATAATGTGCTTGGGAACAAGAACGGGATACAGACTAAGACAGCTGGCTGCACTAAGAATAATGTTCACCATTTGAATGAGTGAAACAGTGTTCACAGTGTTTCTATGAAATTCTATCCCCTGCATTTGAAGATGCAAAGACAGCTTTTTTTTTTCCTCCTCCAGATTGGGCTGGCCTATTTAATCATTTCCAGCTATTAATCCTTTACTGTTTACCATATGAAAATGGTGCCATCAGCCTTCAACAACTTTTCTGCTAAGTGTCAATACAAAGTGCCTTGTCCTCATTCCAAATGTATATTTTTAAACTTACCCATTTCTAGATATTCATAGAATAGGCCCAAGGCTCCAAATGTCTGCAGATCATGGTCCTGCTCCCAGCGACTATACAAATTTTCTGGATTATTTCTGGCTTTCCGTCGTCCCCACCAGTTACAAATCCAACTGCACATGCAGAAAAAGTTAATAATGAGACAAACAGATCAAGGATCCCATTTTCTAAACAAACTCCTTGTTGCAATATGCTTTTACAAACATGGCTTTCAAAAAAAGATGCAAAAGCCGTTATAAAACTGTCTACTTCCTATGCAGTTAATTTGCACACAGTATTTTTTATTGATTCATCATATGGCAATGCTCACTAGCCAACTCTTGTTTCCAATAATTTCCTCTGTCCACAACACAGGCATCTCAGTGTAAGAGAACTTACGGTACAATGGCCTCTTGGATATTTCCCCAGATCTGCTTGCCAGCCATGACTATGGTGAGCTGTGTCGTCAATTCTATCAAGCAGCCTGCAGGATCACACTAATAGAGACAGATTGGGGGATTAATGGACATGAATAACTGACATTAACCAGATAAAATACATCTTACTGCTCTATAAGTGAAAGAAAGGAGAGAAGTTCTTAAAGATTATTAAGACAATGCTTAATTTTCACCTGGACTGTCAGTTAAAATATCCTTTTCACCAAGGCTGTTAGAGAAGGACATTAAATGCTCAACATGCTTGATAAAGTGCATGATAAAACGTCATGATCAAAAATTCCTACCTCTTCATTTCGCCAGCGATTGAACATGTATGTGTATGCACCTGGGTAACCAACGAACTTCCCTTTGAAGAATGCCACATAGAAGCAGGATGAATAGTAGTTGACAAACTGGAACAGGAACATTTTCATAGTGAGCCTGTTCTCATACTCCATATGAGTTCTGGGAATCTCTGTGAAACCAGAAAACAGTAATTTTATTTTCCGTTATTCCCTTAAAAGGGTACAGTTTCATAAATACTTATCACCCACAGTGACTTTACATCCCAAAAGAAATGAAAACAAAAACAGCCCTCCAAATTCAGTTCAGCAGATGGAGCACCTGTCCTCAGACACCCTACCCTTAATTACAGTGCAATGTTCTGAGTAGACAGGCAGGTGGAATTCCTTCTTGAAATGTTTATTGGCTTCTTGATACTATCTGCTATCACTTGTAGCATCCCCAGACATTTCATCTCAGAAACAGGCACATCTCAAACATCAACTAGCAGGGGCTCCTAGAGTATGATAATTCTAATGTTGGCAATGCACAAGATAAGGAATATTTTTGCATTGTGGCAGAGGAGTATGTTACGGTACTGCTTCTTCAATGTGCAGTATGTATGCAACTTAAATTGACATCAGGCCTCCGAATTATGAAGCTCACAGTGGGGGGAAGAACAGGTGAGGATACAGGCTGCCCAGGAAAGTGGTGGAGTCCCTTTCCTTAGAGGTATTTAAGAGATGTGTGGAGGTCGCAGTAAGGGATGTGGTTTAGTTGATGGGACTCGGTAGGTCAGGATGATGGTTGGACTTGGTCATCTTGAAGGTCTTTTCAAACCTAATGATTCTGTCATCTTGGCGGCAGTTAACATCACAAAGCCTTGGCTTAAGATTTGGCTGCCTCCATAATCACATTTTCCATCATATTTACCTTTTTAAGGTATCAGGGAGCCCTAAGCACAGTATTTATAAAATAGTAACATGCAACCAATTCAAGCTGGAAGAAAGGGGAAGAAAAGAAACCATAAAAATTCTAATTCCTCTGAATTGGTCAGGATCTGGCAAACATGACCTCACCTGCCCTATGGTACAGTTATCTCACATTTGAGTAATGTTTTCAAGTTTGGTGTAAGTTTGCATGACTGAGGAACAGGCGGTATTTACTAGGAACATGAAAACAGGCCACTGTAGAGGAAGCAGTACTCAGAAAGGTGAGGAGGTCTTCCTAGGATGCAGCTCAAAAAGATATTCACATTGTCATTGGGTTGTTCAAATGCTTACATCAGATACTCAATGTCCAGTACAGAAGAGGTGGGTTGTACATTTGCCCACAAGCATAATCTGGCCTAGCCTTTTTTTCAAGAATTTAAGAGTTAAGGGAGCTACAACAGACGCTCCTGACAGATGTAGTCAACGTTTCATATTCCCATCCTCAGCCACTTCTCTAAGCCTTAACTGCAGCTCCTAAAGCTGCCGTAGGAGGGCAGCAGTCCCACAGACGTAAATAAATTACTTTCCCTCTGCATCTGCTCACTGCTGGCAGTGCTGACAGTTGGGAAATCAATCCTCCACGCTTCGAAGCAGGAAAACAACATGACAGCCTTCATGCTCGTAAATCGTGCCTTTCAAGAAAGAAAAACTAAAGATTTCTGTTATTTTTGCTAGAGGCAATTTTACTTATTACTTGTTCTGTTTTTCCTTGGTCTAATTAGACCAAGTGAGGTAAGCAATACACATCTGAAATGAGATGGGCCAGAATTAATCAAAATGAAGCCAATTCAACATCCCGGTAAGTTTCTGCAACACATGCTTTCCAATTCTTAATTCCACTTGTAAAATGTCATTAGGAAAGATCACCCAACTGCTTTTATGACAGCTGTACATACTACGAATATCCAATAATTTTCAGCTCCCTACATGCCCCATTCCTGCTGAGTATTCTGTGAACGTTGCTTCTTCTTGTGAAGCACCTACAAGGACTTGTACGTATAAATCATTAAGGGAAAACAAAAAAATACATAGCAAGGTCCCTAGGGAAGGACAGATCCACCAAGCAAGCAGCAGTCAAAGAAAACCTGCCACAAAACTAGGAGATCTTTCTGCATCTGCCTTCCAGCAAGCAAGCTCCTCCAGCTCTGGAGAGAGTCTACTGAAAATAATGCTGCCAATAGCCATACCCACAATGACACATCCTCGGCCCAACTGCTTCTCAACCTACTCAATCTCTGCCTTGAATCTAACTCCAAATCTGTAAATCCATACCTAAGAGAAGGTGTATTAAGTAAAAAAAAAAACTGAAACGTATACACCATCCTATCCCCCATTCTCCTACCTACCCTTCTCCCTCCAAAGTAACAAACATGATTATTTCATGTTTTGTTTAAAAACAATGTCTGTTGAAAAGCTGCAATCTCTTCTTAAGAATACATCCTCAGGATTTCTAATTGGAATACTGGGAAGTCAAGATGTTTTTAGTTCTGTTCGGTGACTCTAACATAATGAATTTTTAATTATGTTCTGAACTGTGATCACCTCTGTTAGACTAGTTTTAATATACGCAAACATTGTAATATGATAAAGCAGTTTATGCTAACTATTCAAATGCAAGGAAAATGTTTAGCATGGCCATGGATACAACTGAGTCATTGTTGCTAACCACAAATTTATGTCCAAAATTACTGAGAACCCCTAGACAGTTGGACACGGTGATCTTTGCAGGTCCCTTTCAACTGCAGCTATTCTCTTCTAGATAGCTCCAACGTCTAGCCATTCCTTCAGAGTTCTGTCTTCGTTTACACTGCTTACCCATATCAGTAATCCAGATAGCTATTCTCTCATATATGAAATTCAGTATCATGATGATGACAAAGTTCAGGCAAGAGGCTGTGACCGAAGTTGCCAGCTGAGGGGTCAGTAATCCACTGATGGGCTGCAGAGTTTGAGTGTTTTCCATGAGGCTGGCAAAGGCGGCATACACTGCAAGACGATATACAATCACAGCTATCATGCTAGCTATGATCAGAGACACCTAAGGAAAGGACAGAGATGTCAGACACACACCTCAGTATAGATATAAACTCATGCATCTTCTGAAATAAGTTCATCATCATGCTTTATACTCTAAATTTTATTCTTAAGGGTATGAGTTTAGCAGCACTGGAATGCAAAATACACCACAGGTAAAACACTTGGTTATATTAGACACATTAAAGCCACAAAAATTCTTTTGTTAACAGAAGTAAAGCAGACATTCAAAAAAACTGTGCAGAAGGATATAAACTCAAAAATGGAGATGGAAAAGACATGTTAGATTATATTGTCCACCCTGAAATTCACTCTACAGTTATTCCTATAAAGAAATACGTTGTTACTTCATTGTAGTGAATAATATTATATTTTTTTCACCTTTACTGCACATTTTTTTACTGTTGCTTGCTAATGGCATGTAAGCCAGAGAACAAGTTAGCCCTATGCTAAAATGTCCCATCAAATTACTAGTTAATGACAGATTTCCAAGGTTTCTTATCTTTGTCCACTGAATTGAACTGCATTTTGCATGACCGCAGGAAATCAGCAGGACAATAATCCAAGCGAAGCTAACACACTAGTGTATGTGTTAATGCCATAATTAGTGATGATCAGTAACTGTGATAAATGTTAATGGGATAATTCAAAGAAGATGCTCACCCAGAACAACACTGTAGTTCCTGAGATGCAGAACCGCACAGCCTGGCTAGTTAGAGGCAAGTAAGGCTCCATCTCCTGAAACAGTCAAGCAAGCACAGCATAGTTCACAAATCCATAAACTTATTCCAACATCAAGCAGCACACAGAGCTCTCAACAGCTGTGGGAAAGTGACCACATCCAAGGAAAACCACTCACAACCCCTCTCTCTACAAGGGCAGGTATGACATCATTTTGAAAGTGCTGAACAAAAAAAATTCCAAAAAGATCAGGACCAAAGCGGCCATAACAATGCTAAAAGTCAAGACAGTACCTGGAAAGAATGGTTAAACCTTTGCGAAAATCAATTAGTAGCTGAAGGAAAAAGACCAACTGCTTCATTGCATGAACAGGGCAGAACTGTAATGCTAGGTCAGCTGTCATACAGCACTGAGTTCAAAACTGGACTGGTTTTTAACAAATCATTTGTGTCAGGGTTTCTTAATGATCATGTAATTGGATGTACCATGTTTTTTCACACAGCCAGAAAGCATTTTCTTCCACTCCTTCAATATACTTATTTTTGTATTGAAGAAATGGCTGCATTCATTAGTTGCCAATTGCTGCTGCAGCATCAGGCAGCTAGGTCTTACCCAAAAGAGTATTCCCACATAGCACAAGAACAGTTTTCCATGTTCGTGTAAAGTTTTCTCTTTAGCAACCAATTCTAATTCCTAAAATATCAGATCACATGTGTTAAGAAATGACTGTTTCAAAATCCACGCCAATAGAAAAAAATTAGTGGCAAGTAATCTGAATTTAATAAATCTTTGGGCCAGGGTACTGTAGCATACTTCTTTTCCTCTTGGAGGAAGGAACTTTGATTGCTACAGGCCAGCGCAATATCAATCGTTCTACTGTTGCTTTTTGATGGCAGTATTATTTAACCAATGAGCAGGTTGATACAGATGTCACTGTTACAGGTGTAATTTGCTGCACTCTCATGAGAAAGTAAAATATAGTGCCTATATCTGCCTGAAGTATACTTACTAAGCACATTTATCAATAAATACTTTAGCCTCTGATTATTACAAGTTTTTTTTGATGATGGCAACAGTTTGACGCTATATCAATAGAACTATAAAAACAGCTGAAGAGAAGATATGAGCATAGATATCAGGTGAATTTACGTAGGCTCATAACGTTTTATACTTATTATGCATTAATAAATATTTATGTTCTATACTAGGGAACAAATGTCTTGCATTCTAGGCTTCTTGAACAGTTTTCTACTTTGGAACAAAATACAGACAATAATGACTGAGTAATTTTGAATGGAATGTTTTGTTATTTATTTAGATAGATTCAACTGCAATCAACAAAGGCAGATTTTAGTTATGATCTAGCTAAATAGTTCAGCACCGTAAGGATGATACCAATACAATTTTAATTGCAAATGAGACGTTAATTCAATCCTGAAGACGGCAAATTTTAATTTCCGTGCACCTTGAACCTTGAATCATGGCCAGGAGTAATGAAGAAATAATTTTCTGGTAGAAGCAAAGCTAGCCTTGGGATGCAAGAAACTCAGTGACCTGTGTCCATATCATCTTACCCAGTCTGCAGAATTAATTTTTTTTCAATTACTGTTCAGTATTACATATTATCTAATGAAACGGAATTATGCTAAGGTGTGGCTAACCTGTATGACCTGCTGTAACTGGGCATTGATAAGGATCACTGCTAAGCCCTGCTGCACAAAAGCTTCTGAAAATCCACCAAGGTAATAAATGTATGCGTCATAAAATAGAGGATTATGCATTCATTGGATTTTTATGGCAGCTGTTAATGCATAGTTATAAAGCACAGAACTGTGCACTATCTCAGTCTTAGATAAGAAAAATATATCAAGGTCCAATTTCTATTTCTTTCCTAAATCAATTCCAAATAAGTCATCTACAAGATCTGCATGAATTTAGAGAGAGAGCAGTCTCTTCCCTCAAGACAGTTACACAAATGCACCTAACCCATGCCACCCTGGGCTGTCATCGGCTGTGGCCAGTTCACCTCATCAGACTACAGGTTTTGGACCCTGCCATATGTAACCACTGCCCATGAGCCAGTCCAGTACTTCCTTGCCCTCACACAATCGCTGCAGTATGTTACCTCAGAGCACATGAGGGCCCTGAACTGCCTCTGTGATTCCCCCTGCTCTTTCCTTCAACTGCAGCAGAACCGCTGTGGTTCAGTTGGTTTTTGTTACTGTGCAGTTATGTAAGAAAGTGGAGGTTTTCAACCTAAGCATACATAGGGAGGCAAACTAGCAAGTAAACTAGTAAATCTGTTTGCAATTAGCTGAACTAGCTCATCAAAAATTAGGGTTTGCCTGAAGGCATTTTCCTGAGTACGCAGAAAGCAACACCTTGGCAGAGATGCGCTCAAAATCATAGTGCTTCTCCTCAAAGATCTCTGTGTGACTACAGTGTACAAGTTGCTGGTACAAGAACACCAGCATTAATACTGCACGTGCAGAAGAAGGAGAGACAGGAAAAAACTTCTATATGCTAATTTTACTTCTCATATCTCCTAATAACTAAGCAGACAGCCTTGAAAGACAGGCCTACTGTTTACATAACAATGCTCTGGCTAAGCTGTTTCTTTTCTGAAGACTGTGTCACCTTATTATACTCATGACTAGTGAAAATAAATTGTTTATAGACAGTTCAAGGAAAAGCAAGGTTGATTTCAAAATACTTCAAATTAAGGTGGTAGATATTGTATTGGAATACAACCATCTGATCCCTAAATTTGTCAAATAACTCCTTACCTAAATTAAATGTAAATGAAGAAGAGTTCAATAGTGTGGTTAATTATATCTCTGTTAGATTTCAGACAAAAATCTTCAGCAACTTCCATCTCTCTAGTGTTTCCCAAATAACGTGTTTGTGTGTCAAAAGAAAAAAACACAACTAGCCATGCTTGCATATCTTTAGATCAAGAAGACTGCTCTTGCAAATGGGTGAGAAAGGATGCTTTTAAATAGGTGAAGATTTCAGACTGATATCTTGAAGTGTAAAGAACACCATACAGATGCTGAAAGATGTAAACTCCACCTCTGTATTCCTGATTTCATATATCTATTTCCCGTGGAAATTAACATCATTAGAAAATAATTAATGAAAATTATAAACACACCCCAGAGGCAAAAAAAAAGTTCTCATTCTCTGTCAAAAACCCAGACAACAAAGACATCTGCAGGAAGACAGCAACAGTCTGAGACGGGACGTGCCTCTCATGTGTGAGAGGCTGACGTGCTGAGAGCCCTCAGTTACCAGAAACCTCAGACTGGAAAGCAGTGCAGCTGCACCACCATGTGCCCTGAAACACGGGGCTGTTAGCTGCAGGACTCACTGACGATAACAAGGCTATGCTGCTTTCAGCACCTAACACACTTTTCTCTCACCCTAGTCAAGGTGTGCAAAGCTCAGTACTCGCCAAGTGAATGCCTTCAGTGAGAAAACAGTGTGTTACCAAATGCTGCTTTGGTATTCAGTGCATTCAGTCAGGCTGCAGAGGGTGTAGTTGGGATCATGTTCTACAAACGTAAGCCATGCTGATCGCCATCACAAATGTTGTGTGGAGATCTAATAGCTGAGGGCCTGCCCTACTCCAGTATGAAAGTAGCACTGCTTATATATCACACTAATTTTTACCTAGCAATTAGATACAGAACTCAAGCACTATCAAAATTATCTTTTGGTACATAACTGAATTTGCATTCTTGTCCATTCAGATAATGTACACTACCCAGTAATCTACATTACCTGAGTTACAGGATTCTTCTTCTTTTGGGTACATTTGGCCTCGTACTCTGGCCTCAGCTGGAGTTGTTGCTGTTCCTCTTCAAAATCAACCAAATCCCACTCATATTTCAGTCTAGCTTGCCGTCTCTTCCAAAACTCCAAGAAAAGTGTAACTGCAATTTAGAAGTGTTAAAGTATAGTTATAAAAGAAAAGCAAACAATTTTATGAACCAAGTTAAACTTGTTTCTGCATTGGCTCCTATTCTTCAGTCTATTATTTACTCTCACTATGTGACCCATCTATTTTTAATGACTATTACATTTCAAAGCTAAGAGCATAATACAGATTAAGTATATTAATTAATCTAATTCCAGAAATGGATGAAAAGGAAGGTGCCAAGACAGAAAAAGGCTATTTCCATGGTTATGACAACCATGTTCAAGTAGTTTTAATTCTCATATGCAAATAGCAATACAGAACTAACAAAGGAACTGTGATAATTCAACTAACTGCTTGCACATAGATGTGTAACACATGAACAGCTACTACAAATCAGCAGAATTGTTTTCGAGTTGTACATTTGAAGGATTTGTTTTGCTTTTTGATGATTGTTTGAAATTGTGATCATTATAGAGACAGGGAATGTCTGATGCTTTACATGGTCAAGAATTAGTTTAGCTTGTTTGTTTTTAAATATCGGAGAGAACTGACTTCATACATAAACAACTATAAAAGTTATACTATTATATGATGCTTAAAAGGCCTTTTATAAACTACTTTAAAATGTAAACCTTGGGTAATCTGCTCTTATTTGAGCTGGAGAGACTTTATGGTTCATACAATCACAGGAAACCTTATCTTGTGCAATTCTAAAGTCTTTTGATGGTACTTCCTGAATGAGTAATCCATGCTTAAAACCAAGAAAAGCTGAGGAAAACGGCCATACAAAATCAGCTTATTCAAAATTATTTTGAGAAATCTTTGAAAAAGGTTAGTAGTTACATCCTTTGATAACAAATACACGAACTAGCCTTCCATTAGCACAGATGTCTGTGTGTATTACTGGAAGCTCCGTATCCCAACTGAAGATTTCATTATATTTCATATTTATGTATTTGTGCGTGTATGTGCATATACATATATACACACACACACATGTTTGTTGGTTATATTTGTGTCCTTTTTTCACTTTTACATCTGAGGCAGAATATTAAAGCAAAGCCATTCACCCTCCTCCTTCACACCTCCAGTGTCCCTAACCAGTTTGGCCAAGATCTCTTTATTGCTTAACTTAAAACTTGTTAGCAAACGTACTCACCCCATATGCCCATGAAAATTGCAAAAAAAAGAGTCGCCACGTTGTCAAACAAATGGGAATACTGCAACAGAACACATAGGAACAGTTCAGTAACAAAACAATGCTCAGCCCGATCAAAAACGAGAAATGGCTGAAGAACCAGATACAGACCTCTGAGGACTCGCAGGTGGTGTTTAGTCTCCAGTACTCACACTCCCGGTCACAAAGAGGACACATAATGATTTCTCCTCCAATTGCAGGGTCACAGATTTCTTTGCTGAGGACAAAAAAGTTGCACAGTGTCTGTTTTTGTAGCATCTTAAGAGCTGCTACATAAAAGTCATTCACCAGAAAAGAAAAATGTCGAAGTTTGATTTGTTCAAAGCTCAGTATTTGCAGCTTCACAGAGAATATGCCAAGCCTTGTCATTATCACTGGCGTTAACCTGCAGTCAGTTAGGGCAAGCCATGTAAAGGCAGCTGCTGCAAGAAAGAGAATGAGCTCTGCACTTGGTATGGGCTTTCTGATTTTTTTTCCAGTAATGAATCAGAGGTCTGTAAGGAGCTGTACATTACTTGCACTGCTTTCAGGTGAGATAGCAAGCCATGTTATTTTCCATCAAGTTAGTAATGTGCTCGTAACACCTTTCCTAAAAGGAGAGGTGTTAATTCAACTTGGATACCTTTAGTGCGACTTGTTATTTCAATTTAATGACTACATTGAGTGAATTTTACTATCCTGTGTATACTTCAACATGTATAGCAATATTCCCAGGTCAATTCTGAACATAAGTTATGTTTGAGACATGTAAGTCTCAAAATGGCGTGATACAATAGAATGGGTGCAGTGATATTCTGTGTAGAAATGTAGGTAAAATGCCTGTTGCTGAGCTTTAATTTATGAAAATATCTTTTACAGTTAAAACTCAACATTTTCTCAAATCCTTATAAAAAACAGTAAGCTATGAAATATCACCCCACATCCCTGAATATAGTAAATCTTGGGATCCTTGAAGAAACAAATACAATGTTTATTTGAAAAGAAGCAAACTGGTTTCTGAGATAATTGAGCCATCTCTGACAGTAGAATACTGCTGATCTGTACCACACTCATGTTTTTGCTAGTCAGTAAAAATGACAACGTACATATAAAGGCCAATAGACTACTCTGCAAGATAGATTAAAATATAAAAGCATAAGGCAACCATTAACACTTGAAAAAAAAATGGAGATACATCACTAGTATTCTGTAGACCTTACGTGTTGCACGGAATCCTATATATGAAGTTGTTGCCAAATGGCAATAAAATATTGCTTTTCACCTGCAAGTTGAGTCTTGCTAGATAATAGTTACCAGTTCTACACAGGCCATCCACCACCATTTAGGTCAATAGAGATAGCCAAAGAATAAATTTGTCTGCTTTGAGTTTAAAAGTTTGTTATTCTTCTACATGAGCAATGTTTTCATACTGCTTAACTTTTACCATTATAAGCCCAGGAGATTTCAACATTAAACTTACCTGCTCATATTTTCATCCATTGTAAACAAGCCATAAAGAAAGCAGATTACACCGACAACTGCTGCAAGGAATAGCATCTCAGTGTAAAATCCTAGCCAGGCAAAATAGATTCCTATCTTCTCACCGTAGTATTTCCTGAATACAACAAACAAAAACACAACCATCACAACTGAATAGGGGATACAAAGCACAGTTTAAAACTGTGGTAGAACAAACTACCCAGAGTCAATATGAATCAGTTGGCAAAATTCTCATGTGAAATAAGAAAATCCATGGATGTACTCTCGTAAATATGATATGTAAAGCCAGCTGTTGCAAGTTATACAAGTTGAAAGAACAAAACATATGGTTTCCTTTGAAACCCCTTTCTCCACCCCAGCGGGAAACTCCATCTTTAAATCCTTTCCAAATCAAGATTTACTTTTTGTTTTTATTTTTTACTGATCACATAGTCAGAATTAAAGAGTAATTTATCACAGAAACAAAACTGGTTGTGTAATGGAAGTGCTAACTGTAACCCATGAATAAAGCAATGCAGTTATATAATGTGAACTGAATCCAAGAAACGTTGGGTAAGGTTAGTTTCAATTTTGGTTTAACACTGAATTAAGAGTCAAGCTTCAGAAACTGATTTTATCTACATGTTTTCAGAACTATGTCGAAATTTCCAAATTTCAAATCCATTTTAAAAAATTGTGGCAGGTATTTATGATAAAATTCAAGATATTCTTTATAGGTGTTCATCTACAGATTAATTATCTATAAGGTATCTATCAGGAGTGCTGGCTAGATTGTATGAGGCTTAATTTGCAGCACAGCACATTTCCAATTGCTAGTAAAAAAATATGCCGTGTCCTCCAAAGCCCTACAGCCCAATTAAGTGTCCAGTTCTCATCAGATCTTCATCTTACAAGCAGTAAAAATTTCCCAGCTGGAAACATCTACAAATCAATATAAGCTTGTATTACAGTGAAAACCAAATGAATATGATATTTTACCTGATGAGATCCAAAGGCTGCTCTTTGTAGAACCGTAAGAAACGGGCCCACTCCATATACAGTGTGTACCTCTCATTGTCACAGTTTGGATCACTTGCCTTTTTCCAGTACTGACACTGTGAGCAAATCAGAGGAAAGGCAAAACAGCTCATCGACAGATTCAAACACTAAATTGAAAGAAGTGAGCATTAATAATGATGTACACCTCTTAACTTAGTGCCAGTTAAGATAATCTGATATTCACTCAATCACACACTCTGCTTCAGTACTTGAAGTAGCAACCTCTTCATATATGTAATGTTTTAAGATAATATGCATTTTCGACATGAAGTCGACCTGTACTGCATGTAGCCACTTCGTGTTATGTTACACCAATGTTGAGCTAGTACAACACAGGCACTGTGTACTCATTTACTCCAGCAGATTACTGCAATAAATGGTTTGTTCCTTTACACTGGTGTAGCATATGGAGCAGCAGAAACTCAAGTTTCCCTGAAATAGAAAACCACTGTTTTACTCCTGCTTCAGTAAAAATGATGTAAATTTAAATCCTGTTCTCTGTAGTTCAGAATCAGGCTTTCAATATAAATTCCACAGGCAGTAGCATTTCACGGAGGGTTGTAAACTAGGGGGATATAAATCAAAGTTGGTTCCAGCCTCTAGACATTGCACTATAATGCACTCAGTGCTGTGTTTTTTGAAGTTGTAATGCAAGAAGGAGCGAAATGAAATTCTGACACTAATTGACTTCAGTAATGGTCATCACTATCATATACCCGCCAAATACCAAGGAAACATAGGAACTTGGTCAGTTTCCTAGAAATTAAATGGCATAAAATTACCATAGTTTCTCATAGCTCTTTTAATTTTATGCCATAGAACTCAGCTGTTTAGAAACATTTGGCGGTTCAGTTTGTGATTTTATTTTTCCTTTTTTTCTGAATGCTTCTTAATCACCAAGAAAAGCATGCAAATTGGTTGAAGTAGAAATCAAGAAGTATAAGTAACATAAATTTTCATAACATAAATTCTCAAACTATCTTAAAGTATTAAATAATTTGTCAATGATTTGTAAGGCTATCTCATGATTTGGAAAGTTTGTCTTACAATTTAAGGTTGATTGTATGTGTATAGAAAAGATAATTGTACAACTACTCTTTATTACCTGTTTTTTGGTACTCCCAACACTATGACATACCTTCCAGTAGCAGTACAGCCTAGACTCTCATCAGCTCAACTTATCCCCTATAAACCTACAGAATATCCATTTATCCTTTTTTTTTTTTTAAAGGGATCTTCTTAATATTTTACCGCATAATCTGTATCATGAATATTATAGTATATTCCTGTGCATTAAGTTTGCTACAAATTATGTGACTGACTTTCTAAGTTACACCCCAGAAACTCATCTGTAGGAAGAAACATTTCAGCACATAAGAGTCAAACAGCGAGGCTGGCACATATTTCTTGTGAATTGTAAAACAGAATGAATTACCAGGACAAACTGAAGGGTTTGAGTACATTTTCATTTCTGCTGGAAACAGCAATGTTACAGCAGGTAAAAGATTAAAACATTGGGAAATGCTCGAGGGAGCAGAAAGCTAAAATACTTACATCATGAAGAGGATATGCAGCTGAATATGTGCCATTATTTAGCAGTCTTTTAATCCCAAACTTTTTCTTTCCTTCTTCTGTTCCATATGGACAACGTGTAAGAATATAATTAACCTGAGATTCAAACACATGAAATTCAATCCTTTCCTGCTTTAAGGCCACTTAACAGAACCCTACAGTGGCTGTGCACTGTGTACAATCTGCAAGAATATACAAAGGAAGAAGTATTTCTTCACAAGGCCTGACCCTGTGAGACTGTGAAGGGCAAGCCTGTCCTGTAAAGTCCAGAAGACCCACTCTCACAAATATTATTTCAGCATTCTAAGAAAGATGAGCAGATATTTAGGCTTCCTCATATTTACCCACAGATATAACACTTTATATACTCCTTCCTTGCATGTATATTCCTACAGTCAGTGCAAATCAACTTGTAAATGGAAGTAGACAAATTCATGTACGTACTATTCTGTTTCTCATGGATGGTGAGAAGAAAGTGCTCTCATCGTTAATGAGGTACAGCTCCTGCTTCTCCTTGCTGAACGGTGCAGTGAAATAATCCGGCTCAGGGTGCATCACCTTCTCGGGAAGCCTGAATGGTGTAAGCATACAGTCCAAGGGGTTCTCCACCATCGAGGGAATATCATTTTCCTTGATGGGAACTTTAATGTTCAGCACTTCTGCGTATGTGATCAGAACCTCCCATGGGGCATGGATCTTGACAAAATAAATTTTGCCATCTTCAGATTCCTGCCCCGGAAGAGTTAAATCTGACATCAGACTACACTGTGCTTTATTGAAAGATTTATCAGAACACTTGTTATACACAATTTATTTCCTTTTAAATATTTTTCTAAGCTTTCAAAAAAAGATTTTCTTTTTTAGGACTTTTTTTTTTAAACACTGAATAGCCTATCTGGGTGGTTGACTGAAGACGCAAATAATCTGTGCACTCCTAAATGCTCACAAAGGCTTTTCAGACTACATTTATCTTGTACTCTAAGGCTTGAACACACTCATTACATTCTGAGTGCATTCAAAATGCAAGGGTTTGCTGTGCAGGGCTGGCCACTTGGCAATCCAGCTGTCCTTCAGGCCACTGTGATAGATTTTAAAGCTGCTCTGTTTCCTGGAGGGGGCAGTTTTCATAGAGTGGACTAGATCACACAAGACTACTTGCAACAACACCCTACCAAGAGCTGCAAGATCTGTTACAGCCTTACACCTATGATAAGGAATAATCTTATTGCAGGCCACACCCCACAGCGCATGTCCTTGTAGCATTGCTCAGCATGTCACAAACACACACAGAGGAGAAAACAGCAATCATATTTTAACATATTGCTCAATGAATCTCCATCTGTGGATGTTACAGAGCCTAAACTTCATCAAGAAGTTGTTTTGCTCTGCTCCATCTCTGGCAGGAAAAAAAAGGTGCTGACTGTCAGCATCCTCTGGTCTCCACTGACAAAGTAAAACAGTGACACTAATCAACCATCCTGACGTCGTTACACCAGGGTGCATCCTCAGTGTAATTACAACAGCCAGTGAGCATGTGTTAATCTAGTCACTGAATTGCAAATGGCTTGCAAGTTGTTAGATGAGATTAAACCTAGCTATGAACATACTTCCTATTTACATGGTTTAAGTGAATTCACAGCTATTTTGAAACTGTTTTCTTTTTGTTATGAAATCAAAAGCATTTAGTTCTTCCTGAAACAAAATACCTTTCTTTAGACAATCCTTAGGAGCCTGCCTGGAAAAATAACTCAAATAGACATGTACCTTTTTTCACTTAAGTTAGTCGTGCTCCATGAAATCTGCTAGAATCTCATCATTTTTCTAACAGGGCCAAGTGCTTTATGTTTAGCCATTTGCAGGTTTCTTTAGTACAAATTTTTCTTCAGATGCCTTTTTTTATTTACTTTTTTTTTTTTTTTTTACCTTCTTGTCTTCTGTTTCTAGTTCTAAACCAGCCTTCTGCAGATTGCTCTCAAATTCTTTTCTTCTTTCCTGAAGAGGAATAAAGACACGTTACTCACCCATGAAGTTAGTAACTAAATGATCAGTGACTGCTGACTTTATCTCCTTCCAGGGATCCTGATAAAGACCCCTTTACGCTACATGACCTTTGTAAAAGCAACCAGCCCAACAGACACAAGCCAGCTGCAGCACACCAGCAGACTCGCAGCAGCACAAAGGGAATTGTGCTGACCCACAACACCAAACTTACATGTTATTTAGGAATAGGCTCATAAACTGTGCCACCCTGGTAAACTGACAATTCAACTCTGCAGCCTTGAGCATTTCTGAGTTGTTAGGAGGCTTAGTATGACAATTCGGCAGTACTTCTAAGAGAATGGGAAAAACTGGATAAAAAGAAAAATCCTGGAAGCATTTGAGAAGACTGCTCTGTTATTGTTTACAGTGACATCTCGTCACCAGTTTAATAACCCTGCCTGATGTGGATGTTCAGGTACCCATCGCAGACCATTCAGACAGTATGCTTTATCAACTACTTAGCTGTAAAACTAGATAAGAGTACGAAATCACCACGTGTAAGCCCACATGTGCTTAGCCTGTATAAAATTGGCATGGACTTGAGGCACAGATAAGGAAACCTGCCTGTGGCAGTGCGTGATGGGTGCGTGACCTCCGTGAGTCTGATGCCGAGGTATCCTGCTTCAACTCTGCTTCTTTGCCAAGTAATCCCTAGGCAGTGTCTTTAGGCAAGATCTCCTTCCCCTCCTTCTCTGCAGAATTTTTGCTCCTATTGGGAGACTGAATTAATTTCCTTTTAATTACATAACATTTGCTGAAGAACTGCCAGAATAACCACAAGTTCTACTAAATATTGAGCTGTAGTCTCATTAGAAAGCACTAGCTAGACAACCAATTGATTTCTAGCTAAAACCTGCAATGACATGTGACGTGTTCTCTACCATAGCCTTATACAACACACATCAAGAAGGAAAAAAAAAAGAAAGTCTTCAGCCAATTTTATGTTGCTGTGTTTCTGTGAGAAGCAAGGTGACCTAGTTACATCGGAGTTTGCACGAACTACTCAGATTAATGAATAGACTGAAGAATAGGTTTAATGGCCCTCAGATCTATGCTAAAATGTGTTGTGCTATCTACTGTGTTACTGACATTGCATTTTAACCTCTAACATCTGATTTTGCCAAATATCATTAGTTATTAAATTAGACACTAACCTAGAAGAACTCAGGAATCACAGTGAATCCTGAGGCGTACTGAGGCAAACGCAATTCTGCGCATTTCTTTTAATTAATCTATCCCACAAACCTGCCTACGTGCACCTGTATCAACACCAGAGAACTTGTTTGCTGACCTGCTGATTGATCTAAGAGAAAACAATACAACTAAGAAGTGGTTTACAATTACATTCAGAAGTGGTATATAAAAGCTGATATTCAAGACTCGTATCCAAAGCTATGTGCCATCCTGGCTTACATTTTCTCCAAACAAAGCACACTGCCATGCGTTCTTGCCCTGGCAAACACTGGAGGAGATCCAAGTGAGTCAGCCCAGAGGTTCTCTGCCACCAGATGCTCAGCAGCCAGCTCCTCCTTGATCTGTGCCGCTCAGCAATAGACAGAGCCAAAGGGTACAACCCTGATTACTGAGCTCTTCTTACTATATATTTAGCATGATAAATTGAAGTGCTCTAATAGAAATTACTTTTTACCACCTTGCTCTCTTCTAGTAAGCCACCTTCTCTGAAAGACATGTGAATGTACTGTACTTTGTAGCCACTTGAAACAACCACCTTTAAAAGGAAATCATTCTGCCAGAAAAACAAACAGAACTAAAACATTAGTCCCCTTTCTTGTCAAATACTGAATTTCTTCATATTGCTATGAAAGGCTTACATTGGACAAAATGTACTCTTGGCCCAGTGCCACTTTTTGTGTTTTTAATATATACACATAACAATTTTAAGCTCACTCCCTCAACCCTAAAAAGCCACACTCGGGGCACATATGTGGGATTCCACTACAGACCCTGCCCTGCTGTCACAGGGGGGTGATGGAAGATAATCCTGTGATTAGGCCAGTGATAGTGGATTCATTCCCCTCCCCACATTTCGTTTAAATACAGTTCTTAAACCTCTCAGAAGCATCTGCAAAAGGCAGAAACCACATTTTCTGAGACTACTGTGGCCCACAAAGCATAGTGGGGGATACAGCCTTCACCTCTCCCAGCACACTGTGGCTAACCGCCAGGCTGCTACAGGATGACTTTACATTAATGCATGCTTCAGCAGAATGAACCCTCCTGATAAGATTAACAAAGCAGGATCCAAAGTCCACCAGCACTAATATGCCCAGTGCAGACGCATCGCTGGATAATTAGCTACCCAAGATACAAAGACAACTGTTACAGATCTGTTCCTTGGTAACAATGCTGCTATTGCAAGTAAAAACAATCACTAAACAGAAAAATAAGCCATTTTAGGTATTCAACACATTGGTTAGTCAAACCCCTGACTCCCTCCGTACTCTTCCCCTCCCTTCAGGCAGGCAACACCAGCCTTACAAATGCCTCTTCCATGTCAGGATGCTCAGCCTTCTTCTGACCACAACCTTGTGTAGGGCACTGGGAAACAACTACAACCTGTAGGAACTGCCACATGCTGTAAAGCACCCGTGAATTCTGCACCCAGCTGCACTGGGCACTGGGTGCCAGCTGGCACCCAACGGGCTGCAGGGGGAGCAGCCAGCACCTGAGACTGCTGCAGCTGCTGGCTCCCTGGCTTTGGGCTACCTGGTGTCAGAGCAACTCCTGCTTTCTCCCAGAGATGCTGAAAAGCGGGAGACGTCTAGATAAAGTCTCTTTCTGTCTCCAGGTCTCACGGAGGACAGGTGGAGTTTGCTTCCAGTAAACACAGAAATCAACAATTACTCTGCACAGAGATCCCAGAGTCCCAGTGCTTTGTGTTTTTTTTTTTTTTGTGAAGAAATGCACGTATGGGCAATAAAGATCATGCCTGGCACTACCCGAATAATTTCTTAAAAGTGTTTTTCAAAATTTATTTATTTTTCCATATCCTCATATATTTAATATACAGTTAAAATACTATACTGCTGTCTCCTAGAGGCATTAAGGAAAAATAAAACTTCTGTCTCACAAAAATGTAATCTTCATTTTTGTTTACAGAGACCTTGTGTTTAGGATTTATTCCTGTAGCTTATAGAAGGCAAATTCAAAACAGAGTTTAAGCTGGAGAGGTTCTGGGGAACATCAAAGAAGTTAATGCATTTGTTTTGCATGAAGCTAAGGGAGAAGATGAACAGACCGCCTCTTACATCTGTATCAGAGCCATGGGGAAGCACGCAAAGAAGTTCTTCATGCCTCTCTTAGAAATGCAGAATAAAGCTGTTTCCTCGAGACAAGGAAACAAAACCCTTTGTCACAACTGTTATTCTCTTCTTGTAAACATTTCTATTCTTAGCTATTAGATTTTGCTGTATCATTGTACTACAGTAGAAGAAAAGCACGTTTCTTTCCAGCAACAACTGTACAACCATAAGTCCAGTATCTCAAGCAAATTCCAAAGGCTGCACTGCGTCAATATTTGGATTTTGTTCCAACAAATACAACAGCACAGTACTTCTGAGCTGACAAGTCTATATTAAGTTACTGGCATATTCACTGTATCAAGGCCTACGCTGAGCATAAATATAGAGTAAATGTCACTTTCTCTGCAGATTCCCAAGAACTATGTGAGAAGTGATGTGCCATAACATTGACATGCCCAGTCTGGGAGCACAGAGCTAACCTGCAGAGCCACAAAACCAAGGCCTTCTTCCATGGTGTTGTCAACTCTTGCTGGTAAGAGACATATACAGAATGAAATCTCACAGAACTTCATGTAGGTGTTCTACTCTCCTGCAAGACAGATGCTTCTTCCTAACTAAAAGCATTTTTACCTCCAAGAGGAACCACAACGTTATCTTGGTTTTCCTACCCTCCACGTCAATCCTTCAGTAAATAATGACACCCAGGTACATGGTCTCTCCTCTGGCTAAGATTCCATTTTCCTTCCAACTTGAAATATTACCTAAATAGCCTCCATTTCTTCCCACGTGTTATTGGAGTATGACTAATGGAAAATATTTATTTTAAGAGTTGCTTTCACATATTTTGCATGGATATTTTTTTCCTCTCTCTACGCTTTCTGGCCTCCTCTACCTTCTTTTTAAAATGCATTTTGTTTTATGGTAGAAAAAAAAAAAGCTAGGATTACAGCCCGACAAAGCCTGATAAAGCAGCAGGGTGAGTTTGAAAAAGCATGCCTTTGTACAAACCTATGATGCCACAGCTATAATGTAACACTGGCTCCCAAGCAAGTCTCCCAACATGAGTAACTGAAGATGGCAACTGAGAGATGACCAAGCAGGGAAAGGCATCAAACAGCTGATGGCACAGATTCTTGCTTTTTCATGGTAACAAGAGTAAGAGGCAGGGGCTGTGTTCTACACTAGATCATATTCGCATGCAAATATAGGCAGTCTAAGTCTTTAACGAAAGCAGTATTTCTTTCATAAAGGAAGCAGTAAGCATTTATTTATTTAATTTTTTACCAGCCCAATCTTGCAAGTTTTGTTCAAAGGAAATTATCATTTTTAATTATGAAACACTTTAATACAACAAGATGTAGATGAAAAACATTCTTTACTTCACAGACCTTCAGTTTTGTTTGTGATTCTGTCCTAAGCTTTACTATAATTTTTTTTTCTTCAGGAAGCCCTATCTTTCAGAATAATGCGATTATGTGAGAATGGCTTTTTGGTCGTGGTTTGTTTCCCTCCCCCTTTCTTTTCAAGAGCAAACTTTGGAAATACCTATTAGAGAGAGTAGTGCGCAAACATAACCTCTCCTGGCTCAGAAAAACAGCAGCAAATAACTAGGAAACAAACTAATTAAAAACCCTGCATTATTTTTAATGTTATGCTGTACATAAGTTTATTATTTGTCCTGACTGCATCTTGTAGTACTGGATTTTTAAGTAGCTTGAATTCATGTATTGCTCAAATGTCAGTGAGAGCAAGGAACCAACACGTCATTTATTGATTCCGTCCACCCTCTTGTTACCATTCAGGCAACTGGGTCTTGCTGACAAGTTCATGGATGATCACTAATTGGAACTTTAGAGGGGAGCCCAAACTTGCTTGTTACATAGGAGGAGGTGGTTATGCTGTGCTTTGTTCCACAGGAGGTCTCTTGTCAAAGACACTAAATATTTTACTAGAACAACAAGGATATATGTAGAGAGCAAATCAAACAGAGGCAAAAGCTCAAAGAGGAGATGCTGCACTTGTTTTACTCAGAGTAACAACAAAAAAAGTTTTCAAGTCTTAAAAGGAAAATTACATGGATATTTGCATGGATCTAGTTCTCTGCTAACTGAAGGCAAGGGTGAATAATCAACACGCAGCCCATTTGTATAAAATATATAAACAATGTTATCGTTACTTCTCATTTGGATAATGCTTTGTTTATTTAGAAGAAACTTCCCTTCATTTAACACTGTTTACAGATACAGTTTCACCAAAGCCTCAGTTTTTATTAGACTGTTAAATCAAGAAAGCAAAATCATTTGCATTACTTGGCATTAAGCTGATTCTATGATATACTGAGCAGCCTTAATCAATGGTGAGTGATCAATTCAGGAAATAAAGCCTCCAAAAATCTAGTAAAATTGAGTCTCAAAGCACAACACCAAGTTGCACATATTTCTGTACACAGAACAGCTTTTTAGGCTTCTGTAAAATGTTTTTACAAAGTTCAATTCCAGCTGAGTGTACTGATGTGACAGACTGCACAATTTGATACTCAGGTTAGGATAGATAAGAATCAGGAACATCTCAGAAAAGCGAACTTACCAGCTTTTTTTCCCATTCTTTATTAAGATCATCCACATAGGAGAGAACAAAATCAATTCTCCTGACTCCATCCCTGAAGAAAATTGAATCTTTGCTTTGATGTCTTTTATCAATCTGTGGAAGATATAGGCATATAATTAAAAATCAAGTATTGCTGTTGCTCTAAAATAACAGAAGACAATGTAGTTTCCTCTAATTGTCTCTATTTTTCCGTTTCTTCATAGCTCAAGGTACACTCGGGCAAGTTTTAACAAGGGCTATATGCAGCTAAAATTATTTCCAAATTAACTGCCTATATCCACAAACACTACATGTAAATGACTGGTTTGAAGAATAAATAATATATATGTTAGTGTAGCAACGCCTGTGAACTGCTATCGTTTATTCTTTCACAGTTCTTAGAATGTGTCACAAATGATCAACACAAGCGATTTCTTCTGCTGTTAGTAGGAACGCCACTCTACACCAAAGCAATCTAGGGCACAGTTCATCAGCTTGAAGCAGGTGGCAAGAAGTAAGCTCCATGCATTTTCTTCTACATAAGAAAATTCAAAAAGTCAACCACCACAGAGAAATATGTCCCAGCAAGGATCACAGACAAAATGAGCACATAAACAATACAGGGGTTACATTTCAAAACTGAGGAAAAAAATAACAAAATAAAATGCATCAATGCAACAGGAAAATTAATATTCTAACAGATCAATTAAACTTCATGTTTTCATTCATATCGGCATGCCAGAATATTGGTTTAATAAGATGATCTTTTCTGGTGAGTAAGCTACAACAATTAATATTAAGCAAATAAAGACTACTGCCTCACTCTGCTAAAAAAGTTAATATTAGGTAATATTGTTTATTATTTTATTCGTATTTAGCTCTAGCAAATTGTTTAAAAGATTAGAAGCTCATATAGCAAAGTGCTCGCTCTAGAAGCTAGAACCCTGGACTAAATTTGACTTCATGCTAAGGAAGCTTTGGTTTTTGGTTGTTAGATCACATCCATCAGCAAATTGACATTTAGTAATAAAGGACCAAACTGGGTTTTCATTTTATTCAAGTAGGAACCAAAAAGAGTAATTCAGGGAGATATGTCTCTGTCTGCTCCCTCTTAAATCATATCAAGATGCATGTGAAAAAGTTCTCTGAAAAAGCACAAAATATTTGCGACTGTGAACTCCCAGTTAACAGAAGACATCACACAGTGAAGCATGTTATTACTGCAGCCATCCAAGCCACTTGCAATATCATTCATCACTGTTTTACCCTGAGACGTCGCTTCAGGAACAGATTATATCTCCTTCCACTCTGCTGGAATAACCAACAAGTAGTTAGTAAGCACACCGCTCCTCTCCAAGACCCCAAGTGGAACTGCTTCCAGCAGTACCCCCTGCCTCAAGTTAGAGAGAAGTCTGTGGCCTTAAGCAAGCCAGAAGAAGCCTCCAGGTACTAGAAAAAGCAAAACCACCCACAAACAGGATGGCCATTTTTTTTTTTTTATTAAAGGGAGAACTGTGCTGACATTCATTTTGAAAATAATCTCAGGTATTTCAAAGTAATAACTCTGAAAATGCTAATTGCCATTATTTGGACATTTAAGCATATTTTAAAAGACCAGTAAGAAAGTTTCTTTGAATGTAATGCAAAGGTAAAAGCTCCAGCTAATGAATGGAGCATGCATGTTGCTATTATAACAATGCATTTGGAAGCAAAAATGCATTCTGGAGACTTCCCGTATTTCTGAAGCTATACCAGTCTGTTGGGAGCTACGAAGCACTTTTGGGAGCTACGAAGCTGCAAGTCAGAGTAACACAGCTAAAATAAATTATTTCCTGAAAAAGCTGCAATCCTCTGCTTTCTCTCTATAGCAATTCTTCTGTTGTTTTTTGTTTGCTTCTCTTTTTTTTTTTTCCTTGAGAAATATTTACAGCAGACCAATTATGACAGACTACTTCCTAAGAACTGAAATCAGGATAGCTACCTCTGAAAACGCTTTTGCTTCCAAATGCAGTATACAATCATGCAAGACTAAGATGCCCACAAAAATCATGGAATCCAGTAAAAGAAAAGGAACAGCACTTTCTGTTGTGTGCTTACAGTTTCGTCTGTAAAAAATAAGTGACTATAACTTGCAGCTGTTTAGATTAACCTGATTAGTACATAAAGCCACACTGAAACCTAAACAGTATTACTAGTACTTCTATTATTCAACATTGCAGATAACTGAACCCTAAACTGCATTCTAGCGATGTATAATATTGGGGATCATCATAAAAATCAGGCTACCTCAACCACCCATGTATAAAGGCAGAGGGATGCTCACACAGACTTTGTCCTAGTGAACAACAAAGCCATATATGCAAATAAAATCAATAATAATAATATGCTTCAAAAAAGCTCCTGCCAAATAAATGTCTCAATTATTTGGGGAGTATAATTATAATTAGATCATTTCAAAAAACTAGAGTTATATTTTATCTTTAGTGTTTTCAAAGGTTGCTTGTTTTCCAAGATGTATCAGAGCCCAGCTCAGTCATTACAGGTCCGACTAGCATTTCAGAAGGTGCAGTAGTCAGCTTTGGATCTGCTTTGAGAATGACAACTAAGCAGTTCTCCTTCTGCACACAGAATTATTCATCATGGATAATGACAAGCCTACCTATTAAGCCCATAAATTATTCCTCTCCATTTGGATTTCACAAGGAAAGAAAGATCAGTCTTATATGCTCGTGCTATGCTGGGCATAAATGTGCACTTAAAGGGCTGAAGTACCTGAAATGCTGATAATTTGCATTGGTTGTATTTGTGAATTCTAAAACATTATGGATGACTACATTTTACTTCTGAACAGCTCTTTTCAGATCTGTGTTCAAACTAAGTCATCTTGGGCTACCTACAGTTATTAAGTTATCCCTCATCACAGCAGATAGTCTGTGATGTGCATCTTCTGTAATACCAGTAACCAAATGAACGGTTCTCAGCGCAATACAGATAGCAAGCAGAAGCTTCTGAATAACTGAATAATACCCAATGAGGAATTACAACAAAAAAATGGAGCTCGTCTCCTCTCAGAGGCATATGGTGAAAACACAAGAGGCAACAGCCACAAGTTGCAACAAGGAAAATTCCTACTGGATTTGAGGGAGTGGCTGAGCAGGAACAAGTACAACAAGTTGCCCAAAGAGACCGCGTCATCTCCATCCTCAGCGATAGCACACCGTGACCAAGCAAGGCCCCAGCTGAGCAACCCAATCCAAGTTTCAAGGCCTCACCTTGAGTGGGAGGTTGGCCAAGGAGACCTCCAGAGCTCCCTTCCAACCTAAGTCATTGACTCTAGAAAGCATCACTGCCAGTGTCTGGCATTTACCAGGGCTTCCAGAAAATGAATAAAACTATCAGCCACAAAGCAGATTTATAAGAAATACTCATTTTCCCTTAGGAACTTTTCAGTTTTAATAGTCCAATAATCTCTGTAAGAGCTAAGTGTCTTCAGAGCATCTGGACAGATCAACTAATTGAACACTGTAACAGTCTAGCATAAAGAGCTAATTTTTCTTTTCACCTAACTATGTAAGTGCAAATTAACTGGATACATGTGGGATTACATTAATATTAATAGTTGATCCCAGAATTGTTAACTTCCGTCTGGACATCTCCCCGAGGTTGGTGCGTTGGACCATGTTTAACCAACCAACCACCCACGTAACCGGACTGCAGTCCTGGCATTAGGCAAACTGCAGCCCTGCAGCAGGAACTTCTGACTCAGACAGGACAGGTTGCCGGAAAGACTACAACATCAGCAGGGAAACAAATAAAGCACAGCTTAAGACAAAAGTATCACATTGACTTCTGCCCAAATGGATTTGGGTAGAGTGCATAAATGCCAGCTGGTGGTCATGCTCTGAACTCAAATCCATTAAAACTTCTGCACGTATTAAATACTGTCCAAATACTTCATGAATAAGCCTTGGCCACCTCCCTCCCGCAGGTGGTTCAGATACGCTTCTGCAGGTCCAAAGCAAACAAGGCAGCCACCACTAACAGCAGAGGGGAAAGCAAGCTGCTGGCTGTGGCATCAGCCACTGAAACCCTAACAGAAAGTGCTTCAGAGAAACAACTTGGGATTGAAACTGAGTGAGAGACTGTAGTAAATATTTCCTTAGCCTTACTCACCCACCCAAACACACAAGTACCTGACCTTGGTTAATACAGTCATCTTTCCTTCAATACTCTCATGTTTTATAGTATCTGGAAAAGCAAATATATTTTTCAGGTGCCATTATACCAGGCATGAATGATTTCATCCCTCGTATTTACACAGGATTCAGAAGGATTTCTATTTCTGGTCATCCACATAACAAGAAATGTATGTCGTTACACACTGCTAGGCTTACTCTCCGCTTTTATGGAGTTTCCTCCAAATATGCCCCACTACTAAATATCCCAGCCCTCTCCATATCTGTAGTTAAAAGATGGAGGAACTCTGATTAGAGCAATGCTGTTCAGATTAACCTGTCAGAAAACTGCAGCTTTCTTAGGGGCCTACGCTGAGAAATGCACCTCCCAAACAACCTCCAGCTTCCTATTTCATAAAGGTCAAGCCCTACAGAATTGGGGCTGGAGGTTCAGGGGTTAGCTTCTTTCATCACCTTCTGCTTTTTGTATCTCAGAGTAGAAAGATCGTTTAGAGCAGTCATTTCAGCAATAAACTGCTTAACAGCACTAATCCAAAACATGCAGCACAATGAACTACCTCTAGCTATGAGTAATGGGCATTCTAAGCAATCATGTCAATAATATCCCCATCAGCATATCTAGCAGGTGTTTAACTGTACTCCTTTATCAGAGAAGAAAGCTTCCTGAGATTACAAGAAAAACCAAAACAAGCAATATTTTGCTTCCTTACAAGCTTCAGTTTACAAAGCAAATGTATATTTAACCTCAGATAATCATGCACCCAATCAGTTTTTATTGCAGACGTCGTAACAAACCAGTATGACTACATTATAAAGCAATTAGGCAATTCATAAATTAACAACCCACTGCAGGAAAAAAAAATCCAGAATACTGAAAAAAATCACAAAAACGTAAGGAAATGAAATGTGAACCAAAATACAAGAAAAAAGCTCTAGACCTGGAAGGGCAAGCAACACTCGGTGGCTTAAAAACAAAATTAACACACTCATTCCTACTGCAAGCTGAATATTCGTATACCCCAGCCCTTTCCATGGCAGCAAACATGCTGACAGCTCCAGGAGAAACATCCTGAGTAACATCCTGCTGTGCCAAACATACCTGTTCGATAGAAGTTGAAGAGCAAAAAAGCTCCTGTAAAAGCATTTACACAACATTTGCATATACACAGGCACTCTAGTGAAAATCAAAAAAGCAAACTCCTCTGCAGTTCCTGCACAGTGAACTCAGCTGCTGTCAGACCAGAGAGGCACTCGGCATGAAGTTCTCTTCCATCTTCTTCCTCGGAGGAATCCAGGTAGCTGCAGCGCTCACCGCTTCCAAGGAGCGCGTTAACAACACACTCAACACCATTTCCAGTTATGCTTGGTGCAAGCTACACAGTTGCATTCAAAACCATAACCTTTGCCACCAAAAGAAACAAGAAAAGCCCCACCTACTTCAGGGAGCTATTTTTGCACCTTTAGCACACTTGTCTTTTAATTTTGAGCTACAATAAAACCTGAAGGCTCGAAAACATACATTTCAAAGCAGTTTAAGACACTCAAGATGTTTACACTAAAATCTGAATACGCAGTAAAAGTCTTTCTGGACAAAAGAACAAATTAAACAAGAATAGAACAAAGAAAAATAAAAAGGATGCCAAGAGAGCATGTGTTAATGTAAGACACCAGAACCCAATGTAAGCAAGCAATCTGAATACACCTCAGCATGTACTTCTCCAGTTATGTTAAATGAGTTAATATTTTTTTTTCTCCATAAAATAATGGAGATTTCAAGTCTTCTGACATATTTGATAATTACCACAATTATAATATCTGAAAATTTCAGTTAAAGGATATTTTGGGCCTTTCCTTATTATTTTTACTACAATAAGAAAAATATGCAACATTTCAAATGATGCCAGGATTGGTTAAAACACATTCAAGTATCATGCTGACTCAAAGCCCTGCAGATTATCATCATAAAAAGGGATCTCCCATTTGTTAGTCACACCGTAGTCGGAACACCCTATATCCCATAAACCCAAAACAACAGTCAAAAAAAGCAAACTTTCCAGTTTTCTCCACCAATAATTAACTTTTCAATTTTGTCTCTTATTCACCATTTGAACCCTTTCAATCACTTTGAATTTCTCAATTAAGCCATCACATTATGTGCTCATGGAGCCATTGCCTAGGAATAGACTCAAAAGCCCCATTCATTTTCATATGCTAGGAAAGCAATTGTTTTTCAAAGGATGGCTTCCCGGAAACTGGAAAATTTTTTAGTGAGGGACTTCTTGGCATATGGTAATAGAAGACGCCACACAAATTCATGCAAGGAAGCATGAATGTTTCTTACTGCTTACCACTTGATGATCAGGGATGAGTAAAGTAGTCTCAGTGCTGCTTAGACCCTGCTGCCAGTGGCATCACGGGAAAAACATAACGTTGTTAGCAATGATGCAAAGGATGCTTTAAAATAAAAGGCTATTTCAGGAAAAACTGTGTAGCTTCGGGTTTAAGTTGCTGCAAAGCTATTCTGTGTGACAGCTGGATTTTCAGTCCAGTTGTTCAAAGTTTAAGCAGATCTCTACTTCCTCAGATCAACTGGGCCGCTAGCCTACTGCCATTGACTTTTACATGGCCAGCATTGATTTTAAAACATTAAGAATTACTTTTAATAAAAGCTATACAGTATTCCTCATCATGTCCATCATAAAAATTCAAGTCCATAAACAACCTGGCACAGACCGCAGTTCACAAACTGATAAAGAACAACTTCTAGCAATACTTCTTATTTGAACATCAGACAAAATGTACACAACAGACTTCTGCAATTGCATTCAGAACAAATATGATGCCTACTTATTTTTTCAACACAAACTATACACCATGCACACACTGAACAAAAATGGATACAAGTAGACAAATAATGAATCTCGTAGTGTAGACAAGGCAAATATGTATCAGTAACTGTATTGGTTATCCCTAGTGAGATTTGCGAGGACTTCCAGCTTCCTTTTGATACACAGCCAGGCAAGGCCCCCCCCGATTTGCACTGTACCAGACCCGTGTGTTCCCTTTTTCCCTGCCCGGGGGCTTGCGGGGTGCTGCCACATCCCCTGGCCACACTCCACACGTGGGTTGGGTGATAGGACCGCCAGCACCACAGAGGACTTGACAAAGCAGTTATCCTACAAAGACATGGCCACGAGCTATCTGCGCTCCTGGCCCACGGTTATATGAATGCTTGAGCAAGGGATTTTGAGATCAGGCTTCACTACTGGGAAGAATAATGGTTTGCAGTGTCTGATTCTGTTAGTAAGTTCTCACACTGATCTTTTGATTTGCTTCTGAAAAAAAATCACAACAGACCAGTGTAAATGATGCAAAGGAAAAGAAGGACTGTGTTGTGAAAGTGAGAGACTCCCTGAGACTCCCGACCTGCCCCTGTCCAAGCCAGCACCCATCCTTCAGCTTTTCTTCCACCTCCCCTTCCTGCGCGCCCTCCACTCACAGCTTCCCACCTTGTGTGTGATTAGATGCAGGCGCAGGCTTTAGCCACCCACTGGCCCTAAGCTGCCCACACTGCTTTACTCAAGGATAAATCTTGGTAAACTGAAATGCCAAAATAGAGCTGGAAGAGTCTAGCTAAAAACCCTCTGTATGTTCCTATGCATTTTGTCAACTGCTTTTCTGTTAAACCAGGGAACTACTCTCGCTGTCAGTACAATTGTCTGAAATGAATTAACTCGAGTCATGGGGGTTAAGTGTTTCAAAATTGCTGACAGTCAGCATACCTTTTCTTACACATTCAAACTGGTGTAGAGAGACCACTTTTCTGTTATATGCCAAAGTTTATGTACTGTACAACAGGGCTTCTACCATGATAAAACATAGCCCTCAGAACGAGAGCTAAGCAGTGCTTTCAGGAACACTCAAATAGTCCAACTTCGTTCAGATGAAAGCCAGTAAGTAAAACACTTTGGCACTAGTGGTAGCAGTGTTCAGCTGGTCCTTCATACTTTGCAATCCTCTCTCAGAAGGCTTTAGCATATTCTCTCTCAGATATTCCTCTGAATATGTTTTGTAGTTACACCTGAAAGAAGCCTTTTCATATGTCCAACTAGACTTGGAAACCGATTTGGTCTGTTTCCACGATATTAATAATAGTGCTTCTTTTTTCTTTCTACTCAAAAATCCATTGGTTTGCATTGAAAACTGAACAAGAATGACAGTAATGTACATTATGATGGTGGGATTTTTCCAGAAAAAAATCAACTCATTTGGAATCAGCTAGAGAAGCTACAGTAGCACCTGCTGCTCTCAAAAAAAAATAAAAAATCCATGCGTCATACCGCTAATCTTGGTAGAATACATCCCTTTAACACATTTGATGGAGTTATGCCAATTTACTTCTGCTAACAACCTGGTTTGAATAACAGCTGCTTGTTCTCAGGTCTTCTCATGATCAACTTACAATATGGAAAATACTGAGTAACAGAATTTTTAGTGAGCATTTTGTTGGTGTGAAATTAACAGAAAAGGAGAAGATTTAATATATAGCTGTGAAAAAAGAATTTCTAACTTCTTACAGCCAGACTGGGGCACAGCCCTACAGCTTCATGCAAAGTAGCACAACCAACTGCGAGGGTGAGGAACTCAGGGTCCACGTGCATACACTGCACATATTTTAAGTGACTTTACACTAGGGAGTTGGAACAGCAGACAAATAATCCTTAGTGAATGCCTCTTACAGATGTCAATAAACTACAAACTATCTTGTGATTCAATCTCCCACATAACATGCTATTAAACAGAATTGTCCCATAGTATACTCTCTCTCTGCATAAACTACAGAAGAAAAACAGATTCTCAGTTTTTATTTCATTCATTTTCCAATTTGCCTGAAAGGACTATCAGAGGCATTTATTTCTTGGAACAGGAACTCTATAAAGACTAATTCAGTAAATTCTACTTCAAGATTCAATTAGGACAGTCATCTATCCCTAACAGGAGTGGTTGTCTGAATTACTGATTTCACAATGACATAATTGGAAGCAGTCTCCTTTGCAGTGCCTACACAAAAACATCCCTATCATGTCCCTTTTTTCCCCCTCTGCAGTCTGCTGAAATCTCCTTGCCTCCCGTCATGACCAAGCATCTAGAAATGATTCATGCTGTGAAGCTTCTAATATGGAAGACTGTTGAACTTTAAGTGCTCCTGCTTCTTTTGGCCTCATGGGAGATTGAGCAAAGGAGAAAAATGAGACTCAAGAAGCAGATGAGGAAAAAAACCAACCATGCAGTAAAATTAGGAAAGCAGATTAAAGCACAAATGCAAAGTTATGAGGAAGGACCAAAAGCATTGCTGGCTGGAGACATGACTGCTTTTTGAATCCTAAACTTCATCTGACTTTTCTATATGCGTTGGCAGGTTTCATGACAGACTGTTTTTCCCCTTTTTAAATTTTACTTGCATAATTCCTTATGTACAGATTACTGTATAAACTGCAAAAGATAAAAATATGCCAATGAACTATGGATGTTTTCTCTTTTACATATTTGAAGCTAAATATCTTTTTGCCCTCTCCACTGCTAAACCAACATCAAGGCCTTAGCTTTTTCTTCCAACTGCTGAGCAGAAGTATACTGTTATTTCAAGTTATGTTTTTTCTCTTCCAAAAGAAAAGACAATGCAAGCATACTCTAGCTGTGACCAGAATGTAATTTCAGGTAAATCTTTTCCATTAGTCTTTTTATGAATCAATTCCATTTACGTTTTAATATCGCTGGAATTAAATCCTTTTAAGACGTCAAGTGCTAATACTTCCCAGTTGAAAGGAATATAAATTGAAGTCCATGGTTAAGTAACAAGACATTTACCCATCTGTCATCAGAGTAAATTTATAAAATAGAGAAATGCACTATTGGCCAAAACAAGAACAAAGTACATCCACCTGAGCTTGAAGGGGTCTTTGTAGAAAGAGGAGACAGCACGGGTTTTCTCACAGGCCAGGATTGATGACCCTACTCAACTCCTACAGGAATGCATTAAGGATGACAAAGACAGGCTATCAACAAACTGAGGGAAAGGAAATTCTTCCAGTCTGTAGAGAAGAAAAGTGAAGTTGAGATGACATATCAAGATAAAGGATTAGCATTATAAGAAAAAAACCAAGGCTATCTTACTGTTGGAATCAATTCATGGAAACACTTTAAGGATAGACTTCACCTGGATATATAGGACATTAATCATCAGGAACTAAGCTTGTCATGGCAGATAAGAGCATGAAATTGGGCAAGAAGATTAAAAGCAACCGTGTAACTTTATGCCATGTTAGTGCATAGAAAGCAAAAGTTCGGTAAATGAGACCGTGTTAAGGGACGTGGGGTAGGATGATGTGAAACACAGAGAAAGTGTTAACTTAAATGTAAGCAAGCATCAGATGACCAGCTGACCTGAAGAAACAAACTATCTAAAGCCAAGTATGCTGTCTCCTCTTAGAAGGAGAGAGTGGAAGAAAATTAAAGTCAACTACTGAGATGCTAGGATATTTCTTTGTGATACTTAAGAGCAAATTAAGAAAAAATAATTGTGTAAGGAAGTAAAAAAGAGAAAAATGCAGCATGATTTTACCAACAGGAGATTCTGAGAGAATAACCAGACCTACTTTTCATAAGGAGACTACCCCCTGGACAAGAAAACCCTGAAGACCAAAGCCTCCTTTCCTACGAATCATAAATGTTCCACCTTTCAAAAAGGTTCAAATCCCATGCCCCTACACATAATGCTTCTCACACCCTTCCTCCCATGTTTCTTGTCTTTTCCCACAGCTGAAGTCATGAAGTGAATTCTTTCAGGCCCTGGTGAAATAGGTCATCTTCATCTAAACAGTGACACTCAACACGAACCCAGAATCAGCTCCAAACTGCTGCCTATCATAGTATGATGATTCATACGCTGTAACCTGAGATAGCATCAGCCTGGGTTCAGTAAAGTAATTGATATTGTCTGCTCAAAACTTTTCTGGAAGAAAAAGATGTCCATCACACAATAGATGGAGAGGTACCAGACTGAACACACTAACAGTCCTTTAAGATGGAACTTGGTAGATTTATAAAAGCATTTGGATGATCGGGCTGCATGTGCTAGCAAGACAAACATCTGTGTAATGTAAGAACTTGGAGTTTTGTCTTGACAGGATCATCTCTAAATTTGCCTCTTAAAAGCAGATGAGGAAATGTTTTATGCTTTCGAAGTTCAATAGAACTACATTTTGTCAACGTTCAATTCAACAGTATCATTTCTGGGGAATGCTTTCAGCCAACATAAGACACCATATTTCAACAGAGCAGCTATTTCTATTCTTAGCTAAAAGTCTTCCTATGTTCCTTAAACATACAATAACAAAGAAGAAATCAGACAACAGAAATTAAAACACTAATTTCAAGATCACGTAATTTCAATATTCTTTTTAGATCCATTTCTTAACTGAAGAGTACCCGTACACCTGTATGTAAGATACTGCGTACTTTATGTATTAAGCAATGAGGTACTGTGAAAAACAAGTAACTGATGCTTTTCGGATTGTCCAACTTTTGGGTTGCATTTCTTGCAAGGAAGAGGTATTTTTATAACTCTTCTAATTGGCTTTCTCATAAACAGCTGCATTATTAAAAAGTACCTAGAGCACAGGAGTGTAAGAGTGCCTTGATTTCCTAGTAGCATAGCACGTAGTATAAAACCAAGTGTTGGGGTTGTGGAAGAGTATTATGCTTTTCCAATTACCAAAACACTGCGATATGTGATTCTTCTTTCAAGACTGACACTGGGAGCACTGTTAAGCCCCATACTGTTCCACTACTGCTAGTTGTATTGTGTTGCAGTCTCTTACAAGACTAAGTGAATAGCAGCATTACTTGTTTGCTTTTGCTCCTTCAAAACACTGGAGAAAAAACAACAAACGTGCACGGATAAAAATGTACATATGAGAGAATCTAACAGCAGTATTATTTTCCAAAGGTAATTTCATCTTTCACAGTACTGTTCCCCTCTCTTTTTACCAGCAGAGTGTTAATGCTACCTGTACTGTACCTTACCTCTGAGCTGCTTGGGACCTCTGATCCTGCAGTTGAAAGCGTTTCACATAAAGGTCCATTGCTTTCTTCCCCTAAAAAATATTCAAAGAAACATTCATATAAGTACATGCCTTTTAAAATACCCTTGTATTTGAAAGTGAAGAGAAACTTGAAGGCACGGAACTATGAACAAGCAAAAGCAATAGCTGGAAAGTGATATTCAGCTACATAAAACCTTCACAAATGATTTTTTGAAGGGAAAAAGAATACCCTGAGACACAAGACACTCAGCCTGTACCAACTGGCTGTAACCTCACAGTCGCACAAACAGTTCTAACTGTGACAAGCAAAATCCAGATGAATCGCGTATTTGAGAGGATAAAATTCTTTCTTGCCTCAAATGTCCTATGAGTTACTGTCTAATGAGGGTCCAACACCTGGAGCTTTGCTGCCTTGTTTCTCAAAGTTCTGTTATCTCTGGGGTTGTTTGCTAGAAATTGTTTTCTGCTTCTAAGGGATTAATGGTATGATGGTAAAGCTCATGATTAAAGACACATAATGGAGATATGATGATAGAATCAAGAATATCAACTTAAGTTACCAAAGCTCGTTTAAAAAGTTCCTTAATTTTAACAGCAGCATTGAGCTCTGCCTTTCCCACAGAAAAGTCAGTCTGCCAAGGAGACTACTACTTAATGTTAACACGATAGGGGAAATTATACTGAGCATCTTTAAATACCTAAATCATATTGAGAGGTTGGCTGGGTTTGTGGCTCTGAACCTCCTCTGTCAACAGTTTCCTCTGGAGATCAATTCCGAGCCCATAAGCTCAGCTCCTGCTCTAAGCAGACTCCGTATACAGCCATCTCCTTGCTGATCAGACAGAGCAGTCATTTAAATAACTCCCCCGCCAATGGAAAAGGATAAGCGGTTTTGTAAGCAGCTCATCAATGCCTACAGCAGGAATCTAATAAAGGTGCCTCTTTCTTCCAGAAGAGGATTTATCATGCTCCTCTCTCCATCAAACAGCAAGAAAGCATCAATGGGTGTAGCTCAGACTGGACAGAATATCACAGCTTAGACCAGAGCACTTTCAGACAACTACAGTTACTTTATTCCTACAAATAACAGGAGCCTATGTTTTTTATTTGTTTAAAAACAACAACAACAAAAAAGAGGCTGCAAATACTTCCTGTCAAAAATCACATCTGTGCAGAATAAAAAATATTCTTCAAAAGTTTTTAATAAACTACAGAGACAAAGAGAAAAAAATGCTCTCAAGCTGTATCTAAGCTTGCTTAGAAATAATGGTCTTTATGACTTTTAATCTTACATCTGATGTGATGAGAAACTGGTCAATGGTATATAATGATACATAACAGCAGAAACATCTTCATTATACTAGACCTAGAGTTGTTGCATGCTATTTCATTAATGGAAAACATGCCTGCACAATCTGTATTTGTAGGTATCTTGTAGTTTGAAAAGATAAGTTTTATTTACACACCTAGAGAAAGGTGTTTGTATATGCTGACAGCAGCATGGAGACCAATGTTAAATCATGTGGAAGTAACTAATTTAGGCTCATTTTTCCTACCCAAATTTATCATAAATGCTAAAGGGACTATGCTCCAAGACAACATCAAACGCAGAAAAAGCATTAAGAAACAGCTTCAGCACAGAAGTGAACTCAGGTTACTTCCCAAACAGCACATTCAACACAAGAGAACCACAAGGTACAAAACAGGAGAATATCATAAGAATACCGCAGTCTTTATTCAAAAGACAGCCACTATCAAAATATCCAGAACAAATTGCTTGAGAAACTGTTTCTGCAAGGATATTCCTGGAGAGAGGCTCTACCTTGATACAGGGCTCTGTAAGCATACGCAAACTTGGCAGCTGCCTAGAACAGCTGAAACAAGAGAAAGGCAGCACCACCACGGCACTCTGATGGCTGCTTTGCCCATCAGGCAGGAAAGCAGGTTGGCTGCTGGAGCTTTGGCTTAAGGTAGCAAGCCCAGGGCCCAGAGGCAAACGGCCCAAGGGTTTCAGCACCCAACTTTCCGTGGCAGCAGCAGCCTGGCACCTCATCCCCGGAGCAGTGGCGTTCAATTTGCCAGTGATGCTGAGAGGACTTGAACCAACTCCGCAGCCTACAACAGCTTTGGCGGTTGTATTTTCTGGATTATGATTTCTGTAGCTGTGAAAATTGAACCATGGGAACAAGCATGATTATGAGCTTTCTTGGGAAATGCTCTTCTAGTAGCATAGCTAATAAACTTATGAAAAGAAATCCTCTCAGTAGCTCTAATCCAGGGGAATAAAACTGAGTTAACGCAGGTGCAGCACACAAGAAGGCAGAAAGAGGATGCAAAACATAAGCCGAGAAATACAACATACTTAAATGTTTGCTCCTTGAACAACATATAAGCAGGTTCCTAGACAGCAGTACAAGAAAATGCATGTCCATGTCATGTAGGAAGGTGTAAGGGAGCCACAACGCAGAACTGCAACAAGCACTACGAATGCAGATGCCAGGCTAGCACTTAGCCAAGAGGATAAGTAAAAACCGACTTGTAAATCCCACTGCAAAAAAAAATGGCCTGTGTGTGACATCAGCGATTCAAATAAACTGAAGTCTGATTTCCAAGAGGCACTTGGAATTTTAAAAACAAAAAAAAGCAACAGAGGGCACAGACAAAAGGAAGGAAGGCGGGACGCTGGCTAGTACAATACCTTCTGACTGCAACAGCTTGAACTTGGTGAGAACCGCAATGTCATCTTTAAAAGGAAAAAACACTTCAGTAAGAACCAAAAGCCTTTTTAAGGACAATCCACTTCTAACATGAATCCATTTAATATGCATCCTTCACCCTTTACAGTAAGGGCCCAATAACCAAGCAAATGAACAAGCAGTGACAAAGGCCCGTGACCTAGGCAGAAAGCACAGAGCAGGCTCCTCTTGAAATCTCTGCATTTGCCCTTTTGTCCAGGCACTTAATTGGGCAACAGAAGCAAGGATGTCACTTCCCTGTATCGGCAGCAGGAAGGACATTAATAATTTCCCCTACCCAAGAAAATGCCTTTAAAACACATTCAAGAAATTGCATCCTCCTATCTAAAGGTGGAGTACAACGATATATACTGATAAAACCCCGATAAAACCAGCATCTTTAAGGGAACTGCCTTGTTCTTCAACACTCCATGCTCTATGTAAAAAGATCTAAAACCATCAGCACACCAAAAGGAATGACAACATCTGCTAAACATACACAGCCCTTCAAAATTCACTTGTACGAATTGTGGTCAGGCCTCGCAATTTTGGTTTTTTGTTCAAAATTAATCAGAGAACCACGCTATGATTATCAAGATCTATTAAAATAGTTTCAATGTTCACTCATATTACTGGCCTTTCATAGGCGTGCACATGTCATATCTGAAGGAAATGCTGCTTTCCCTATGTTATTTTTGGTCTCCAACAGCCCTACAATTCCGTGCACAGCTATTTCTAATTCCTTAAACATACGCATCCTGGGAGTTGGACATGGCTGGAAATGAGTGAGCTTCCTATGCCTGTAATTTCGCAGTATTATTAACATACGCTATCCTAAACTATACCCGACCACAAGGGAATCTACTTATAAACTTGCAGTATGCCACCCTGAACAATTACAGACCACGTCTATGTCAATTACAGACCTGGATGATCAACAGTAACCCAAAACAGTTCACAGAAATCAACATTCAGAACTGGAGACTGGAGAATAGACTGGAGAATCCAACCGTGACTGATTTGGCCTGTTAGGATAACTGTAGTCTGCTCCACACACACACAGAAAAGTACTTTTACTAATGCAATCTTACTATTTCCATAACCAGCATGAAAAATGGCTTGGGGTGTAATGAACTGGTGAGTCATTCTGGAATAGTCCAAGTTTGTTCACAGTGCCTGAATCACTTCCTTTTTTCTACACGGCAAACCCAGCACTTTAGGAAAAATAATTGAAGCAATTTCATTCCGCGTTTGAACCTATTGGTTAAATGAAGTAGTTTAATATGATTAGTATTTAGGAATCAAAAAGCTGTCCTTCAAAACTTATCTGTTCATTCCCTGATGAAGGACAAAAATCCCTTAACGGTCTGGACGCTGACATGCTTACAGTTTTTCAAAGGCACCACTGTAGCCACAATTTAGGGAAGCAAGCAATCTATTTGAGTATGACTGCAAGTCTAAGATCAGACGAATGGATGAAGACCGCCTGCTTGACTGACCTAACTGTTCTGAGACAGTATGATAGGAAGTGGGAAATTCTCTTTGATTATACTGCTAATATGGATTTTATAAAACTAAAATTTAAAGTGACACAAGGGAAAATAAACAGTTATTCACCCTTACCAAATAGTGAAAGAAAATTTTATTTCTGGATATCCTGAAGATACCGTCTTAATAAAGCCCTGCCATTATTCAATATGCCTGCCTGTCTGATGGGACAAGAGGAATCAATTTAAAAACATGGTTACATATTGCTAAATCAATACCGTATTTATGGCACCGTGTCCTGTGCTCCCTCAAGATCTCCATGGGATTAGTGCTGTAACTGTCGACTAGGACCTACTCTGACTGATTCCTACTCTCAAGGAGTCTGATTCAGCAATGAATCACTAACAAAAATGCATACTGAAGATTACTGCTCCGAAATAACATCGTTCATTCCACATAAGCTTTATAATGATTATTCTAAGTGCCTCCATATCTCAGAAAAGCATGGCTTTAAACTAACTTATTTACTAAATTTATGCGTATATTGACCAAATCCACCCTGTTGACAGGACACAGCCCCGCTGTGCAGTGAAGCCAGACTCGCTGCGCCCTGCTTGCCTGGGATCACGCGCTGGAGGGGAATCACGGCACGACCCAACTAGACTCCCCAGCTCGATGACTGCATTGCCTGGGGGAACTGAGGTCCCACCTAGTCTGCTGGCTCCTGAGCAAGTTAAATAAACACTGTTACTTCACCTGGCATCATCCGAAGATTAACAACTGCACTCCTGAGCCAAAGATTCAATCTCAAGGTTACGCTTCAAGTACTTTATACCCACTCAGGGCTGCTCCTTAAAACTATTCCTTAACAATGACAACATTCGATTTTCCATAAACCCAAGATAATTTAGTAGGAACATATTAAAAGAACTTCATGATCCCCTTGGAAGAAAAAAATGCGTTCAATTATTACCTGCTTCATGGCCATATTAACTTACAACGTTTGTTTTATTATTAATGAGTGATTGCACAGAACGGGTATTTATCAACACGTAGGTAGTAAAATAAAAAACAGCAGCATTTTAAACAGATGAATATATGGGAAAAAAATCAATGCTAACAATAACAATTTGGAAAAGATACAGTCCTTACCTCTACTCTAATTTTGACCATGAGCCAGCAGTGTGCCCTGGTGGCCAAGAGGGCCAATGGGATCCTGGCATGCATTAAAAGGAGTGTGGCCAGCAAGTCAAGGGAGGTGATCCTCCCCCTCTACTCTACCCTGGTCAGGCCTCACCTGGAGCACTGTGTCCAGTTCTGGGCTCCCCGGTACAAAAAAGACAGGAATCTCCTGGGAAGAGTCCAGCGGAGGGCCACAAAGATGATACGGGGCCTGGAGCATCTTCCCTATGAGGAAAGGCTGAGAGACCTGGGTCTGCTCAGCCTGGAGAAAAGAAGACTGAGAGGGGATCTCATCAATGTTCATAAATACCTTAGGTGTGGCAAACAGAGGGATTTGTCCAACCTCTTTTCTGTGGTTTGTGGGGACAGGACAAGGGTAATGGCCACAAAATGGATCACAGGAAGTTCTGCACCAACATGTGAAAGAACTTCTTCACAGTGAGGGTGACGGAGCACTGGAACAGGCTGCCCAGGGAGGTTGTGGAGTTTCCTTCTCTGGAGATATTCAAGGCCCGTCTGGACGCCTACCTGGGTACCTGGGCAGCCTGCTCTAAGGAACCTGCTTTGGCAGGGGGGTTGGACCCGATGATCTCTCGAGGTCCCTTCCAACCCCTACAGTTCTGTGATTCTGTGAATCTCTAGTATAGTAAATGTGTATTATAAATCAGGTTTACTCCTAGCTCATCAGGTTTACTCCTAGCTGCCTTCCTTTTATAAAGACCATAAAACCTCCCCTTTTGATTAGAAGGGACTGGGTTAAAAAAATAAAAGTTGTGTAAATCTGTTTTAGCAAAAAACCACAAGCATAGTGTTGTAACACAGAACTTGAATGACCCTTTCATGTGGTTAGGGCAATAACCACTACTGTATTGTAAGTCCTGTCTGTGTGAGTTCATCAAATGTGCTGTGAGCACCCAAGGTAGCATTTATACCTTTTGGGACCTATCATTTTGTAGAACGGCACATACCAAGTGATTAATGGGTTCAAATGCAATTGAAAGAGAAAGCCCAGACGAGCGATAGTTGGATAAAGTGAGGTATTTTTACATTGGGTTGCATTTAGGTGCATATAAGTGATGGGGAATAGGATGGCAAATAAACCTTAGAAAAGCAGGGTTAGTAAAATACCAGCCAGCAGAAGTCCTGGCAACTCGTGAAGGACTACAGCCGTGCCTGTTTGCACTTGGACTATTTATATGTCGAGGGCCATTTTTCATCAGCACTGACTGCAGAAGCAGACAAACAGCTCGAGCAACTGCTGTGCGCATACATGGAAATGGCAGGTGTGTGCCCCTCTCACTCCAGAAAAGAGGAAGAGAAGGCAACTGCCCTATTGCTTTCCATCACAGCCCAAGAGCGGCAAGCACTTCAAAAGGTGCTATGTACACACTTGCTTTCCTAGTGTTCCCAGAGGCCCCTTTAAAATCTCACAGCATTATTCATTAATGCACTGCTCCGACTTTCACTGAAATCATTGATTTAATAGTGAAGCAACGCAATCTCTCATTTCTTTCAGCATTCGCCATGCACTAGAAGCAGCAGGGGGCCCAACACACTGCTTGCTCTATGGACGGGCATTACGTTCCCATCCTTGCACAAGAAATCTTCTGTAGAGACTGTAAGAGAAAAGCAACACGTCAACAAGGAGCTCAAAATGGGGCAAGAGTGGGAAAACAGAGGGGGGACTGGATTTGCAAAAGTGAGGAACATATATGACTTGTATTTACTCAGTGAGTATTTACTAAGCAAGTAAAAAGCACACCACAAAAATCAGGCCTTGCTGTCCGCTGGCAGGATGCCTCAGCTGCTTGTGACCTGGACACTTCATTTCAGACACTGGGCAGCTTCACCACCCCATTTCCCACCAACCAACAAAATGAGCAGGGCAACAGACCAGAGCTGCTGGCACTTAGGGTTTCTCATGTAAGCACCAGCTAATGAACAGGACCCAAGTAAGCCAAGACAACTAACTAGCCAGTGGCCTCAAAAACACATCTGTTTGACATTACTTGTCCACATGGTATATTTCTAGCACACTGTAAATTGGACAAATATAGGCTGTCTGATTTCCTACCAGATAATTAAGAAAAGCCTTTGGAATAACAAACCCCAGGGCCTTTTCTAATATAGGGTTAGTGCGGAAAATTAAAGGTCTGCATCGTGAGCCCTACCCACATGGCTTGCTGGCATTCTGCTGCCTTGCCAAAGGCCTCAGATTTCACATTTACCCTTGGGAGCCAGCTAAGTAAGGTCACGTGGGATTTCCAGTTAGAAAACTGCACTTCACCTTAAGATACTCTCACTTCCCCAAAAAATGAATTTGGAACTTCATTAGCTCTCCTGGTCATCATCCTGTTTGTTTTGCTTGGATCTCCTGATACAGTCAGAACCGTCCTCCTCAGTCCCTTCCTGATGCAGTGTGAAAAGACTAATCCCAGCACAACCTCGGATGTATTCGAACTACATATAAATAGATTCTGAACCCTTTACTGGATTACCACAATACTGTATTAATTTAGGTAGGGAATTAAGCTATTTTCTCAGCCGTTCTGGAGAAATACCCTTAAGCAGATATTTATGTTGCATCCCTTGCCCTGCCCAGATTGGTGAATTCAGAATGGTATTAGGTTACGTTACCAAAGGTAATTACTGATTACCACGCTCCTCAGCACAGTTAGAGCACTCAGTTCTCAGCACTGATTCCAAACGCCTGCCTTATTCTAGGCCCACAGCACCAACTTGCCTGCTAGCATACCTCTTCTTGGCATGCATCCGGCTAAAGCAAGGAGCACGTGTTAACAGTCATAGGTCCACGCAGGAGGTTCATCATGGAAAAATGTCTGTGTCTACAGTATAATCCAAGTAGCCAAGTCCCAATCTGGAGTCAACCACACCCCTCCAAGAATTATTAGTCCTCAAAAACAACTCCTGACATATTATTCAGCTTTCTGCAGATTGCTAACACCTCAAAACCCTTTACAGAACTGTAATTGCAAGAAGCATCCCTAGCGATACGACACAAATACCATTCATCCCTGTGGTGCATTTATACACATGCACTTGTGGAAAAACTACCCCCAAACATAACTACTAGTAGTACAGAGGTACTGCTAGATAGCAAAGCACAACCTCTGCAATCATATTGCTCTTCAGTTCCACCCCCAGACAACAATAAAACAACACATAGAAAAGTTCACTGCATTACTACCTTGCCACATAAATGTGAAAAGGTGCCAAGTGGTGTTGTGTGCCAGATCATGTTTCCAATACTTTTGGAATATGTTTGTATTAGGTGATCTGTACGTCTCCTCCATGTGCATACATGCACAACACACAAATTAGTATACAGACAGTAAGCACGAACAATTTCTTTTGATGAAATATCTGCCAACAGTTTTCTGAGCCTAATTTTAAATGTCCATTTTCAGCAGAACTCTTACATTTTATCTGAGTTTTTTCCTTGAGTCTCAGTAATTATTAATGACTTGTACATAGCTGTTGAGGTGCTCTTCCAATTTAGGATAGTTATCTCATTTCTGTGGAGTACAGACTTCTCTCAAACAACAAAACCCTACATTTCAACTAAGCTCTCTGTTCGTACAGGTGCTGACTAATGCCAGGCAGATTGCATTTATCTGTGCAATAAAAGTTGGAAAAGCAAACTAACTTTGAATTTTGTTTAGTAACTTGAGAATTACCTACAAAAACTTTCCGGTGTACAATATCAGACTTGGGTCATAAAATTTCATGGACCAGCAATAGAGACTGGCAAGCCTCCAACTGTAGATGTACTTTCATAATTTTGAATTTTAGTCAGATCTAAAGCCTATTTTTTACTAAAAAAAGAAAGACACAAAGCAAAATCCTATGCATTGGAAACCTGCCTTTCAATGAGTCCTGTAAAGGTGAAGCAGTGACCCTGTTTTATATAAAGGCTAAACAGCATTGGCCTGAGATGGCAGAACCAGTTCAGTTCTCTCTTCCAGTTGACAGAGTTCAGCTGTATTCCCCAGCTCTCAGAAAAGTGGCCTGAACATCCCACATAATTGCCAGTGGGTTAAGAAGGCAGGCGAGAGCACTTAATGCTCCCTTTGGAGCTGCTCCACTTTGCCAGTCAGAAAAAGTTGACAAAAGTGACTTTACTCTCACACGCAGGGTCATGAACTAAAAGAAAAGTGTTAGGTCTCATTCACCAGTCCAAGGGCAAATCATTGTAACTTTTCTTCTTTTTTTCCAGTTGACAATCACTGGGTGAAATTCCTATTTAACCCCACTCCACTACAGTGGTTAAAGTTTGCAGTTTTTAATTAAAAGCACTACAGCAAAATATCTTTTTGCGTGCACTAAGATACAAGGCAATATTGTGCAAGCTATGGGGATCTGTTCCAAAAAGCAAACTTGCCTACCACAAACTGTAATTTTCTTTTAAAACAAGGTTTACCTTTTGGATACCCAACACATATTTAAACTGTGCCCCTGCAGGGACACAGCTCAGGCAGTAAAGAAATTCCACAAGAAATTCTAGACGTTGGTTGGCGGGGCTAATGGAGTATCGCCTCACCTGCCTTTTATATTCTCAACTATGCCCAAATTTCTTGGAGCTTTTATTTCATTACCTGCGAATACATTTTCAAACAGTTTTTGTATTAATACATCTTCCATTTTAGTCTAGTGGGAGCATGATAACCCATCTTTGTTTCTACAAATTGACTGGAAATTATTACATACATTTCTTCAGTAATTAAAGACAGATGTAGTTTTGAACATAGGCCTACGTTTTGATTTTAAATTGCTAATATAAATCATAATTTCAATTAAATAACCAACATGCTCTTAAACAATAGTAACATTTGGTCCCAAATAGTGATGCATTACTAGAAGTCAACACTGCCGCAAGCACTTTTTGGAAGTCACGCCATCAGCTTCTCCTGTTTTTTCGGTATCTTCCTTGGAGGGAACACAGGCAAGATGACCAACCACCTCGGTGAGCATTACAATTTAGAACAGTTAGGTAAATCTTAGAAAGACGAGCCATGGCTTTGGTCCACTCCCCTGCTACTGAAGGGGAACATGAATAATCTTTCTGCCTTGCAGAGGAGAAGCCTGGTTTGGCCTCCCCACACAGGTTCCATGTTCTTGTAGAACCACACATATGAAGGCAGCACAGCTCAAAACACGGCACCGAGCCAATTGTGAGCTTCCAGAACATCTGCGGTCTTGGGGTGTATTCCCCAACAGAGATACTGTAGCGTGAGCATCTCATGCAGGAAAAATAATGCTGAACGACAGCATAGACAAAGAAATATTCCTAACAACAAACTATGGTGTTCTTCCTTTGATACTTATATTTGATTGTTCCAAGTTTACTTTCCTGATTTTTCTTTACTTTTATTTTTTTTATATTTAGGTAGATGCCACACAGCTACAACAAAAAGCAAAATCACACACTTTAAAGTGGAAGTTATTACCTCATACTGGTGTAATTCAACAGGAAGCCAGAAAACTTCCTTCAAGGTAGAAGATTTGGCATGTGAACTCCAGACAGACTGCACACTCAACTAGCTGCTGCTGCTGGTAAGTTGCTTTTCATTCCCCTGACTTGTTCTTCAACATTCAAGTTTAATGAAAGGCTGTAGTAAACTAGAACTAAGTGCACGTGTGCTCCCCAGATATTAATGTGTCTTTAAGGAAAAGACGCAGCACTTATTTTTTCTTCTGCCTTGTTCCTATTTACTCACACAGACCCTACTGTGTGAGCAGACATCAGGCAGCTATGGCTTGAAGCCTGTGTAAGAGGCCACCTTCTCCTTCAGAGCACAAAGCATATGTTTAGATCTTTGAGATGTCCCAGAGGTAATATATACATATTGATAGTTTTTGTAGGCCATAACTGAAGGAAGACCTCATTTATTTTAAACCAAAGACTTTTATTTGGACAACCAATTAACAAACTTGTAAAAGTCTACTCAGCCCATATGAAATTATTTTTCCGTTTTAGGAAAGTATTTGATTAAGAAGTGAATTGAACAGGTACATGATTTTGGATGCACAGTTATGTGCTACTGTACAGTATAAGCTAATATGTCATCCTTGTTCACTGAAACCCCTTACATTCAGTGTTTATGACTAAAAAGAAACCAAAAAAGCCCCACAAGATGCTCATGGGAAAAATGAGAGCTACAGGATTCAGTTTACATACCAGACTTCCAACATCACTCCCTACACAGTTACCACACGTTCTGTAACTATTTTTCCGTCCCAAGCTCCGCCAGCCGAGCAGCCCCCAGTCAGCGCCGCAGCACAGGTCGAGCACTTCTGGGCCGTGACTCTGGCCTCCATGCAGGGCTGGGATAACAGCTGGCAGGCTGGGAGGCTGCCATACCCCGCCTGCTCTGACCCCGCAGCCAGACTGCCAGCTCGGGGGCCTTCCTCGAGGAAGGCCAAGGCTGGGCTGGGCTGGCACAGCTGGGACATCATCGCCGCTGTCACTGCAACTGGCTGCTTCTGGGCAAGTTTTGCACTCATCGTTTGCTGCCAGCTCTCTGAAACAAATCAGTCAAGTATTTTGAAACCTGCGAGCGTACACTATTGCTTAAGCTGTTTAAAATGGTATTACGTTTTATTTTTTCCTAAAACAAACGCTGTCATCAAGCTCACAAAGGAGAAGAGACAGCTGCCAAGCCCGGCACGGATCCAAAGGTGGTACTTCCCTCCTGCGGGGGCTGCACCTTTGCGGCTGCTGCCAAAGCATAGCTCCTACCAACTTTTTCTAGGCCAAAGGGTCGTGGGGTTTATTTGGGGCGTGCGAGTTTTCAGGATGTTGCTGCATTACCGCACCGCCAGCTCCGGCTCGGCGCTGCCCACCCGCTCGGCACTCGCAGCCCGGCGCCGGGCTCGCAAGGCCCCGCCAGCTGCCGGCCAGGTGCGGCGGGCGCTGCCCGGCCGAGCCGCGGCTCTCGCCTCCCGCCCGCTCCCAGCCCCAGCCGGGGAGCCCCGGCAGGGCCCGACCCCTCAGCGCCAGCCGCCCGGCAGCGGAACGGGGCTGGCGGCTGCGTCCCGCCCGGCCCGGCCCGGCCCGGCCCTGCCCTGCCCAGCCCGGCGGGCACGGTGCCTCGGACCGGCCACTCCCGCCCCGCGGGCACCTACCGTCGGCGGACGGGGCCATCTCGATGAGGGTCTCGCTCGCCTTCCTGCCCAGGCGGTTCATGGCGGCTCGCCTTCCCCGCGCTCCTCCCGGCCCCTGCTCGCCCGCGCCGGGCGCTGGCCGCCTCCCGGAGCGGAGCGGAGCGGTGCGGTGCGGTGCGGTGGGGAGCAGACCGGGGTGAGTCAGGGGGCGGGCGGGCGGCCATGCATGCGCACTGCCCGCGGGGCGGGGCGGCCGCCGCCCGGGGAAGCCGGGGCTCCATGGCGCGGGCTGCCTGACGGGGCGGAGGGGGACGCAGCCTAGCCGCTCCCCATACTATCACCCCCCTCTCAGCCGCTGGCCCTCGAAGGCCGCCCTGCACCTTCCCCGCACGTTTGGAAAGACAAATGGTCATTTGTCGATTTAGATACAGCAATAGGGCTGTCTTTGTTTCTGGGTCTTTTATCATAACGTATCTTTTATGAGAGAAGTTGAAGGAAGTGTGATAGAGTAACATTCACTTCAGGCGGTTCTCGTTTTTTCTCGTTGGGGAGGAAAGCTGGCCCTCCTGGTCCTGCTGCAGGGGTGGCGGAACAGCACGCTGCTCCTCACCTCTGCTGGATCAGGCGCTAAAAGGTATCACTGTCAGCTGTCCTGACTGTGGATTCACAGCAGTGCTAGTAAAAGCGTTGTTTTGGCTAGCTGTCCTTGGGTCTTCAAAGTCATAGGTGAGAGACAGACAGAAATAAGAACGAAGCCTGAGGAAGGGAAAACGGGGCATGGAAAGGTGGCAGATGAAACTCAGGTCTTTCCATCTGGGTGTTGGATCAAGAGAGAAAAGCAACACCAGTTTGGTCCTGGTCCCTTGGTCTGGCCCAGCCTGCTTTGGCCTCCCTCAGGGGCTCCAAACCAGGCCTCTCCCCACACCCCCACAGAAGGCTCCGATGGCGGCTGCTGCGCACTGCCCTGGAGCTGCTGTCATCTTTATGTCCCTAACAGCCCCATCTTCTCATTCCTTCAGTAACTAGGGGTAGTTTCCGATGTACTGTTTGTCCAATACACTGGTTTCACATATTTTTTATTCATTTGCACTCCCTCAGGGCAGATCTTGAGGCCTTTTTACCGATTAACTTTTTTGTTTATTTGGCGTATACTGACAATGTAACAATTGTATGCAACAAACATACAAGGTTTTGTTACTTGAGCAACTAGCATGCAACACCAGTTTCATGGAGGATTTCTCAATGGTAAAGTTAATCAAGTCAAGCAAGTCCCTCAGTTAAGGTGCTGGGCCTGCACTCCAGTCTACGTACGGTATTAGGCCTTTATTTTTACTGTATGGCGTTACTGCTTCGAGAAGTATATTTTTAGTCAGGGGCGAAACCTAAAAACATATCTGGTTTCTTTCCAAAGTCTGAAACGTTTAGTTTGTTTTTTAATCTCTGTACTGGGAGCAAAGCCTACAGAAATGGCATGCTAAGTGAGAAGCATTTAAACAACTTGTAACAGCATACAATTCACTAGGCCAGAATGTTCAATTTAAAAGCTGTGTTTTCTAAGCCCTATATTTTATCAGAGCTTTAAATATAGGATAAATGCTTTTATGCCCGTAGAAGATGCAATTAGAGTTCCACCATTTAACAAGAGCCAGAAACAGCAAGAATTTCAGTGGCCATGGCTAGGTTTTGCCTTCTAATTGCATGCTTTCTCTTCCCAGCTCCACCCAGCATGTGTGGCAGCGAAGCCGACCATATCTAAAGCTATGTAAGTACTCCAAAGATGATTTTGCAGATCTCTGTAATTGGTCAGGTTCATGGTTTCTTGAAGCACTGAATTTGTGTAAATTACACAGTGGCTTATGTCAGAGACAGGACAGAAATCTGCTCCCCCAGGAGATACAAAAGGCCTTGTGTCTGTAGCAGGTACACAGGAGGTATATGCAGTACCCAGCGTTTAGCTTTCTTGGATATCCTGAGTTTAAGCAGCCATTGTCTTACTCAGGGGCTTCAGAGTATGCCAAAGTGATCTAGGACCAAACTTCCTACAAAAATCACAGGCCTTTCTCACTCTCACCTTACATTTTCACTGATGTTCGTAAGGCAGTGAGTCAGGTCAACCTATTAAGCTGACTTTTTTTTTTTTTTTTTTGGGGTTTTCAGTTCTGTGACTCGTTGCAAGCAACAGGTACTGCTAACACAGAGAAGGAAATGGGGGACCACACAGTGGCAGAACTAATTTATTCCTTAAATATCAAGACAACCAGGAATGCCATTGTATTTCTGCTTTCGGTGGTCTGGGGTTCAAACACTGTTTCTAATACTGTGTATATATAAAACAAAAAATAAAAATAGTAGAAGACTTTAGGTGTAGTTAATATGCATTGCCAGAAATTGCTAGCAGTGATTATGCTTAGGATGCTCAGCAGCAAAATGTAATTTTTAACTGTGTGCACTAAAGGCAAGCAGATAATTTGTAGCCCTTATTTTTATTCTTAGCCCTTATAAAGGCTTTTTCAAAAGTATGGAACTGGTTTAGGAGCCATCGTATTTTCAAACTTAGTTAAGTGCAGAAAATTGGGAGGATTGGAGGGCCAGATTTTAAAGATATCTCTGCTTCCATCATTGTCTTAGATAAGTAACCCATAACCTGTTCAAAAGCACAATTTTCATTTTGAGATCCTAGCTTTTGAAAGTCCTGTTAGAGGACTAAATCGTTTGGTGCCCAAGCATCTTTGAAATATATGGCCTAAATAGAAATAGATGAAATATATGGTCCTAAATCATGATAAAAATAAAGCTTTTGTGTATAGCAGTTAAATGCTTTGAAAAAACAAACAAACAAACAAAACCTATTATTTACCCACCATGAAGGAATATAATATAGACAGTTTTGTTTGTTTGTTTGTTTTTACCACTTGGGGATCTATAAGCTGTTAAGATGCCATGTGCTTTCAGGATTCTGTATGCACATATACATCCCTGTCACAGTCTCAGAAGGTGCAGTAACTTTCTGCCATGGAAAATGTGTATTGTGCATACTCCTTTTATTTAGAAAAGTTTTTTATATATTCAGTTTTAGTAAGTTCTCACATCAGACTGCGAGCTTAAGTCTGAAACAGATAGAGTAAGAAAACACAAGTTTGAAACAGATACAGTAAGAAAAGGTAAAGCATCGTATCTCCTTCCCAGTCTCTTCAGTCTACAACCCATGGAGCGTTGCTTTGCTGTAAGGTTTCAGTTCACACAGATGGCATCCCAGAAGCCGATGTTGCCACCTCCCTCCACTTCTTCAAGCAATTAAACGTCTTTGAGGCTTTCCAAGTTGAAAAGCCAACAAGTTTCTTTCCCTGTCTTTGAATTAGCCCTTTAGAATATAAATAATAGTCTCATTTGGAAAGAAATTAATCTTCTAGAGACCAGTAGAGCCAGATATCAAAGAGGTTTAGAAAGATAAAGTTGAACTCAGATGGAAGTTAGGTGCTCAAATCCAACATTACAATAATCAAAACTCCCATTTGGTTACCACTTGCTATTGTAACTTTCATAGGCTTTTTTTTTTTTTTTTTTTTTTTTTTTTTTTTTTAATGCTGCCAGAACGGAAGCATGATACCTCTTTCTCGGGCAATAACATCAGTTAAAGCTTCAACACTTGCCTGGAATGCTGGAGCTCACAGACCAGTTACTGTGACTGAAGGGGATTTGACCTCTCCTAATGCAGTGCCACACCACCAACCTGTAGGCTGTGTTAGGTATGGTGAACAACTGAGGAGCAAAGCAGGACACAGAGATGATGAGTGAAGTACCTTACACTCTTCTGTTACAGTTGCCACAGTAAAGAAAGGAATGTAGTAGCCCCTGATCTCAGAGAAAGCCTGAGGGAGATTTTTACTGTCTGGAGATTTAGTCTGGGTTCCCTAAACTTTTCCTGCGTTTTACTCAGAGGTTGTTTGATATCTGACTCTCTCCTTGCACCATATGCAGTCTTTCAGGCTAAACACAGCTGTCTGAAAACTCCAGGGTCAGGCACCTAGGAAATACAGCAATGCTTGCTGATGGAACAGGCATTTGAATTTGTATATGAAGACAGCTAATTCTATTTGCATGCTGCCTTGAAACCTTAAAAATCATCAGGAAATGGTAATGATAAGAGGCTGCCATAAACAGTTCCGGTGTTAGGTGGCAGAATGTAAGTGATTCTTAAAGAAAGTTTGACATAGTATGCAAAAGTACTTAGTTACTCACTGCATTTTCTCTTACTTCACACTTTTCAGTTAGTCAGCTGTTTGTACTAAGTGGCGCAGGCAAGAATAACACCTACAATACCTAAACAAACAGATAACTCTGAGGACTACAATCTACTTTTTCCTTGAGCTGAGTTACAGCAAATTTACCATAGCAGAGCTAAAATCAACTGTCTGGTTTGTTCTCTACCCTAGGGCAAGGAAACTACATGGGTGTGGTCCCAGCTAAGCCCAGCCACATCTCTGCAGGGTGCTGACTGCTCTGGGAGGAGGAAAGCATGAAACAGGAACAATAGTTCTGTGTCCTTTGCATGAGTAACAGATGTTTTGAAAGAGCTGCAAGAGATCAAGGTAATCTTAGCAGAAAGCTGTATTTTGGTGTTTTAACAGAAGCCCATATCCCATTTCACACACAAACACACATTTTAGTTCTGTCATTTTGCAGTTGCACTCCAATAACTGGATTCCCCAGTTTACAGCTGCTATCAAAGCCTTCTTGAAATAACCCAAAGAAACCACAAAAAAGACCACAAGGAAAAAATTACATTGTTATGTACTGGGGAGTAGAGAGTATCCATCTCTTTCATGCCGCTAGCGACTTTATAAGGATACCCTAATACGCAAAAAATCTATTCATTAACTATGTGTGAGGCGTGATTCTTCGCTCTTGTTGCGTCTTCGTGGATTTAGTTCCATTGATTTTACTAAACTGCTCCTAAAAAGATGAGCGGAGATCAGTATTTCATTCTGATCGGTTGTGCAGATAGGTGCGTTCATATAAAGGATTACTGAATGCAGTAGGGATGGGATAAGGCTACTTCATCAGTTCTGGCACTTAAATGACAATGTTAATTTGAGGACATTTTAGTAAGTTCCTACGTGCTTTCTAGCGAAATCATCCATTTTCTCTCTCTTGCTATTATAGTTTTCCAGGGTTTAGTGCCCTCTTGTGGTAATAGTGTTTTCTCCTGTGAAACTAGATATGCTGACACCTCGTGCTTCTTTTTTTTTTTTCTTTTAGTTTTCTCTGCATCAGTTGATTACCCCTTGGTGATAAATGGATAAAATTAAGTGAAATTATATATATATATTATTTTTTAAACACGGAGGGTTGTAGATGGAGTAAACGAGGAGGCTGATGTGTGAAAACCAGAGCACTGAAATATTGCAGGGAGCTAAGTAGCTCTAGCAAAAATATTGGAAACTTTAGTTCAATTCAGTGTGCATTAATCAGCTTAGACAGTAAAGCAGAACTGAATTATAACGGTACCATAAAATTAAGAGAGCAAAACATTGCAGTTTTGTATGAGATAAAATGTAATCTCTCACAAATTTTTCAACACACCTTTTAATGACTTGTACATCTCTCATATGTGCCCATTTTTAGCTGTTCTTGGTTACCTATTTTATTGCAAATTTACACAAATATATAAAGAGATTAGCAGCTAAGTCAAAAAAATAGTAGAAAAATATAAGCCCTTCTATATGCTGATTAATAAGGCAGGATATTCAAGCACAAATTATTAGCTGACAGGCTGCTGAGAATAATAGAAATGATGCTACGAGTGATTGTCTAATCCTGTGGACAGTATTGAATGAATGTGTTCTTCTCTGCTGTTTACAAAATTCTTTGTGAAAAAAAATAGAAATTACAGTGTAAGCTTTAAAAAAATGTTTCACTTTTGCTGTTATAAATTATATTTAAATTCTGCATATTTGGTAGATTTACACCTAATTTTCAATGCTTCCATTTAATGTTGAGCACATGCACAGCGCCCTAAAAAACAACTTGAGCAATCTCTTACATCAAATGATCAAACTACATCTTCTCTTTTCAGCCCATCTCCTTGGGTATGCTCCACAGTTTAGTTCTAGTCCCTTGGCTGAAGATTTCCACCCTAATCAAACTGTGCAGTGAGCTGCTAGTTCTTGTTTGTTGCAACCTTTCAGTTTCCTTTTGTACTCATTTTCACAGCTTTTCTGTGCAACTATGTGAGATACACAGTAAAATATTTCCAGCCCTTCCCCAGTCTCTAGCTCTATCTGCTTCCTACACCAAATCCTGTCTGAAAAATGTAGTACTTATCTCCCCACCCAGGGGAACCCTTGTGCAAAGTCGTCAGGGCTGCCCCAGCTGGCCTGTCCATCCTAGTCACAGCACAGGCTGAGCATATAGATGAGTTACGTGCGCTCTGTGAACATGATAAGCATCCAGGAGCAGCAGGAGTGGTGCAACACACAGGTACTCTCAGCCACCTCAAACATAACAGGAAGGATCAGGCAAAAAGAAAAGTGACAAAGTGAAGTAGAAAAGATGTATCTAAAAATCATTACTTTGGAGTATAAATAGTAAGATGAAATCAATATAATTAAAAATTTATGTACACATTCTAAGCAGGAAGTAGCAGAGACTGATGAAAAGTGAAAAAAAAAGTCAAAGCAATAAATAAGAAAGAAATCAAATTGAAACTTTCATTTTTTGGAAAGTATTATATTTTAAATTTCGGGGAAATGGAGGAAATCTCTCAACAGGCAAGGTGCTACTGTGTTCCCTCTGGCTTCTAATAGGCCTATGAGGGCCAACCATAAAATATTTTAATGCTGTTTAGCTCTGGCTTCAAGTAGGAAAACTGAAGTGTAAAAATAGCAAGTGTGAATAGCAAATAGGCCAGTGCAGAGTTCAGTAATTTCGGTACAGCGAATCTGATATTTGAACACTTTTTCTGTAGCTGTCTCTTAGAATGTTAATTCTACTTTCCTATTAAACCGTTGAATTCATAAGAAGAGCTCTGTCATCTCTAATAAAAGTCAAATCTGTTTTCTTGAGATCATTGCTATTGTCTGTAATACAGTTCTTCTTATGAATTGTATATTGTATTGTTTATCAGAAGACAAACTAGTTGTGACTTCTAACTCTGTCCTCTTGGATAATCATTCCAAGTACTTAGTATATTTAGAAGAATACTCCCCTACTGCGAATATATATTAGTAGATCTATTTTTAAAATATTTCAGGAACTCCCATTGTGTTTTTTCTTTTCAAGACAGGTCTTTAGGTCTAGAATAACCTTTCCTTTTCTCGGATCAAACTTGTTCCTCGATTTTCTCAGTTTTCCAGCACAATCATACTTAGCTTCTCAAAGGCATAGTTTATCTTTCACAGTTTTAAATTGAGCATGATCAAGAACTGAACTGGTATAAAATGCACTTTTTGGCCTGGATTTTAAAAGCAGTTAATTGCATGAAGACTCAGTGATCGTAGTATCTTTCATGCCCTTCCTGAGTTAGTGAAGAAGCTCCAGCACCAGGATATGCAAGTGTAGTGGTCTTGCTTTGAATTGCCGCATGCCTTGCCTCATTAGTTCTAACGTGCATTAGAGAAATGAATGTGACTTTAAATAGGAGGGGTAGCACTGGCTTTTCCCGATCCACTCCTACATTAAGTAAGTCAAGTGATGCCACTTCATTTTTCAGTTCAGAGCACTTCTTCACGTTTTGATAGAAGTTTGGAATAATAATACTAATATGAATGCCAAGGTCATTTACTCTTTAATTTTCAGTGATCTTGGGTACTAGAATCAAAACCTTGTGCAGTAACTGTAAATACAACTATTCTAAGTCCATTTTTGCATGACTCTGCTAAAACTTGTCTGCCTCAAGTTAATAGAGTGGACTTCAGTTAATCTGTTAAAATTCTTGTGTTTCATAAAAATCAGCCTTTTAGTAATAGGTCTGTGGTTTCTGATGTGATTTAATTTTTCTGAGTCTGACATCTCGAGAATTAAAATAGAATGACAATTTTTAAAACTGTCAGTAATCACTGTTCTTATCAATCATTATCCAATGAGGCTCTATGCGTATTAGCTAACTTTGCCTTGGTCTGCAGCAGCTTTTTTCTTCATTTCCTTTGTACTTTCACAAGGTAATGATGCTATTAAGCTTCATCCCCCCATTTCTGTTTGTAAAATTGATATCCTCCTCACATTCTTCCTGTCATACTCAAATGAAAACTGAAACAGGCAAAGCATTTTTTTTCTTGCACTTATGAGCATCTATCTAAAAAATAATTAAAAAAAAAATCTGTCTACTTATGGTTTAGTGTCTCCATACCATAGCCCTAAAGAAATGCTAATGGAATAAGAGTCTATTATTATTTTTCTGTCTGCATGCTCCAAGATTCATGTTTAAAATCTCTTGTTATTCTGTTATCATGCTTTTATCCAAACGTCTGGTAACATTTGTTTTGAATTCATTTTCAAGATCATGCTTTGTCACTAGACTGGTGGTCATATTCTCTAATTCAGCACAATTGCATACGTTGTCAGGGTCAACATCAGCTACAGCACTTGCTTTAATTAAGCCTTATGAACACTAATCTCTTTAGCAGTGTTATCTGATAGTGGAGAAGTGCTTATTAGTATTCCTTTACTATGGTACATTTACTAATTCATACAAGAGACCTTCCTTTTCCAAAGGCCAGCAACTTTTCACAGTTCTTTCCCAAAATTTATTGCAGTCTTTAATACTGTCATCATTCCATGCCCTTCTTTTCTGTTTTGAGAAACCCATTTCGCATATCTCCCATAAATGTTCCCCATTTTTTTTCTTGTTGGTGTCATTTGTTGTTTTTAGAGCTGGGGCATGGACTGTGACTGTGGGCTGTGACTTTTTCTATTGATTTTCTCTCATGAGAAACTGAAACACAGTCATGTTCTCCACCATGATTACATGGTACATCGAATGTGATCACCGTGACTATATGCTAAATGAGAAACTAGATTTAAAATTTTCTCTGTGTGGATTCCTTTTGCTGACCATTACACTGCTGGTTTTAATTTGGACAAAAAATGGGCTTAGACAGTGATGGGATAAGCAATATCATCAGCTGCTGTTCCAGATACAGTTAGTGTACAGTTCCCCTTGTCACTACTGATCACTACTATTATAGAAACAGTCCATTGATTATCAACTGCAGTTTGATTGATAAAATTATTAACAACAGGAGAATTGTTTCTTGTTTTTATACTATACATCTCAGAAGTTGCTTAGCTAGCTGTTAAGGGGTATGTCAGGAAATAGGGTCCTGTGTGAGCTGTATGAAAAACATGATAGATTTTCCTTAGCTTTATTACACCTATTGTGAACTCGGCCAACTGAGCTCGGCTTTGTGCAACAAATAATTCCCAGTGATATGTTTCAAGCTACTATCAATTTGCCAGTGAAATCAGTTGGTTCAGCGGGGCGTAAACATATCTGAGCCAAATCCAAACAAATGGCTTGGCTGAAGCCCCATTTTGCTGTTTCAAAATGCAAAGTAACCAGCAGGAATTGTGAAGAGGTACGGGATTCACAATTGCCTTAGCATTATGGTCCATACTGGTGTTGTATTTAACTCCTGCCAGAGTAACCTAACCATAGCTTAGTTCTTTACTCCTACTGAAGTTTGTGTATTGATCTCTTCCAGCTCATACCTACCTAGGTTATCCAAAAACCCGAATTACTTCACATTCAGTCTAACAGTTCCTAGGTAAAACAACAACAACGTTAGCGAACCTATGACACAGTTTGTAATTCCCCATCAAATTCAAGCCATATAAAACTCACTTTCCATAGCATAAATACATAAAAATATATTTCACAATGGGTTCCCTCACCCCCATTTTTTTCAGGCTTCTGTAATTGTGTGGGAAGTATAGTATATACTCTTATTTGCCTGTATACATTTCTTCCTACAAAATCAAAAATAAATACAATTTAAAAAGAAGTATTCATACCTCATTTGTGAACACTTACAAACAGTGTAAGTACTTCCTAGTAATTTAACAAGTAGAGAGAGATGCACATGTATAACATAGATTATAGTTTGTATTCAGTCTCCATTAAGCTCTACAGCTCCTACATGGACAAGGGTAATACTGAGGTACTCTTTTTAATGAATAATTTGTGTTGTTGTTGTTTAAATTGCTTTTCTTATTTTTTCAGAGTGAAAATGTTTTCCTCTGTATATAAAAAATATAACCCGAGAAAACAAGTCCTCCCCTCTCTACTTTCTTTCACACTTCACAGCTCTTATTTTGTTCTTTTCCTGTTACATCTCACACTTCTACACAGAGTGAAAATTATGTGTAATTTGAATAATAATTCATGCAGGTTTACTGCTGTATCATGTGTACAGTGTTTTACATCAGTGAAGCCAAACTTTTTTTTTTTTGTAACAAAGATTCCTCTGGCATGTAACTAAGCTTCACAGTGCCTTTTCATTCTCTACCTCTGTTCTCTCATCTTGTCCCTCTGGTACTACCTAGCTCTTCTTTCCCACCTCCAGATCTCTTCCCCTTCCACTTGATTCTGATATCCCTCTTTCTTTAATTGCTGCTTTAATCAGTCTTCCCTCCAGCACTCAGGTTTGTTTATCATTCTCTTTCCAGCCAGCTCTGAACATCCTTACCTCTTCTTAGAGTTTCAGTGTTTTCCCTTAGAAGGAAATGAAGGTATGGCAACAGTACAAGATTTCTGCTGCTTCCACGGGTGGCCTTCTTTTCCCACACAGCCACATATTCTCCCTTTTCCTGCCTAGCAAAACTAGATTCCTTGCTGTCTGAAACAGAGGTTTCTGGTTCCAGGGTTAGGTGCTCTCACAATGATCTCTTGGTGTTCGGCAGTTACCCTTGGGGAGCAGCAACTGGTTTATGGCTCTCAGGATGCACCCTTGTCTCTTTGTCTGCAAGCACTTGATATTTTACATCTGAAAATATAAACTGCTTCAGCATCAAACTACTATCGACTGTTACTAATACCGATAGTTTGTTCCCAGCATAGTCACTTTGGAAGCATTAACACTTTTTCACAGTGAATAAATATTAATGTTTGAATCTAATGATGGTGTAATTCTTTGGACCTAATCCTGAAATACTTAGTTGGTTCACTTTTAGATAAATTTTGCTTTAGAGTTAATGGTTCAAGATGTTTGTTACTGTTGTAATGTAATCGAGAAAGAGAAACAAGCCTGTCAGAAGCATTCATTTTTAGATAGCAATGTATCTCTTTCTTAGATGAGGAGAATCAACCAGAAAACAAATATCATTGTGAAGGTCTTTAGGCATTACAGAGTGAATGGAAATGCTTTTATACAAGGGTTTGTTATGGCAAGGTAGAAATCATTTTCATTTCTTTTAAATTAGTATCTTGAATTCCCAGAGGCTTTGTCTTGGATTTAAAAAGCACAGAGAAAAATACTGTCCCCAGAAAAACTACTCTGTGTAATTTCTTTCTTCTTTGCTTGCAATCAATCATTCTTTCAATGAGGCTGGTCTTATGTGCTGTTCCTTGGTTTCAGGATACTTCTTGCTGCGTGGTACCCATGGCTGTAATTTGCCATAATATGATCATTGAATTTGCTGTGTTTAGTCATCTGTGGCTAGGTTCTTGAACATGGTATTTTGATTTGGTTTAATGTGAAGAAGTGTGTTCTTTCTTTGCTTCATTGTTAAATGCTCTTCGAGAAGTATTCATGCTTTGTCTCTCTGTCACAGTGATCTGAGAGTATGTAATGAATGGAATTGCACCGCAGCACCTCACAGAGTACCTCTGCAGGCAGACTCACTAGACTTCTGTTATGAAGATATGCAGAGCTCTTATTTGGGGAGCACATTGCAACATTTTTCTGTCTGTTTCAGTGACCATTTAGAGATTTGCAGTCACTTACTGACTTTTTTGGTCTCAGATCTGAAACAACAGACATATCTATTCAAATTCAGCAGGGACAGTCCAACATTGATTTTCATCAGCAAAGTTAATAATGTAAAGGTGATGCTTTTAGCAAGAAGTTTGTTATTCTTGAGACTATTTTTGTTATAGAACAAAAGTGTTTCTCTTGTTCTGATCAAAATAACAGAAAATTACTACAAGGTAGTTGTGTAGGCCAATGATCAGGTTATTAACCTGACAACGGAGAAATGCCAGATCACCAGAAATGGTGTGGCAGAGTTATTGCTTGTAAATATATCCTACCCCATGGAATCTCCTGCTCTTAAAACGGTTTCATCTTGTAGACTTGTCGTCAACAGAGTCAAAGATAAGGAAACTGACTCTAATCTACCTGTTTGGGTGTTCATCTGCTATATTGGAAAACCCACTCCATGTTCCAGCCCCACAGGCATAAAGCTTTGTTAGAAAACAGAAGTGAATTATGGATGATTCAAACACAGTACAGAAAATTACATTAGCATATGTAACACAGAGAGGATTAAGTATAATTACAGTAGCTATACACAGCAAAGTATAGTCTGGTAGAAAAACAGTGGGACAAAAACTATTCCTGCTGAGTAACCTTGGTGTGCTTAGGGAAACAGATTTCTGGCTTCCTTTGGTTTATAGAATCTGAATATTTGCCTGGCATGCTTTTTTGCCAAAGCCCAGTATGCAGCACAGATGTTGGGTTAATGATCAATTCATATTAAGCCTCAGATGAACTCCTAAGACCAGATAATGCAGATCTGATGTGCTCCAGAATAATCACAGACTGAATAAAGTGTTGTTCACACGTTAATTTTTCAATCTCAGAGTTTAAAACTGCAGGGATGATCATCCAGGTCACCATGACTTTGCCAGGGGCAGAGTCAGGGAGGAAAATAAATATACAGGGCTAGGGAATTTCTGGTTAGCTTGGAACCATGGTAAAGGGGTCTCAATCCAGTTCTTCATCTAGAACCTGTATAGCTGCTGCCCATCCAGCAGCAACTTCACCTGTAATTGAAACAGCTCAGACTTTCTAAGGCATTTTTAGGGATGTATCTTAAGTCCTTTTAAAAAATCTTCAGCTTTTAGTTTAAGCTTTAGTGGAGTTGATATCAACAATCTTTGCGTATATTATGTCCCTCCACTACTTATTGTTTCTTGGTGTAACAGGAATATTCACCAATCCTTTCTTGGGAGGTTGAGAGCCATTTTGGTAGCAGTGATATGACTTATGACTGTAATGGCTAAATCTGAAATGAAGGGCTTTAGGGTTATGGCAATTAGCAAATGATGTTGTTGAAGGAGGTAAACTTAATGCACTCCCGCTTTTCTAAAATTTCTTTTTATCAGCATATTAAAGGAAGCTGGTGTCTTTGTACATGGTTCTATAAAAGCTTTAGTGTCTGGATGAATTCATTATGTTCATGTTTTTTCCTCTCTCCGATGTCCTAGACTCTCTCTGTTTTTCTCCTAATCGCTCAGAAAAATAAAATAGTTCCAGTCTTATTGTTGTTTTGTTACTTGTTAGCTAGCCTTGTGGTTTGTATTCTAATGCCAAGAATACCTCTTAGATTGCACGACTGTATGACTCTAATTCATCCCATATCTGTATTTTCCGCACTTCTGTTGTTTCAGTATCCTTATTATACAAGAATGTTTCATGATTTCTTTATATTTTTGCTAGAAGAAAATTATTCACAAGCTCTAAGAAGATAGAAATCTTCCTCTCCTGTCTTTATTTTTCTTCCCACCTCACATCCACTATAATACATTAAGGGAATGATTCTGTGAATATCAAATGTAGAAGTTTTAGGGTTCATCCCTAGTGCTTCCTCTCCGTAGTAATCCATCTCTATATAGCAATCTTACCAAAATTTATTGCTTACCAGGGGAGCAAGAGCTGTGTGCACTCTAAGACTTGAGGCTTTAGCAGCAGCCCTACACATACTCCTTTGTGTATACGGTTCATATGGTTACTCTTCATTCTATAAATTAATCTGCTATACTCATTTAACAATGGAAACTAAATGCATCATGCTAAAATCAAATCAATGTCCTCCATATCAGTCACCAGGGGTCTCTTGATCTCTTTCTAGCACGGATTTTGTTATTCAGACATTCCACACAAGCCGTCAAATGGTCCAACTCAATAACAACTAATAAAGCAAGCACCCCTTAAAAATTTCCTCAGGGAATCTTTTTAAATTGAACAGGGAGTAATAAATCTCGTAGTGTCAATAATGGTGAAAATGTTAATTTGGTTGACTCTACTATGTGCCTCCTCAAGTGAAATTTCAGATGCTGCTTTGGGAAGATGGCTGCTACTTGAATTCAGGCTGTGGCTGGCTGCCTGCAGCAACAGCTTCTAATCTGTGGAAAGGAATACCTGGCATGGGCTGCGTAACAGATCAGTGTTCTGATGACCTCTTTTCTTTCTGAACCTTTTAAATCTCGGCTACTGATTTTAGTGATGCCCTTAAACGAAGGTTAGATGACAGGGATAAATGTGCTGATAAGACTTTCTCAGATGGCTAACTGATACAGTCCCCAGCGTGTACAGAAATGTGTCCATCTGTTTAGCACAGCATGACTGTGATTTACTATACTGCACAGAGCTAGTTTAGCGCTAGTGTCAATAACATAATTTTCTTTATTATACAAACTGGGTAGAAAAGCAGTTTTATGGTGTAAATTTAGTCTATTAAGGGCATTTCTGAGAATAAACTGTACTAGATGTTCTTTTAATCCTTTTTAGCAGAGATTTTTTTTCACAGATGTCATTTCTGGGCATTAGACAAGTTTGTGTTTTTTTTTTTTTTTTTTTTTCTCCTGCTGTTATAGGAGAACTGCAAGTACTGACATTAAACATTTTGGGAAATTTGTTCTGTTCTTTTTATAATAAGTGAAAGCAGTCCTGCCAGAAGTCAAGCCTTGTGATGACTTAAATCTCTATTTCATTGAGCTGTTTTTTAGCTAGCAGCTATCCTCATAAGGAAACCCGTACAGGACTATTTCCAGAGCCCAAATCTCACGCTTACTCCATCAAATCAAGTTTATGCTTTTTAATCTTTATTGTCCTTTCACGCCCCCAGCGGAACAAAATGGCGGCACTGAGCGGGCCTCCCCCAACACATCCCTCGGCTGTGCGTCTCGGCAGCGCGGTTCGCGACGTGCCCGGCTGCCACACGTTGGCTTCTGGGCCCCGCTGGGAACCGGCACGGTGCGGCCCGGGTCCGGCTCGGCTTCTCCGGGGCTCCCGGCGCCACTCCCGAAGCGGGGCCCGGCCGGGGCCGCGCAGCCCGGAGGGGCCGCCAGGGGCCGCTGTCACCACGCGCCGGGCCCCAGCGCCGCCGCCTCAGCGGGGCCGGTCCGGGCCTGGCCGGGGCTTGGGGGCGCCGCGGCCGCTGGGGGCCCGTGGCTCGTGTGGGAAGCGTCGGGCTGGCGCTATGCGGGTACACGTTGTGTGTTATCGCCTCTTCTACAAAGTATCCTGCAGGTGTAGCGCAACAGAAAGAAGCAGAAAGACGGAAAACGTTTTGACTAGAACACTGTTCTTGGCGAGAAGATCCACAGTGAAAACTCTGAATGCAGCAAGGGAGAGTGGTGGGGTTCTGCTTAATCTTTTCTCCTTAAACGGAACCAGGATTGGTTGGGAATGGTTTTTGTGACAGGCTTTGTAGAACACTGCTCCATCTTTTGTACAGTGTATTCAACAAAAAGTCACCAGTAATAAAATATCAGCAAAACCTTCTGAGAAAGAATGTCTTAATTTTCAGGTAGCACGGTGCTAATGGAAGACCTATTTTTATTATTTTTATTTTTATTTTTATTTTTCCTTACCATGAAATCATCACACAGAATTACAGAACTGTAGGGGTTGAAAGGGACCTCAAGAGATCATCGGGTCCAGCCCCCCTGCCAAAGCAGGTTCCCTAGAGCAGGTTGCCCAGTTAGGCGTCCAAATGGGCCTTGAATATCTCCAGAGAAGGAGACTCCACAATCTCCCTGGGCAGCCTGTTCCAGTGCTCCGTCACCGTTTGAGATGGTCAGTTTGAAATCATCAGTTTCTGTTCCCTCAGTCTCCAGCCTTTTTTCTGAGCAGAAGAATTTTGCCATGCACTTTCACTAAGTGATTTTCTGCAATTGAAATAAAGTGGCTCCTATATCTTTATGTAGGCTGTGGCAAAGAATCAGGGTTAGTTGCTCTCCTGTCATTTTAGAAGCTAGATACACGAGGGCATCAGAAAAAGCATCATCTTTTAGCTAGGGGAATCTTATACCTATGCATGGACTTTTGTCCATACTTGGTTGTTTGTTTGGTGATAGTTTGTCCTCCATTTTAATCCTGTTTTAGCATTTCCCAGATGTCAAAATATGTTTCCGCTCATAATGCTCATATATTTTTTCTCTTGCTTTTGGTACTGCAGCAGTTTTGTCAAAATTTTGTTTGTTCTTTTTTAAGAGATCCTGCTGTGCATTTCAAAGAGGTGTTTCCAGTTTTCTTTAGGCTGTTTCATCGGCAGCTTGAAATACAGCAACAGCAAAGCTTGCAGGCTCTGATCAGGCAAAGCAAGGAGGACAAGCACTGTAATGTCAGAAAGGGCACAAGCATCATTAAGTTCCAATACTGCAGCAGCTCATTGATTTAAATGCACTATTGGCAACCAGTTGTTTTCACTCTTTCTCTCAGGAGTATTTTTCAATAACATTTATTTACAAGTTTAGGATCCTGTAGTGTGTATTTTTATGCATGGGTACATTACTTAGTGCTTTGAGCGTTCTGTTGAGTTTGGAAACAGTGTGTCCTAAGTTCCTCTCCTCCAAACTCCCCTATGTTTACTGCTATTAGTTTATCACAATGTATGAGTTGTATGAAATGGGAAAAGGTTATCAGCAGATTAGATAAGTGCAGTTCTTTTAGACAAGGAACATAATACTGTCTAAAAACAAAATGTGATTTCATTGAACCAGACTGGTTGATATATTTGTATTATTGTCTCAACTACATCTTTAATGATCTGCTAGATCCTCCCATGCTGTTGTGCTTTGCAGGATTTTTTTATTATTATTTATTTTTATTTTTTATTCAGAATAATAGGTTGTTATAGGCTTGACAGAGACGGAAACACCCAGATCTCTGAAATGACCCTTTAAAGTTACAGTGTTAAGAGGTGAAGGACAATTAATATAGTTTGGTCCCTACTGCACAAAGCTGTGTACAAAATGAAGAAAAAGGAAAGTCTTCGCTCAAATAAATAATCGTGCCCAAAAACTCAGCGGATTGCTGAATGTTTTTTGAGATATTTAGCTGATGGAAGACCTTTTTGAGAAACTAAGGCACCGACGATATTTCTGGATGCAAGGAAAAAGCAAAACTGAAAGGCACGTCCCCAGGAGGCAGCTCCACATTGAGGCTGAGAAAGCAGCGAGTCAGATCTTTTATCATACAGCATGGCAAGGGAAGGGAATACAGGTTTGGATGCACTGTTTCCTTTGCAGCCCTCTTACTTGGCAGAAGGGGAGTGGGGTTTTGCTGCTAAGATTTTGGGCGACTATCAAGGAATGGGACAGTAGAAAGAAATTAACATTGCCTTTCTATCTCCTAGCTAGCAAGCAGTGTGCACACAAGTATTGCCCATGTTCTTGTTAATTTTCTGGCAGTTCCTTTCTGTGAAAATAGCTATTTAAACTATTCACCCTGATGCTAAATATGAACATTTTCATAATAAGGATTTAGATTTTCTGGATTGTTTCTGATGCTCTTTGAAAAGTCTACTACAAACTGCCCACAGCTGTGGAAGTGATCTTGCCCAAATTACATGAGAGAAAAAAATTACCTTTAACACACTGCAAGCTAAAATAATTTCAGACTCCAATATAAAAATAGTCTGTTGAAAGTATGCATAGTCTCTATATTTGCTTGAAAATCATTAGAAAAATAGTTGTCATTTGCAAGAATTCTGTTCTTTAAAAATAAACAGCTTATTTTACTTCGGTTATATACATGAGAACAGGGGAATTATTATGTTGAGTCACTTATATTTTTGGAAGAGTTAAGCTTGTAAGTGCCTACCTCACTTTCAAAAAGACAATTTACATTCGTAAGTCATTAAAGTGCATATTAAAATTTGACTATAAATGGCTTTTCCAAGAGCTCAGTGGCTTTGGAGTGTGAGTCTCTAAGTTATATCCATATTTCTGAAAATCCTTTAAAAAAATGAAGAAGACAGTTAGCTGGACCACCCACCTATCCTTTCCTCCTGGAAGTTCAGTTGAATTGTGTTTGATTAGATTAGATTTGATTTGAGCCTTTTTAAAAAATGTTGCTTAATCTGCTAATTACTCTGAAGCATTCCATACAATCATACTTTAGCTGTTTGCCTGGGTATTTTCTAATATAGATTTATGAGTGTCCTGAAATTTAATCTAGAAATACTCTGGACAAATATGTACTTTGTACTTCTGAAAAAGTATGCTCTATTAATAAGACAAAGGCTTTTCAGTGTTTTCAAAGTCAGAAAAAGGAGACAGTAAGACATATTTTTAGAAGTGGGTACAGTTTGGCAGTATTGCTTCCAATTATACTGAACTGTGAAAAAACACTTGGTTCTGACAACCTGCAATTAGAGATTACAATTTGCTTTCTTTCTCAGGCGATAGTGATTTATATGGCCAAAAAAATTTTATTTTTATTATGAGGTTTTGTTCTGTAGAATACTCTGACCTGTGGCCTTTCTCAGGCAGCACAGAACTGAGACACTGGGGGTAGATTCTTGAGGAGATTTCTGTTGTTGCAGTACTAACCTATGCAATTCCTTATTTTTCATACCCAGAAAGCTAAGGGAACTCATAATCCTGAAACAAATTTATAAATTCTGTCATCAGCACTTGGATCTAATATACACCTAAAAATCAGATTTATAAAAGCATGCAGAAATGGCAAAACAGCTAAAGGGTGGGGAAAGGCTAGCAGAATGGAAGACACAGACGCAAGTTCTTTGTCAGTGCCTTTGGGGAGCTCCCTGTCTCACATGGCCCTCCTCAGCTTCCCTGGTGAAACTGCTTTACTTTTAAGAAACCAATACTAATTTTCTCAAGGACTTTAATTAGTTTTGCTTTTATCCGGTATGAATCCCAAACTAATGACAAATAATTTTCTGTGCCAAAAAAAAAAAAAAAGAGCTTCAATCAATTTTCTCGCAGTTTCCAGAGGGTTAGTGTCCTACTGGTGGGCTTGATAGGTTCACGTTTTATTCTGCAATTGAACTTTTTAAAACTGATTTTCCAGTACCCAAACAAGTCTTCTAATGGCTTAATGGAGGGTTTCTCTCCTCTCTTTCATTGAGTAGAACACGCTCAGAACAGAACGTTTAGTGAGAAAGGAATAAGAAAGTCTGTTATGAATGACAGTGGTTTTTAAGCATGAAGATCCACAGACCTGGAGACAGTAAAATAGAAAAGAATTCCATTCTTGAGGTGGGCAGAAAAGCCTATTATCCACCATTCATTTATGAAGTGTAAATGAAGCCCGACCTTTAGACATCACATATTTTTCCAGCTTCATGTTGCAGTGATAGAGGATGAAACAGAACATCTAGACAAAGAATCTTCAATTATTTCAGAAACCAAGAGAATAAAAATGATATATTTTTAAGAAGCATCTTTCTAAATGCCACTTGGAGCTTTGCTATCGCTGGTATTAATGGAACGTGGAACTTTATTTACCTAGTGAAATGACATAGTTAAGCAAATTTTCCCTTCTCACTGTGATTATTTTTACTCCCTGGTTGCTCGTATTGTTACTATGATGTCATTTAAGTCTGAACAGTAACTGTGTTATACCAGTTTAAGGATTTGGCTTGAAGATTTCAGTTGAATTTGCACATCCAGTATAACTTAAGTTCCATAATATTAAGATAAGGGGGAGAAACCAAGCTCCATGCCTAGGAACTTTTCTTCCTTATATACCAGATATCAGTGTTTTTTTAATTTTATTTTATTATTTATTTATTTATTTTAAGAAAAAATGGAAAATTTGGATCAGATTGGTACCCTACCGTCATATTTTGAGGATCTGAGATGCAGAATCAAATTTGAGTGTTGAACTTTAAAAAATAATCCCCTCACTAAGGTTGCATTAAATTCATTTAAGAGAAAGGACTATCCATTGGATATTGCTGTATATTTCTCTAGAGGATATGTTTTCTGTTCTGTCTGTGGTGATTCCTGTGAAATGCTATTAACAACAAGAGATTACCCTGTAAAGTTTATGATGGTAGTCTTGCTGATACAAGCAGATACTTTCTATTACATTAATGTTCCATTTCAATAACAGATTGCCAGCCACAAACTTTATATATCTCTTTCCCCATATGGGCAATGTATGGGTCTGTGAGTATAGTTTTGTAGATTCATTTAGCACCTAATGCACTTTTAATGAAAGATGTTTTATTTCAGCATCTCTTTGTAAGGCTTGTGATGTAGTGAATTTTCACAGTGCTTCATAGAAGAGAGATTTGTAATTTCCAAAATAGTTATGAAAGTCAGATATTATGTTTACTGAAGCATACTACATTAAAGGAGAAGAAAAAAAAAAAAAAAGGAAAAATTAAAGTGAATCAGGTCAGGAACACTTGCATATAATCCAGCACAGCCTCATGACATTTCATCCTGCTCTTTCTGCTGAAATATATGAGCTAAGCTGATGAGCTGTTTCTGCTGGAGAGCACAGATGCAGAACTAGTCGAATATCCTTACAGCTACTCATCTCATCAAAACGTATTTGACAAAATACCTAATCAAGGCTACTGATTTTTCACAATTCCAGAAGAACGGAAGTAAGTGTGGGGACAAATCAGTTCTCAAAAACACTCATGTTGAACAGAATGCAAAAGCCATTTGCCTGACTGCCTGTGTTGGGCTAACCGGAACGAAGATGTACTGCTTATGTTACAAATCGGTGCTTCATTTCTGCTTTAGAGAGCATAACAGAGGTGGAGGTGGTGTGAGGGGAAATTTATCTGAGCAGAGCAGTCAAGAGGAAGGGGAGCAGTGTGAGGGATTTGCATCTGACTTTGGGAATCTAAACCAAAAAAGACAGATAGCTGTTAAACAAAAAGCTAATGGCTTGCTGTTCAAAGACTCAAGTCAGTGTGCTTCAGAGTATTAGACCAGACCATGAGCCAAAAAAAAGTTTAACTTGAAAAACTGGTGGTAATGGTTCTCTATCTCTTTATTAAAAAACTCTTCAATGCTAGATTTTTAATATAATTAACGTATTAGATCACACTAGTTGGTAGCAGGTGGAAAGCAGCCTGTTTCTCAACCAGTTTAACTCATGCCTGGTGAACTAGAAGAAAGCAATACAGAAGTGAAATATTGCTTAGGAATATGTGAGTTGAAATGGTCCCAGTATTACCAAACTTCTAGAACTAAAATTAGAAAGAACTGATGTATTAATGTGATACAATATTTAAATTATTATAAATCATGATGTTTTAGGGCATATTCGTCTTGAGCTTAAGCCAGAATTCTTTTTATTGAGCCTGCTATTCAGAATTTTCAATTAGAATTTCTTGTATTTCTTGTACTTCTTCCATCTTGTTCTGTGTGAGGTAACTTATACTAACCACTACCAAGGACAGGGCATAAAACTACATGAGCTGTTGGTTTGGTTCAGTAAAGACTATATTTTTCCTCTCCAGTAGTAAATGCTTCCAGAACAAATGGAGTGAAATGGCAACAAAAACAAGTGGAAAAAAAAATCAGCCAGAAGTCTGTAGCAAGTAGCAGTTCTTTCTTTTTTACTAAATAAATGTATTGTGGAGAACTCTTATGTCTCTTTTTGTAGACCATAAGACAGCAGGTAGGTGTTACTAAGATGAAAGGTTTCATAGCCTGTTCCTCTATTAAGGTTCTTCATAACCATCTGCAGTAGGTGGCAGTGCCTAATGACTATTGTTCCCAGTAGAATTTTGAACCAAGAATTTACTTAACATATTAACTAGTGAACCGGCACTTCATGTTATACTTGCTTTGCTTGACCACACTTAATAATAAACTTAAAAGGGTTTACTGATGACATTTTTATTATATGTTTTCCCTTTTTCAGTTCTTCCTTTTTTTTTTTTTTTTTTTTTTTTTTTTTTTTTAATGAGATTAGACATGCCAGGAGCTCCTTTGCTTCTCCTTCTGTATGTCAGGATCTGAATGCTGGCCCTTTGACTGCTGTTGACTTTCAGAGTGTAGCTACAACTGATTATACTTTAGTACGTTTCTTTTCCCTCTTCTGCCAGAGTTCACACTTACTCAGCCTTGTCCAGATACCAACCTGCAGTAACAATGAATTCATAACTTGGGTTTGATGGGCTTCACGTTCAAGACCCAGTAATTAGATAAACCTGTGATTAAGTCTCAAAAGGCATTCCACCTAGTTACATGCCTTTTGAACTGGAAAGATTGGACAAAATGCAATAGGAGATGTCATTTTCTTTTAAAAAGATCATCTCACCCTACTCTTTCCCTTATTTGTAGTAGCCTGTAATTGCAAAAGAGTTAGTTTCACCTTCCTTTCCTGTCTTACAGAGTTCAGACCCACGTGTCCCATTTTCTTGCCTGGTTTTGTAGCCTGTGGTTAATGGGGTATATGCATGGGCAGTGCTCTCCAGCCACTCTGGTGAATCTGGATTGCTGTATTGAAAAGAACTCAAGATTGACTGGGCCAGTAAGATAATAGGAATATGAACATAGCTCCATGGGCAGGGGCACTACATGATAGATGGATAGCTTGAGTTCTGTTCCAAGGATTCATATTTTATTCAGTGCTGTTTCATCATCTCCCCTTTCAAGTATGTTTTAAAAGGAAAAAGAATAGTCCCTGCTTAGCTATTTCAAAGACAGGTCACAGACCCTTTCTTTCAGGAAAAGGCTAAAATCTGTGGATCTGCAGTAGATAAAAAGCACTTTCCTGCAAAACGTGAAGCGCAGAGTAGGTCAGGGTCGCATTTCAAACACATCCTTGTGCTTAGTGTTTCCTCTAACAGCTGCTTTCAAAAAGCACCTCCTTCCCTGCCTTCCTCCATAGTACAGAATAAATTTTTGAAATATATCCTCAGTAAGCAGGCCTAAGGAAAGACCATCTGATTATTTACTCTACCTTTCCATTTTTCCTCTCTCTTTCCTCTTCCTGGCAGCCATGTGAAAAGCATACACTAGCCATGGGGGGCTAATCGTTCTGGAGGAAGAGGGCACACAGAGGACCCAAGGCTCCAGCGTGCTCCCTCCTTGTGGCAGTAGCTGGGTGAGGACAGGCAGCCTCTCTTACAGCCTCTCTCCAGTCTGCCTGGCCTTGCACTGGCTGCACCAGTGCTGCTGGCAGATCTCTGCTCACAAAAACATGTGAGCATCACAGTGATGGAGATGGACAGTGAGAAAACAGTTTACACAAGAAAAAGGCAATTTTCCAAAGAGTCTCAGTGAATGGGGACACAAGGCCTGAGGTTAGTGATGGGAGGCCGTACAAATCCTCCGTAGTGCAAGTTTGGCATGAGTTTAGCTCTGTTGATTTCCAGGTAGGCAGTGAGAGTCCCAGATGAGGGCTGGTGTGCAAAACCTGCTTTGCTGGAGCTTGGAGGTACAAGGATTTTTATGCAAGATAGAAATAGGTGGTCTGGATGGTTACGCTAGAAGAGGGCTGGTGAAAAGGAAGATGAGGTGAATAGTTGGAGCAAGCCTCAGAGAGGAAGTATGTAAATTTGTGAGAGGGTGGGTAATTTTCAAGAACATTTGAAAACTGAACATTTTGCAAGAAAACAAGAAGCAGGAGACAGGAAGAAGGACTGAATTACCTTGAGAACAACCACAACACTAGTGTCTAGCCTTAGTACCATGTATGTATTTTAAGCTTCTTTAAGGTACGTCACCATCATTGTGCACTGCTTGTGCAGCTGTGGCCCGTTAGGCAAGTATCTGGAGACTTTTCAGAGAGCCAGACGCTTGTGAGGGCAAGTCTGACTGCAGAGTGCCTGACTTGCAGGTGCTTCCTCTCCTCGTTAGCCTTGGGTTTGATGCCACAGAAGAGGGGATAAAAAAAAAAAAGGCTAAAGATAAAACAGGAAAAAAAAAACAGTACTACTTTGGTAATAGACATTTTCATTGTCTGTGCCATCTAGAGCTGGTTGCTGTTCAACTACTGGTTACTTTCTTCAAGTTTTTGTTTTCCCTAATACTTTTCAAATGCTGCTCAGAGCTCATCTTCGAGAAAATTCCTTACAAAACCCCATAATGCTACCTTGTACTTGTGTTATGTGACAGAAAGCAATCTTTTTCTACGTTTCTTCCAAATCATCTCTCCCCAGACTGGATAGTCTGCCAACTAGTGGAGAGGATAAGGCTAATGCATCATCTTCAACTTGATAGCTGACCTACATTTTGTACGTAAGCAGAAAATATCCATTTAATTGACTTTGTTGGTATTTTAAGGGGTTCTGGCTGCACTGCAAAGTGGTATGAGAAGATGCATTGCACTAATCCAACGGGCATACAGGATATTCAAATGAAAACGGAGTGACTTACGAGCGATAAATAAGAAGTTATTTCACTGAGCAAATTCTAACTTCACTGTATTTTGAGTTAGACTTTAAATATTCATGGTAGGAAAAAGTCGACAGTAACAGACAGTGAAGGGTAGAACTATGCATTTCTTCTAATTTACTTTGTATCCCCAAATATCTGCATTATCACATGAAATGATGCAAGGGGATGTGATGGCCTTGCAACATTTTATGATACTACAAAAAAAATTTCTGATAAATTTTCTTCTTATTTATGAAGGTCCTCTCATAGAAGTAAAAAATATAAATTCAAATATTGATATAGGTACAAATACAGTGATAATGCAAGTAGCAGTCAGGAATATATTGTTTTTGAAAACTCGTAGAACTGTGTAAAGACATTTTGGTGAAGACATTTGAATACTGTCTGTCTTTTTGCATAGAGCTGGAGAACAGTCTGAAGTGATGAAATTTATCTCCTGTCATTAGAGAAGGGTGTTTGAACATGCGGCGCCTGCTTATGCGTGCTGTGCTTTTCCTTTAGCTTTGCTCCCTTGTAGGTTTTTTTCTCTAATGAAGAGCAGTAAATGAAGGGCACTGGGAAAGGAAGCTAGATGTTTCAAGCTTGGTATTGGCATGCATTATAGGAAGCATACAACATGCAGAAACTTTCCTGTCTGAATATTCGTATTTGTGTAGATTTGGAGAATATTTGAGTTTCTTGCATCCCAGTTGCCACAAAAGCATAGAGTCTTTCAAACTTGACTTGATGAAGATAGCTGCATTGGCATAAATAAAAATACATAAAATAATGTAAAATACTTATTCCTGTTAGTCACAGTGTGGGATCAGTGTCCTAACTGAGAGATTATCATCTCAGGAATATGCTGTGTCTAGGTCCTGACTTGTTGGAGCTTGAGAGACCGGTGGGTGAGGATGAGGTAGGAAGCCTACCCAGGAGGATGCCTGAGGTGAGGAAGTTGGCTCCACGCCTCAGGACTGCCTCCACCAAGAAAGAGAGAAGGGTGATTGTTGTGGGCGACTCCCTCCTCAGGGGAACGGAGGGCCCTATTTGTCGGCCTGACCCCACGCATAGGGAAGTCTGCTGCCTCCCTGGGGCCAGGGTCAGAGACGTTACCAGGAAGCTTCCAAACCTGGTTCGCCCCTCTGACTATTACCCGCTTTTGATAGTCCAGGCTGGCAGTGATGATCTTGAAAAGAGAAGCCTGAAGGCTATCAAACAGGACTATAGGGGGCTGGGACGATTGGTGGAGGGAGCGGGAGTGCAGGTGGTGTTTTCGTCTATCCCTACGGGGGAAGGGAGAGGCACGGAGAGGACATGGAAAGCTCACGTGGTTAATAGGTGGCTCAGAGGCTGGTGCCAGCACAGAAATTTTGTTTTTTTTCACCATGGGGAGCTTTACTCGGCACCTGGCCTGATGGCCCCAGACGGGTCCCTATCTCCAAGGGGAAAACGGATCCTAGGCCAGGAGCTGGCGGGGCTCATAGAGAGAGCTTTAAACTAGGCAAGAAGGGGGACGGGGCTCAAAGAAGGCTTGCTGGAGCCGTGCCGGGGGAAACAATGGCTAGGCTGGGGAAGAAGGCGATGGCCCAGCTGAAGTGCATCTACACTAATGCACGCAGCATGGGTAACAAACAGGAGGAGCTGGAAGCCATCGTGCAGCAGGAAGGCTACGACTTGGTTGCCATCACGGAGACGTGGCGGGACCGCTCCCACGACTGGAGTGCTGCAATGCCTGGCTATCAGCTCTTCAGGAGGGACAGGCAGCACAGAAGGGGTGGTGGCGTGGCTCTCTACATTAGAGAATCTTTTGATGTTGTGGAACTCCAGGCTGGGAATGATGAGGTTGAATCCCTGTGGGTTAGGATCCGTGGGAAGGCCGGCAAGGCTAGCGTCCTGGTGGGGGTCTGTTATAGACTGCCGAACCAGGATGAGGAGACGGATGAGGAGTTTTATAGGCAACTGACAGAAGTTGCAAAATCGTCGGCGCTTGTCCTCGTGGGGGACTTCAACTTCCCGGATATATCCTGGAAACACAACACGGCACAGAGAAAGCAGTCTAGGAGGTTTCTGGAGAGCGTGGGAGATAGCTTCCTGATGCAGCTGGTCAGTGAACCTACCAGGGGTGGTGCCCCGCTAGACCTTCTCTTCACAAACAGAGAAGGACTGGTGGGAGATGTGGTGGTCGGAAACCATCTTGGACAGAGTGACCACGAAATGGTAGAGTTCTCTATTGTTGGCGAGGCCAGGAAGGGGACCAGTAAAACTGCTGTATTGGACTTCTGGAGGGCTGACTTTGAGCTGCTCAGGACGCTGGTTGGCCGAGTCCCTTGGGAGGCGGTTCTGAAGGGCAGAGGAGTCCAGGAAGGCTGGGCGCTCCTCAAGAAGGAAATCTTAATGGCACAGGAGCGGTCCGTCCCCACGTGCCCAAAGACGAGCCGGCGTGGAAGAAGACCGGCCTGGCTCAACAGAGAGTTGCGGCTTGTGCTTAGCAGGAAAAAGAGGGTTTATAATCTTTGGAAAAAAGGGCAGGCCACTGAGGAGGACTACAAGGATGTAGCGAGGCTGTGCAGGGAGAAAATTAGAAAGGCCAAAGCTCATCTGGAGCTTAACCTGGCTACTGCCATTAAAGACAACAAAAAATCCTTTTACAAATATATCAATGCGAAACGGAGGACTAAGGAGAATCTCCATCCTTTACTGGATGCGAGGGGAAACCTGGTTACTAAGGATGAGGAAAAGGCTGAGGTGCTTAATGCCGCCTTTGCCTCAGTCTTTAGCGGCAATACCGGTTGTTCTCTGGACACCCAGTGCCCTGAGCTGGTGGAAGGGGATGGGGAGCAGGATGTGGCCTTCGCTATTCATGAGGAAATGGTTGGCGACCTGCTAAGGAGCTTGGATGTGCGCAAGTCGATGGGGCCCGATGGGATGCACCCGAGGGTACTGAAAGAACTGGCAGAGGAGCTGGCCGAGCCGCTTTCCATCATTTATCGGCAGTCCTGGCTATCGGGGGAGGTCCCAGTTGACTGGCGGCTAGCCAATGTGACACCCGTCTATAAGAAGGGCCGGAGGGCAGACCCGGGGAACTATAGGCCTGTCAGTTTGACCTCAGTGCCAGGAAAGCTCATGGAGCAGATTATCTTGAGGGTCATCACGCGGCACTTGCAGGGCAAGCAGGCGATCAGGCCCAGTCAGCATGGGTTTACGAAAGGCAGGTCCTGCTTGACGAACCTGATCTCCTTCTATGACAAAGTGACGCGCTTGGTGGATGAGGGAAGGGCTGTGGATGTGGTTTACCTTGACCTCAGTAAGGCTTTTGACACCGTTCCCCACAACATTCTCCTCAAGAAACTGGCTGCGCGGGGCTTGGACTGGCGTACGCTTCGCTGGGTTAGAAACTGGCTGGATAGCCGGGCCCAGAGAGTTGTGGTGAATGGAGTCAAATCTGGTTGGAGGCTGGTCACAAGTGGTGTCCCCCAGGGCTCGGTACTGGGGCCGGTCCTCTTTAATATCTTTATCGATGATCTGGATGAGGGCGTCCAGTGCACCCTCAGTAAGTTTGCAGATGACACCAAGCTAAGTGCGTGTGTCGATCTGCTCGAGGGCAGGAAGGCTCTGCAGGAGGATCTGGATAGGCTGGAGCGATGGGCTGAGATCAACTGTATGAAGTTCAACAAGGCCAAGTGCCGGGTCCTGCACCTGGGGCGCAACAACCCCAAGCAGAGTTACAGGCTGGGAGATGAGTGGTTGGAAAGCTGCCTGGCCGAGAAGGACCTGGGAGTATTGGTTGATAGTCGGCTGAATATGAGCCAGCACTGTGCTCAGGTGGCCAAGAAGGCCAACAGCATCCTGGCCTGTATAAGAAGCAGTGTGGCCAGCAGGTCTAGGGAAGTGATTGTGCCCCTGTACTCGGCTCTGGTGAGGCCGCACCTCGAGTACTGTGTTCAGTTTTGGGCCCCTCGCTACAGGAAGGACATGGACGTGCTCGAGCGAGTCCAGAGAAGGGCGACCAAGCTGGTGAGGGGTCTGGAGAACAAGTCTTACGAGGAGCGGCTGAGGGAGCTGGGCTTGTTCAGCCTGGAGAAGAGGAGGCTCAGGGGAGACCTCATCGCTCTCTACAGTTACCTTAAAGGAGGCTGTAGTGAGGTGGGGGTTGGTCTGTTCTCCCACGTGCCTGGTGACAGGACGAGGGGGAATGGGCGAAAGTTGCGACAGGGGAGTTTTAGGTTGGATGTTAGGAAGTACTTCTTTACCGAAAGGGTTATTAAGCATTGGAACGGGCTGCCCAGGGAGGTGGTGGAGTCACCATCCCTGGAGGTCTTTAAAAGACGTTTAGATGTAGAGCTTAGCGATATGGTTTAGTGGAGTGCTTAGTGTTAGGTCGGAGGTTGGACTCGATGATCTTGAGGTCTCTTCCAACCTAGAAATCTGTGTCTGTGTCTGTGTCTGATCTTTGAGCTTTTAATTCTGTGGCCAGCCTTTTCTATTAGGGTGCTGTGTTTCAAGCATTCATTAAAGTATCATGCAGTGAAACACTTTGTTTTAGTTTTGTGGTTTTTAATCACTTACTTTCCTTATATCTATTTATAATTTCCATTTTATCAGAAAAACAACTACTTGACCTCTTTCCTTTTTCTTAGTAATTAGGATAACTAACCATTTTTAATACTAAAATGGTAAAGGGGGTGCAAGATTTTACGATACTTCCTGAATATTTGGCTTGAAACTCAGATAACACTGGAAGATCAAAAACCTCTTTTAACACATTTCCATTATATTTTCAGCATGTCGTTGATCTAGTCATCTGATATTGTGGTTGCCTGTAACTGGCAGAAGCGTGTCACGTCATGATCTAGATAATGTGTTGCCTGACTGCTTTTTGTCTTCTGCATACAAGGACAAGGCCTCTGAATTACTTCACTGTAGCTCAGTCTTTCAAAAGTGTTCTAGGACTTGTAGTCCCACTGCACCTCAGGTAGCATCTTATCTGACTCATGGAACTGAGAGACGAAAATATCCATTAGATCATCTGGGTTTTCTCCTAGTGAATGCAATATTGTCGTCCTATTTAGAGGAAGTGTTTCTTTTCAGATATTATAATTGCCAAACACAAGTGCTTTTAATCTTCCTTTCAGAGGTTCTTCTATAAATTCATGCAATTTACAATCAGGATTTTTTCTTATACTGGGTCTAAATTTTAACCCATTTCAACTACATACCTTTATATGCCAAGTTTTTCTTTTGAGCAAAAATAAATTCACCCCCATAATAACAGTGGTATCCCTGTTCACCCTTCCCTTACTCTTCTCAAATCTGATGAAATGGCAATATTCTGGGGCGTCGTTTCCTGCACAGACCATTTTGGTCAGCTCCAGTGCAGATTTCACCCCCGTAACTCCCACGTCCCCTGTTAGGACTTGCTGCCTGACTCAAGCCAGACAAACACTAGTTTTGCACAGTCATATTTTATACTTTGAAACTGAGGCCAGCCCAGTCTTAATTAGCAATGACATATTCCCTGAACTCTTTGTTGGTAAGCAGAAGATAAACAACTCTTGGTTGGTAAGCAGAAGATAAACAGCAGTTGCAGTATTCTTGGCTAGGAATCATGCCTTCAATGCCTATGCTTGATGTGCAGACATAGTCCCTAAGCTGCTTATGCTCATGTCCATCTGCTGCGATGGCAAAGTGCCTTCTCACAAGTTGTTTGGACTCTTGCCTTGAGGGCAGAGGTGCCAGGCAATGATCAGCAGCCAGCATGACAATGCAAGCATCATTTCTTCTAAAAGAGCAGCTCCTTTAAGCAATTACTGTAGTACAGCCTGCTACCATGGGCCTCTTAGAGCATGATTACACCTGTTGAAAATTACGTGCCAAGAAAAGAATGCATGAACCATGCCGGAGAGCAGTCCAACCAGTGCAGCGTCATTTTTAGCTGCCAAGGAGACAGGTTGCATTGCCGCAGGGGTATGAAAACCCATCAGTAGTTCTCAGGGTGTCAAAAAAAGATCTCAGCAGGCCAAAACTGCCTGGAGGTATATCCGAAGCTGACAATACAATGGCCCCAAGTAGCAACTGAAGCAAAATAACAGTAATAGAACCTGTGTGAGAGCTTTCCTCACAAAATAGATAATTAAATCAAGAAAAAACAGAATAGCTTTTTTTACCCTCTTTAAAGAGAACTAGAAGACCCTGACCTTGTTCTTCTTGCTGGATAAACACCTGTGATACAGGCTATAAAGACAAAGATACAGTAGTAAAAGGGGAAGATAAAATACATTTTTGTAGGTATAATTAGGTAACCCTACAAAGTGGTATAGCTCAGTGCAGAGGTACTAAAGTAGTTTGCTAGCAGAGAAGTTAAAGGACAAGGAAGATATTCTGAACACTGGCTATGCAAGTGCAATGGAGGAGTAAGCATTTAACAAACCCGGTTGAAGCAAAGTCCATTTTCAGTCTCTGTTTTGTCCCAGGAGTCCTGAGCTGCCCCTCCATCAGTACAGTAGCCACACAACACGAGGACTAGTCTGTCAGCTGGGGTCACTAAACCCAGTTCTCTTCTGTCTTGACATGTTTTTAGATCACCACAAGGCACTTACTTTAGGAAGGAGTCCAGAAGCAGCTTGTGACCCATCCTGCCAACCTCATGCCATCTGAAGGTCAAATTTTCAACAAATGAGCTAGGATTTTTTGGCCAGAGCTGTTGGGGAAAAGAAGTTTCCTCAACTTTTGTAAGCGTTGTTCCAGTTAGCTCACATCAAAATTGAAGTGAAATCTTTTATAAGAAATCCTTTACTAGGTTTTAAAATCAAAATTACTTTTTTTGTTTAACTGAATAAACAGAATGCTTTTCTTTATTTTTAAACAGCATTGCAAAACATTTTAAATCGTACAGATGTTTGCCCAATTAGTAATTTTTAGAATTTTAATTGTCTGGAAAGTTCATGAAATATTCATCTGAGGTAGTCTTGAGACAACATTTCATTTTTATTTTTCTTACACAGCAGAGAACTAAAAATCAGTTGCATCTGTGCTGCTCAGCGTTAGCCTCGAGGTAATTTTAAATCTCCTTTGAGGTGCTGGAGTGGACAAAAGGACTTATGAAAGCCTCTGTGTGTTTCCAAGGAAGTACAGTGAGCTGAAAGGCTGTTACCAGTCTGCCCTGGTTTATATGCAGCTGTCGCATTCTGTCTCAGGTCCCATTGTGATCAGTGGGAATTCTGCCATTAACTTCATTAGGACCAAGATTTACTCTAAGCCCCAGCTGATATTTTTTGTACGCCACTGGAGTTATAGTAGTTTCAACCAACTGATCATTTTGAGTGCCAGATTAAGAGATTTTGGCAAAGACTGTTGAACAAAGGCTGATGATTTCTTATATGGGAAAGTTTTGCTTTGGAGACAGGTAGTAGTGTGCCTTTGGATTTCTGCTGTTTAGCTGAGTTCAGAAACCAGTCTCTTGTGTGCTGACTGATGAATGCCAGAGCCTTGGATCCCTGACATTTGCAATTAACATCGTAAACAGCAAAAAAAGCCTGAGAACTTGTAGATAATGTAATTTAGACAAAGATTGGACTTCGTGTGAACCTTTCCCTCTAACTGGGAGGAAATACAAAATAACTACTCCATAACAAAAGAAAATCGAACACTAAATAAAATAACCAATAGCATTTTTTCTGTGTGCTGTCCACAAGACTCTGAAATGGCATTTCAATAGCACGTCATAGTTTCACTGATTGACAAACTTTTTTATGTACTCACCAGGAAGCATCTGAGCTTGGAATCGTTCCAGACAGAAGGTAGAATTTATCCTATTCACTACACACTTTTACAGTTAACCTGCAAGTACTTTGCAAAAAAACCCAATGTGAATAATTACAGCTCTACAGTGAAATGCTAGCTAGCATCTTTATTCTGCCTTTGGATCTATATGTGTAACTATCTTTGATAGCAATATCATTTCTGTATGTAGACCTAGGGATAAGGTTTGGTTAAGTATGTTTTCTTCTTACACAGCGTGTATATATATATATTCCTGCAAGTTTTTTGCCTGACAATGTCTTATGGTAGTTCAGCTGACACAGAAGCTTTGTGCTGATCTCTCTGCCGGTTTCTCAGGAAGGATGTTGTTACATGAGGAGTCCCTGCTCACATGACTAGCACCACTTTTCTGCCATTCCCTTTGGGTAGTTAGAAGGAGATTATTGTCGTCTGAAAAGACTCAATCTGATCCAGAAGATAACCTTGGAGAAGGACAAAACACTTCAGGTTCTTTGTTCTACAAGTTTCTGTGTTAAAACCTAATGCAACAAGAAAAATTGCATTGCTTATGGTGGGAAGAATATCAGGCTTTGGCCTTTTCACTGAGCTCAGCTGAAGGTGCAACTTAAGGGGTCCTGTGACAATGTGAGGTAGTTATGATCTGTTAAAACTTCAGAAAAACACAAAAACCATAACAGCATCCATTGTCAGATCCATCTAGTGCAGTATCTCTAACAGTAGCCGACATCGGGTGGCCAGGGGAAAGTGTGAAGCCAGGACAGATAGTGTGATTCTTCACAGGATTTTCACCTGTATTAGAGGAGAGACTCCAACTCCAGTGACACTGACCACAGAGAACCCAAAGAGTAACTGCTTTCAGTCTGAAATGGCACAGCACATGGCAGCTCCTTACTCCAGTACTGCTAGCAGTTAACTCAAAGCCTGAGCCAGGGTAAAATTATGTGTATGTCTTGCATCACACTACATTTTGTGAAAAAACTGCTTTAATATTTAGGACAAAATTGGATGCAGATTAAAAGGCCTTTTAAACCAACAAACAGAAACATTCCCTGGGTGCAAGCGATCCTTTTCAAAGACTTGTGACAGTGAATTCTTCTCAAGTCCATATTTGTATTTGTTTTACTGTAATAAATTGTGATGTGTTACCAGTCCAGCACTTTACCCCGAAGAAAAATATTTGCTATTCAAAAGAATAATCATAAAAATTTTACTTCCTCGTGTTTTTAAGGATCCCTTGGTATTTAATAAGCTCCATTAGTAGAAGAGTCAGTTCTTTTAAAATTAAAGCTAAAATCGAGACCTCTCTTATTTGCTAGCTTCTCTCCAATTTACTGTTCACCCTTACGACTCAGGATGAGACAGACATAAGCATCTCTTGAGTCACAGGGCCTTTTAGCTTTAAACAAAGCCAAAAGCAAAGGATGTGAGAAATTGATGGCTTCTCAATGCCACCGAGAGAAAGAAGGAGGGGGGAATGTAAAGGATGATGTTTCAGCGGTGATGATACTTGTCAGAGTAGGTGCCTCAGTCCCTACTTTTTTTTTTTTTTTTTTTTTGTCTGTAGGACACGGAGGAATGTAGATATCCAGGTCTAGGAAGCAATCTATATAGCTCATTTTGCAGTACCTTTAAAACCCTAGAAGTACTTACTTTCTGAAGCGCAGCATTCCTGAGGTTTTTGAGCATGAACTTATTTGGAGAAATTGAAGAGAGAGGTGATTGTGTGGAATACCTGCCTTGCTCTGCTGCAGGCCAAAAGCAATGTGCAAAGCAGCCTAAATTCTGCCTTCAGTCTCTGAGCGGCAAGTATAAGTGTCCTTCACGTGCAAGGATTGCTTCAAGCCTGACATCCAGTTCACTACTCTCTGTCAGACAGGGAACTGTATACTTTACCTCAGTTTGGAACTTGCTCACACTGTGGTTTCTGCTTTCTTTAGCCAGTGACTGGGCTAAAATATATGAACAGTTGTGGGAACAAAATGCAAGCCTTCTGATTTTCTTCCTAGCTGACTGACCTGTCTTCCAGTCTACATTTGTTTTGGTCCTCTGAATCTTGAATTCAGTTCAACTTCTATGGAAGTGAGCACGTATACTTCATTTCTTCTTGCTGCATTAGCCAGTGATTACATAGTCTGAGTGGCTGTATATAGTGACTGAAGCTCCTCATGTGAAGTGGTAAGTGTAGTCAGCTCTCTTGTCTCCTGGATAAAAGCTCTATGCCATTATTCAATAACTGAGGTCCAGCATCCTTTAACTGTGTTTTTTGATGAAGTTGACTGTGTGAAAATTGTACCTTCAGGACTTGAATTACTTTGGTTTTGGTGACTTAGGGTATGTCTACCTGAACGACTTAGCTTGGGAGTCTGTTTTTAAAACAAATCAATAATCTCTTCTTTTACTATGCTGTTTTGTATCTTGGGGTGGTCTCTGAATATGCAGACTCATTTCCTTTCCAATGAAACTGAAGTGGTAGGTGTATTCAAGAATTGCACCTAATGGACTCTGGTTATTAATGGGTTTTCATTGTAATTACTCTGAAGTAAAACTCCTGAAACTTGTATAGTGTGGATACCAGTTCTCCAGCAACAGCTATTTTGCTCTGCCCATAAGTTCCTGTTGACTTGTACAACTTGTAAACAGAGGAATAGCCTTACGCTGAGCTTAGATCCTCTTTCCCCTTGTCTCTGTTGAAGAAACCTGGGGTGAAGGAAGGAAGGGAGGGAGGAAGGAAGGAAGGAAAATAACAGATGGCAGCAAAATATGGAAATAGGAAAGAGAGAGCACTTGGTGGGGGAAAAAAGCACTGTGAACTGAGGTATGTAAAGACATGGCTATATGACAACCTCACATAACATGGAGAAGAGAAAGAAATAGAAACAGGAAAATCATTCACTCTTTCCATGAAATTGTATTTAAGCCCTGTAAAAAAATACATGGTTAAATATGATGTTTTCAGTCCACTTCAAAAGGAGAAGTGGTTGGAGCTAGCAGCATTCACACGTGATTAGGGAACAGGAAACATCCAGCACTCAAGCAGTTTGATTAATGAGAAAACCTGATTGGATTCTGGGAAGTGTCCTCTTGTTGAACCTTATAAAGTATCACTTTGAGTCAGCTGCAGTTATTACAAAAACAGGCTAGAGAGCTACCACTGAGCTTTAATAAACAAATTTATAAATAAGGCACCCCACTAAACTAGTAAAACAAAAATATGTTAAATGAGTTACAAGTAATCAAAGATCTGTGGCTCTTCGAACTTTTTTTTTTTTAAGGTGGGTAAGCAAGGGCATGATCATTTTTCAAAAAAAACCAACAGACTTTTCAATATTATTTGAGATTTTTTTTTTCCACCATTCAGAAGGAATAAAAAAGGCAATGAACTTCTTCTAAGAAGAAAATCTGTGAGAGGCTTGTATGGTAGGGAGGTGATACTTCCAGAAAGGGAGCTTTACCAGGTTATTAGCAAGGAACCTGCAGACAGGTAGGCAGCAAAGGTAATAGCATTACAGAACATTTTTTCTTGTAGGTAACCTTGCCTTACTGGCTACAAACAAGTTACCTGGAAATATTCCATAATGCTGTTAGTTGTAGGAGCCAATAAAGTCAATACATAGACAGCTGGTGCTAGTATCTGAAGTGTGCTTTTTAGCTGAAGCTCGAGGATCAATTTTGTGTCCTATTTGGAGGACTGTGTGATTTACATGAGTTACTCTAAGTAGGTACATAATGTTTGGTTGCTCTGCCAGGAAGGAAGAGAATGATAGATATCTACACTGTTTTCATTTTCCTAAAGCAATCTCAAAATCCCCTTTTTATTATTATTTATTGTTTTTAATTTCCTGCAGGAAAAAAAGAAAAAAGCTAGGGTTCTGGTAAAAATACTAGAGTAGGATATCTAGTATCTAGGTACGTCTTTTCATCTGTGCCACCTTGGTGTGCTCAGCTTTATCATGTTTCTCTTATTCTGTGTCTGCCACACTTCCTCCCCAGACTTATAGGCATATTTTTCTGAGATAGAACTGAACGTAGTGCTTACGCTATTGTTGTGGTTTAGCCCGGCTGGCAGCCAAACACCACACAGCCGTTCGCTCACCCTCCCCCCTCCCTCTCCGGGATGGGGGAGAGAAACGGGAAAGTGAAGTCTGTGAGTTGAGATAAAGACAGTTTATTAAGACAGGGAAAAGAATAACAACAACAATAATAATAATAATAGTATTAATAGTAATAATGTGTACGAAATAAGTGATGCACAATGCAATTGCTCACCACCCGTTGACCGATGCCCAGCCTATCCCCGAGCAGCCGGCCCCCCCTCCACCCCGGCTAGCCACCCCTATATATTGTTCAGCATGACGTCAGATGGTATGGAATACCCCTTTGGCCAGTTTGGGTCAGCTGTCCTGGGTCTGTCCCCTCCCAGCTCCTGCTGCATCCCTAGCCTGCTCGCTAGCAGGACAGAGCGAGAAGCTGAAAAGTCCTTGGCTTGGTGTAAGCACTGCTCTACAACAATTAAAACATCAGCGTGTTATCAGCGCTCTTCTCATTCTAATCCAAAACATAGCACCCTGCCGGCTACTAGGAGGAAAATTAACTCTGTCCTACCTGAAACCAGGACAGCTATCAGAAAATGAAATTAGTCCTGTTTCTGCACAGACAACAGTACACTAATGTAAATGAAGAAGAAGTGAATATGATCAATATATCCAAAGGAAGGGCATCATGTTATCAAAGTGTATACAGCAGCAAAAACTTACTGGCTGACATCTTGTCAGTTGCAGAATGTCACTGTTTGGCAAGCCTTGTTATCTCATTGAAAGTAAACACAGGTGATGCACAGGATACACAGTGTAGCTATGCTTGTGGAAATGCAAGGGGAGGGAAAAAATAATCAGCAACAATTAAGCAGGAACAGCAGCCATCAACATAGCATCTTCATATGATGAGCTAATGAAATAGTTAAATTCTAATAAAAATCACATACCAGACTACAAAATATAACCCAATTGTCTAGTCTCTGAAAAGACCAAGAAAGATGATGATATTAAACAACATCTGTCAGAGGCTTACCGAGTCTGGATCTCTTTTAGTTACTCATTAAAGCACCATAACATCTTAGAGTTCTAAGAAGAAAAAACAAACTAATCCTGTGCAAATTAAAGCTGGGAATGCCAGTATGATGGAATCTATGTCCCTTAATGTAGCAGTTACTTGTAGAACAACAAAAAGTCACCTATTGGGGTCTTTACGTGTAGTATAGCTCATGTTTGGGTAAGACTTGCTTAACAATTAGAGTAGAAAAATGTCTTGGGAGTTCTTCTGGACTACAGGTGTCAGACTGTCAGACTTTTGCTAAGTTATTTAACACATCTGTGCCCACCCAAACTATGCACATAGTAAAATCCAATTTTAACATCCATCTTTTAGTCTTTATCTGCAGCTTCCAATCCACAGCTCTAATCAGAACTGAATCTGAATCATCCATGGTACTTAGATTAAATGAGAACATGACATTCTCTGACTGTTAAGAGGGACGGACAATGTCCTGAATTGCAGAAGCTTTTTATCTAGAGAATGTTGTAGATTTCTAAATTGTAATTTTGTGTGAGGCTAGATTTACAGAAGATAACAAGGTGATTGTCTTGCTTCATCAATATTGGCCAAAGGGGGAGAAATGAAATGCATACTCTGGCTATAAAAGCATAGACTGTTACCCAGTGAATTAAAAGCTGTGCTATTTTGGGCTGCAAAATGGATTGTCCCTGTAAATCGCTCTGGATGAGTGACAATTGACAATGGTAATAAATTTTTTCTTTTGCCACAAACAAAGCTGCCGGGAAATCATTTATTCTTAACATAAGTGTTCAGGAAAGGCATTTTCTGAACATTGGCTTATACTTTGAGAAGTCAACTATTTTTCATCCAGTTAAGAAATAATTTTGAGTCAATAATCTTGCTGTTGCATCTTGTAATGTGAAATAAAGGAATTTGAAGGCTAGCAACTACATATCCATTTTTTTCATTTGCATCAAGTGAAAATTAGGAACAAAAACAACAAACAACAAGAAAACAACAACAGCTTAGATTAGGCATTTGATAAAGCATGGCTGATGACTCTTTTCAGTTCTTTTCCGCTGTGCCATGCAATTTTGATGCTGTGTGCTTAAAGAGCAGGAACATGCTGTCAGAGCCAGGATGGGGCTTGGGCAGGCTTGACTTCTGAAGAGATGAAAATGAGGCAGACGTATGACTGTTGGGCAGGGTTTGGTCCAGAAGCTTGTCCTACAGGCAATGTCAGCATTTGGTTTAAAATCTCCAGTTCTGAATTACCTCCTAGCAATGAAATATCCATCCACCCAAACCCAAGTATAACGTGTAAGACAGCAGAGGAGAAATAACAGAAAACAATTAAGTCACTGTAACAGCCTCAGCAAGGAAGACAATGAGATTTCAGTGAGCTGGTATGAGATAGGAAACACTTTTCCATTCTTTGCCTTTGTGTTTGGATATGCATCAAGAAGGAAACCCTAGTTTCCTAGCATTTGCATGTGTCACCTTCCTATGGAGAAGTGTAAAAGAATGAAAGCGATGCCTTCCACTTTAAAGATGGAACCCTGCAAAGAGAACTCTAGAGCTGCTTCCTGGCAGTCTGTCCTACCCACATCTAGTGCTTGTATCTGTGCTCGGGGAGAATGGTGTGCTTACCGATCCTGCAGAGTTACAAATTTTGAGTATTTATAGCGCCTGGGTTGCTAGTACTGTGATGCACATTAACAATGCAGCTTAAATCTCTGACGTATTAATGTAATCATTCAGTTGTAGACAGGATTGCCTCTTGCCTCAGCATGTGAAAAAATCTATCTGCCCAGTCTGAAAGCCACCAAACCTGATGTAATTTTCACTTGGCCCAGATCAAAAAGGGAACAAGACCTTGTAGAAAACATTCTGACAGCCGCCCACTGTTTGTGATATGAAAGGTCCATACTGAGCAGGTTTCCTAGCAAAGGGAAGTTTGGGATGGAAGAGGTGTACATCTCAGTGGGACTCTCGGTCATACAAAAGATTGTAGCTGTCACATGCTTCCAGCAAGATGCTCAAGTTAATAAAACTAGTTCTTCAGCTTTATCTATAAAGATTTGAAAGGACAGCTCCATACAAAAAGTGTGTAATCAAGCTAATTTTGGTAAGTAATAAGGGTTGCACGCAAAGGGAGAACCCAAAAAGCTTAAGGGAGACACAGATTATCAAATAATGAGGTTATTGATATGTTATGACCGTCAAAAATATTTGGCAGTCAAAATTGCTTTCCTGCCACTGATCATAGAAACTAATCAGTTCTATATTAACCTGCATTCAAAAAGCCTAATGCTACTATGGGGCAAAAGTCCCATGGCACTTACTGCAGCACTTGGGATGTTAGGGCTACTGCCTTGGCCAGTTGAATCCTGCTGAGGACTTCTTGCCCTAATCTTGTTTAAAGATTGACTTCTTCGTATTCTTTATTCTCCAGTTGTGTTTTTTTTTTGAGTGTTTATTTACCAGGTGGTCATCCCGGTGATGGACAAAAATACTTTTTTGTTCCTTAGCAGACTTAGGTCAAGTAAGATTTGATTCTTTAATGAAGTGCTTTGAGATCACTGGTTTGAAGGTCTTCTAGAAGAACAAGTTTGATTATAATCCTTATCATCTTCTGCCTCTCTTTTAATTGCCACATTTTATGGTAATTTCTTGGAAATTTGAAGAAAATCGCTGCATAGCCACTTCACTCTTGATATCCCTTCTCAGTGTTCTTGCTCATATGTGGTAAAATATATATATTCTTATGTATATATAAAAAAAATAATCTCATCTTTCTTTCTGAGTCTTTGCCTCACAATAGCCTCAGCTGAGCACCAGAAATAATACATATTAGTCAATTGTTGCAGTTGAATCAGCAGGGAGAATATATCTGTGTTTAGAGGTGTGTAGGAATAGTGAATTTCTGTTTCTTTGAGGACAGAGTGGCAAATTAAGAGGCATGGAGAAAATGAACTTTAGAACATACAGAAACGTTAACGTAGGCTCAGTTTGAAAACTAAGCTCTCTGAATGTTCCTTTGAGTACCATAATTAATAGTAGCTTACATTTATACAGCACTTTCTGTCTTGAAGCACTTTCATGCATGCACATGATACAGGCAGGAATTATTAGCCATCTCTGGAATGAAGAGGTGATTGAGGGCCTTCCTGGAGCGCAGAGAAGAGGAGTTATTTTCGTTCCATAATTTCAGCCGTAATGAAAAAAGCTCTGACATTTTTGACGTAAAGCGAGTGCTTTTGAAAACCTAGTGCTTAATGAAGGCCCGAATCAGAGGTTTTTGTTAATATTGTTTATTTCCTTATTTTGTATTTAGTTAAGTCAGCAGGGGAGAATTTCATCCCAATATCAGTGCACAATACAGACTTCATCATTCTGCAAAGAACAAAAAGCTGTATAAATATTGTGATAAACATTCAGGATTATGTTTCTGTAAAAACTCAATGAGTATTTAGTCCACAAAGTCATAGAAAATGGTATATATTAACTGTATATCTTTCTGTGCACTGGCTAATGAGATTGACAAACTTAACAGAAGAAGAAGGGAAAAGAACAAAATTTCCTATGTGGAAAAGTCATGTCAAGTTTTAAGTACACAGAGCTGTAGTATTGCTGGAAAAAGTTACTAGCATAAGAATTAAGATCCAACAATTAACTCAAAGTTTTAGAGCTATAAGAATACAGTACTAAAGGAACAACTGTATTATTGAGTCTAATTGTCTCTAATAATAGGTAGCAGTGCATAATATGCTAAGTCCAGAGAAGTCTACTTTCTCCTCCGGTCTCCTTGTATACACAAGAAACAATATACTTATATCACCTTAAAACAATTAGATTATCACTAGGTAAGTGTAAGCCTGAAAATGAGACACAGCAAGAAAGGAGGAGAGGGGAAAAGAGGTGTTCTATCTCCCATATTAGGCTTTAGCAATGACATGAATATTTTAGGTGAAAGATGGCTCTGTATGGCACTAGTATTTATTCACTGCTAGTTTCAATGAAAATCGGTAAGGTTGTCTCCAATTTTTGTACAATTTCTGGCGTTTACCAAGAACGCAGGGATGTTGTATGAAACTCTCAGTGAAGCAGCATTATGGCTGCAGCGTTGCATAGCTCATCTGTTTCAGAGAAAATCAAAAACCAGGGTCCCAAAAAGAGGTGTAAAAAAAAGATGCATTTTGTGACTTCTCAGACTGTTTATATGTTCTCAGATTAACATTTGCATAAGGAAATATGAATGAAAACATCAGATACATCAAAACAGATGATAACCAACAATTCACAAAGACGTACAAGTACTCAAGCTGTTAGGAGATGACAGCTTAGTTTTGCAGACCTAGTATACCTCTTTTCTTACATGGGACCAGGAGAAAACATGAAGCAACACACACGATTTCTAGGATGATGATGGAAGGAAACAATAGCTTTTAATGTGATTGTGGCAGAAATCCTTGCCTTGAGTTTGTCATTGCTGAGATTTAAGCCCTCTGTTCTTTCACCTTGACGTATGCCTTCTCTGTACTAATAATGTAACTCACAAACTTCCACCTCTCTCTAACCTTCTGTTAGAAAATATTTATGAGAAAGTTTCACAGTGATTTATCTATTTTTCACATCTAAGCTTTGTGTTGGCGATTGTTGTACTGAGGTAGTGAGTTTGGCAGTCTTTTTTTGAAAAAAAAATCTGAAAAACAAATGAGTTTCTTTCTTTATTCCTCTTTCTCCTGGGTGTTGTTTAATTATATTACTCAAATCAGTACAAGTCGTAACAGAAGATCACTGATCTTTTAGGAGTACGCAACAACCAAGAGGCAAGTGTCTTACGTTTGCACAGATCAATGTACATGTTAATCTGTAGCTACCTATTTTATCATTTGTGAGCAGAGATACCTGAAAGCAGAGTCATAATGAAGATCAAGTGAAAGGAGTTTTCCTGTGCCAGAGAAAACACAGCATATATAAAATATACTAGGATTGATCCTTTAAATTGCCATAAATTCCATTACATTTCGGGGAAGATAATGACATCATGAAATTGGGTTAGATACAGCATTGGAAGAGATAGCAATCTTATCACTGGAGCCTGAATGGTTTTATTTGAACCCATTTATCATTCTCATTACAATCGCTGTAATGAGAAAGAAGCTCAGTTCTATTTATAATCTTTCTTGTCAGTCTGTAACACGCAACATGTTAGAAAGAATGCAGCAAAGCACAATACTGAGTCTGTTTTTCCTCTGGATTGCTTACAGAAAGAAAAAAGGGAAGACTGATGGGGCAGTGCAGTGAATGCACGTTCTAGATCTGTGCAGCATTGCTCATACATCCATAGTGGGTGGCTTTAGCACCAGGGAGATGAAATGGCGGGATGCAGATTGATAACTGACAAAATAAAGGGTGAAATACATCACTATATGAAGTTGCAATCTTTTTCCCTCTCATTATACTTTTCTAAGAACGTCGTGCTGGTGAGAATTGTGAAGTAGGGAGCGCTGGAGGATAAAGTCTTTTCTTTACAGAAAAAGGCTACAGATCCTGCAGAGGGAATGTAAAGTTTCAAATTCCATCTGGTAAGGGACAAGCCAATTACCTGAACATCTTGGTTTCCTCATCAAATAAGTCCAGCTTCAACTTTAATATAACCAAATACAACATTATGCATCTAGAGATGGTGAATGTATGTCAAATTGTCAGGCTGAAGGAACTATGTTCAGAACAATGTTGCCTCTAGAAATGACTTTCTGGTCATAATGGATAATCAAACAACTGTGAACTTCCTGTGCAGAGCTCTGGCTATGAGAACTAATGTGTTCAGAGGGTTTATGGAGAAGGAATTTTCCTTTGGGAATTAGAAAGTGATATTACCTGTACATATGGCCTTAGTGAAATTACTTTGGGGTTGTTATGTCCAATTCTGTTGTCCAGAAGGATGCAAATGTTCTTTTGCATCCTAAAGAAGCACAGCCTTTCTACCAAAGAGAATTTTAAAGGTACTTTATCACATCTGTGTGTTACATTGGGGGAAGGCTTAAGATGACTGCAAGTGCAACACAGTCTAATGGCTAGACATTCATTTCTAACCAAACTCATTTAGAAATTATGCTCACATTTGTAAATGAGTATATAAATTTAAAAAACAGCCAACCAACCAAACAACCGAAAACTATGAAAGACCTTATTCAAAGATTGGTGGTTTTCTAGTGACTTCTGATCGTCAACAAATCAGTGATCTTTTTGAAAATATACATTTCTCCCTTATCCAGAAATTAGCATAAGGGACAATTATCTGTCATGTTTTATGCAAAAACAAAGATGATTTGAGTGTCAGTAGGTGGTCCCTCTTGTCTTCAAAATGTCCTTAAATATACTTTAACTGCAAGGGCCAATCGTAGGTTAAATATGGTATAATACCACCAAATGAAGTCAAACCTTGTATTGACATTAAGGACTAGTGTAAAATCTTTATGCATGAAGTGGACAAGTTCAATGAAAATCTAGCAGTGCCTTTTGACTTTAGGCCCCTGAATAGCTAGCTACCTGATTGTGGGTCTCAGAACTCTGTAATAAAATGGGGTGCCCAGGGAAGTGGTTGAGTCACCAGCCCTAGAGGTCCTTAAAAGATGTTTAGATGTAGTGCTTGGTGAGATGGTTTAGTGGAGGACTTGCTAGTGTTAGGTCAGAGGTTGGACTAGGTGATCTTGGAGGTCTCTTCCAACCTAGGTGATTTTGTGATTCTGTGATTCTGTGAAAAGTTCGTCTGCTAAGTGCTCAGAGCACTTGAGGAAATTGTCACAAAATACCATGTGTTGTAAAGACAAACAATCTGTAACATAAGATTATACTATATCAGCCCATAGAGTAATAATAAAGGTAGGTGTATGAGGAACAAACCCCAGGAACGTGACTCCAAATCATTCAGTCATTCCAGAGAACAACTTTGAGCCAGTTGCATATTTGTTGAACGTGGCTTTGTGTCTAGGTTAAGAGTTTCCCATCCCCAAGAAATCCATCTTTGTTGGTGAACATCTTAGAAGTGAATATATACCCTTCTGTGTGCCTTGAATTACCTAGTGCCTTCCGAGGCCATGCATTTCCATGTCAATACAATATTTGTTGCTTTGCTTTGGAAGAGATCTGCAAGAGATGATTACCTATATGATTTCATCTAAATATAATGCAAATATCTGTTTAAAATGCTGTGAGGAAGTATAATAGAAAATATTTTGCCTTGCACATTTATAATTTTATTCTGTCAAGAAAAGTTCATGTGTGTGCATTTAAGTGAAGGAGAAATTTTGCTGCTACCATGGCAACAATCTCTCCTTATTTTATAGAGTGAAATCTTTTTTCATTGTAATAGAGTAATTCTCTCTCTCTCTCTCTCAAATGAGATAGTAGATTCTTTAGGCTGATTCTGCTCACCCCACTCCCTACCCTCTTTCCCAGTGAACATCTCAGTTTTCCTCCTTTACCTCACATAACCTTGGACAGAGTTTGAAAGGCCTATTTAAAAGACAAAGACTTAAATGAAAAGTGTCCCAAAGCATAAGCATTGAATTTCGTCTGTTTCACATACATAGATGTTGCTTCTTTTTCTTTTTTTTTGAATTTTCACTTGAGATAATTACTATATTAATCTATATAGTGCAAAAGCAGAGGAGAGATAAATGCTGAATTTAAGTCTAGCGTGCTGAAAGTCAATGGTCAAGTGCAAAGAGAACAGTTTTGTAGTGTATGGTGTTCCTGTCATATAAAATATTCTGCTTATTAAATAATTTCTCTCTAAAAAGGCAGAGTTATTACTCTTGGAGAGAAGCCCAATTCCAGCCACCAATAAGCTGGAAAAAAAAAAAAAAAAAAAAAAACAACACACAAAATCTGGAAATAGTATCAATAATTACAAAGGTCTGTTGGGATAATAATCCCAATAGAAAATAAGGAGAGGTTAATGGTTATTTAAGCATTCTAGAAATTTCTCCAGAATTTACCTTAATCAAAGAGTATATGTCTGAATTTTATAATACTAAAGAAATACAGTAAGGACTCTAAGCTGAAGTTTTGTATCAAGAATATGTCCTTCCCTTCAATTATAGGCACATTACATAATGCCATCATCCCTTCTATTTATACACAACTGCCTGTTCCTCAACCGGAGAAACAGGGCTCCTAATTTAAAATTATTCCTATTCTTGTTCGTTTACAGTTATACAGTCTGAATTTGAGCCAGAAATGCAAAAAATACAAAAAATGATTGTGTTCTTTTTGAGATAAGATTTCTAACATCCTGCTAATTCAGCTGCTGTTGCACATTATATACCTGCCTATATGGTTTCTTGGATTGAATTTCTGAATACATTACTAGTTTTAATTTCCAATATAATTAGTTGCTCTACTACATTTACACTGCTCGGTGAGTTTATGGTACAGAGAGGGGATGAAACAGCTACAACAAAAGATGTTGTAGCATTGTTAGGAGAGGCTTATACAGAATTCACTGAGACTGTAATAAAAGTCTAATCTGACTCAGTCAGGAAGTTATGCAAAGCTTCAAATTTCTTCAAATATCCCCTTATTTTTGCCAGTAGATTTGAAATGAGAGAGAATGAGACAATATAGAGATCAGCCTGAAAAGTAAACCTGGTGAGAAAGCCACTAAGAATGGATGAAACACAGAAAACAGATGCTGAGAAATCATCCAGCCCTGATAAACATTTCCTCAGCTTACTATAAATTCTGTCTGGTAAGAGGAAAAAAAAGAAAAAAGAAAAGAAAAGAAAAGAAAAGAAAAGAAAAGAAAAGAAAAGAAAAGAAAAGAAAAGAAAAGAAAATAACAGAAAAAAAGACAAAAGAAAAGAAAAGAAAAGAAAAGAAAGGAAAAGAAAAAAGAAAAGAAAGAAAAAAATTTCCATGCAGTAGATAAATTCTATGCATTTCTTTAAGTGAGCACCTAAAAATTTACTCTGAATTATACCCCAATCTATCTATATGCAGTTGCTGATGGCAGGAATCCATGTTTCAGAGCCACTGCAGTCCCGGGCAGAGAAAAGGATACACCGTTGAGACAGCAAAAAGCTTTCCACTTGGAGAGTAACAAAAATGTTTTCTAATTAGAGTTGAAAACCTTGCTCCAAAAGGGTCATTATTTATGGTGAAAGTCACTCATGTGTAACAGGCTGATGCACCACTGAAGTCCCACTGCGAAGGTTTAATGGGATTTAAGTTGTTGTGTAGGCCTTGTGATTTTTCAGGTAAGCATACTGAGCATCCACTGCACAAATCCAATGTTGGAGAAGGAACCAAAATGATTGAACTGAATAAAATAATGCATTCTCAGTTATTGTTCCTGATTTTCAAGTGCAGCCTTGTACAAGTTAGATAACAGCCAGATATTGGCTCAAGGCCATTACCAATAATGTCTGTGTCAAAGAGGAGTATCTGCATCACATTATAATGAAATATCTTCCTTTTAATTTTCACTTATTAATTTCTTCCCATACATCATTGAATTGAGGAAACAATGCTGTAAGTCAACATCAAAATGTCTGTGCGAATGGTAATC